>NC_141990.1:253220419-253529457 GCF_049901715.1 Pseudonaja textilis | reverse complement strand
TTTGCAATTAATTTTATTTTCCTCTAAAAAGGTTTTTTTTTTAAAAAAAAGTTGTTAAAAAAAACTTAAAGTATGACATGGCTCAAATGACTCTTTTACACTCTCCTATTTGACAGCTGGAGGAACATTCTTTGGATTAATGATGTAATCAGAAGTGAATTCAGTTGCAGGTAAGCTTCAGGTTGTGTTACAAGAGATTATTGGAGAGTGGAAATAATGATTTGTAGGGGTATCTTAAAGATGCCAGAAGGCAGAATGGGGATATAATGCCCAAAGTTTATTGATGAAACTGCAGGAATCTTGTTTTTCAAGAGTACTAAACTTGGGACTGCCTCACCACAGGATGGAAGAGAATTTTCCTAAAACGTTGACTGTAACAGTAGTGTAGGTCTGTTGATACTCATCTATACTCCTTCCATATGCATACCTGTCTGAACTGCATATCCCAGCTGTTGATGCAATAGTGTGGCTGAAAGATGATTGCTGCTCTTCTTTGTAATTAAACATCCAGACAACCTGGCGGAAAGGTGGAAGTTAAAGAACAACGTTAACCAAGATCTATGAGAGCTGCCAAACCTACCTATAAAGAATAATAATGGAAGAGAAAAAACTGATTACAATTAACATAAACGGACTTAACTAAGCTGTTAAAAGAAGGAAAACTTTCCATAAATTAAAGAAATTAAAATTTGATATAATCTGCCTACAAGAAGTACGTATTAAAAAGCAACATGAACAACTGTTGATACAGCCAAAGTTAGGGAAAATATTTACTTCTTTGACCCAATGCAAGAAGGGAGGAGTGGTTTTATACATTAAAGATATTATCCCAGTGAAATTGATTTATACTGATGACGATATGGAAGATTACTAATGGTGGAAATAATGGACAATAATATGAAAACACTCCTGATTGCAATCCATGCCCCAAACGACAATCAAGAAGAATTTTATAGAAAACTACATATGAAAATAAGTGAACTGGACTATGCTAATGTAGTTATGATGGGAGACTTTAATGGAATTGTAGACAATAACAACATAGAAAACAACAAAGCAAAACAGAAAGACTCTCCCTAAATCCTTTTTTAAAATGATAGATGAAATAAATTTAAAAGATACATGGAGAGAAAGAAATGCTAAGACTAAACAATGCGCCTTCTATTCAAACAGACATTTATCATGGTCCAGAATAGATATGATATGGATGTCAACAGAATTGTTAGCTAATATCCAAGAAATAAATATTGAAACAAGTACGGGGGCAGATCAATAATCCAATGACAATTAAATGGAAAGAACAAAGAAGATCTAGATGGACTTTAAATAATACAATAATAAGAGAAAAAGACTAATACAGAGGATGGAGAAAGAACTGGCTCTTTTCTTTAAAGAAAATAAAAAAGAAGACACATCAATGCAGAATGTATGGGATACAATGAAGGCATATGCCAGAGGCTTGATAATAGACTATACAAGGAAAAGAAATACCATGAAAAGACTAGCCTCTAAGACATCAGAGGATGAGTATAAAGGACTTGAAAAAGAGTTACAGAAAATGCCACAGAAAAAGGACATTAAGTTAAAAATGGACATAATTAAACATAAAATGGGATTAATGGAAAAAGAAGAATTAGCACAGAAAATTAGAGGTGCGAAACAACTATTTTGAAGATGCAAATAAACCAGGTAGATGGTTAGCATATAAACTGAGAAAGGAGAAAGAATCAAGGAAAATATTGTAATTAATAGATGATCAAGGCCAAGTTTGCTATGGAAGTAAAGAGAAGAAGGAAATTATATGAGACTATTATGGGAAACTATACACACAAGAGAATATTGACGATGAAAGAGTTAAACGGTATTTACAGAATGCTAATGTACCCCAGATACCTAAAGAGATTGAAATAATGTTAGAAAGCAATATAATGATGATGGAGTTAACTGAAGCACTTAAGAAGCAAAACAATGGAAAGGCACCAGGCTCAGATGGACTTCCAGCAGAATTTTACAAAACACTACAGGAATCGTTGAATCTTCCATTGCTAGAAGTTATGAATGAAGCTATGTTAAAGAAGATACCTAAATCAGAAGCTTATATTATACTTGTCCCAAAAGAGGAGGCTGACCTATTACAAATTAAGAACTATAGACCTATTTCCCTACTACATGCAGATTATAAAATTTTTGCTTCAATATTGGCAGAAAGATTTAAAAAATACCTAAATAATTTCATTCATCCTGATCAAAATGGATTTCTGCCAAAGAGACAAATTAAAGACAATATGAGAGTAATCTTGGACACTTTGGAATACTAAAAGGCACATCCTGAAAAGCAAATAGCTTTGATATTTTTAGATGCACAGAAGGCATTTGACAATGTGAATTGGCAATTCATATTATTACAGCTGGAACAGATGGGCTTTGGTAAAAATTCATCCAAATAATAGAAACTATATATCATAACCAAAAGGCAAAGGTAATGATAGAGGGAGAACTGACACACTCTATTGCTATAAGAAAAGGAACAAGACAAGGGTGCCCACTGTCACCTTTGTTGTTTGTGTTAACCTTGGAAGTGCTAAACAGAAATATTAGAGAAGAAAAGGATATAAATGGGATGAAAATTAAAAAGGAAGAATTTAAGTCGCAAGCATTCTCAGATGATCTGGTTTTTATTTTAGACAACCCACTAAAGATAGAGATATACGGGAAGGTGGCTGGTTTGAAAATAAATAAAGACAAAACAAAGATTTTGACAAAGTATATGTTATCAAGACAAATGAAAGAACTGGTGGATGTATTGAAAATCCAGGTCACGAATAAGATCAAGTACTTGGGGATACATTTGACAGCAAGATGTAGTACATTAAAAGAGAATAACTATATTAAACTTAAGCAGCAGATCGTGCTAGATTTGGCGAAATGGGAAAATTTACAACTGTCATTAATAGGGAGAATATCAACAATCAAGATGAATATACTACTCAGAATTTTATATTTGTTCCAAACAATTCCAATTAGGCTTGGAAAAGACTATTTTGAAGATTTAAATAAAACCGTTTTGAAATATATATGGCAAGGTAAGAAAGTGAGAATAAAATTAAAACTTTTCAAGATGCTAGAATAAGAGGAGGATTTGGTTTGCCTAATTGGGAGTTGTACTACCAAGCTACAAATTTAATGTGGGTCAAGGAATGGATAACATTAAGAAATGCTAGATTGTTGACACTAGAAGGACATGTTGTTGGTGTGCCATGCTTTTTTATGGTATAAAGGAACTAAAACACAGGGCTATTTTAGAAGACATCACATACAGGATTCTCTGTAGTTAAATTGGGAGAAGACTAAAAGGCAATGTTATTTGAAAATTCCGGTCTGGCTATCGACTATTGAAGCATTTTCTTATCCTATAATATACAAAAAAGAACCAACAGTTAGATATGGTGAAATATTGAATGAAAAGGGTGAACTTAAATCTATGCAAAAACTAGACGAACAAAGTATAAAGATGAATTGGTTTTCATATGTGCAAATACATTTTAGGTATGATAAAGATTCTAAAACAGAAGGTTTCTATGATAAATTGACTGATTTAGATAAGATTTTGACAGGTACTGATGAAAAGGTGATTAAAAACTATGGATATTTATTAGAAATTAAACTAGTTACAAGTTAAAGAAATAATGATTGCTTGGGGGAAGAATTTTGGATATGGGATTGATCTAGAGAAATGGCAAAAATTGTGGTCTCAAAATTATAAGATGACAATGTCAACAGCATATAAAGAAAATTTGTATAAGATGTTTTACAGGTGGCATTTTCCCCCAACAAGAATAGCAAAAATGTTCAAGAACAAGTCTGAAAAATGTTGGAAATGTCATCAGATACCTAGCTCATATTACCATATGTGGTGGACTTGTGCGGATGCCAAAAAATATTGGACTAAAATCCACACATGGTTGGAAAAAATGACAAAAAAGCATATAGACTTGAAACCAGAGATATTTTTATTGGGAATTTTACCTGAAATATATAGTAAAGAATTGAAATATTTGATTGTAAATGTATTACAGCAGCTAGGATCGTGTTTGCTAAAAACTGGAAAAATGAGAAAATACCATCACAGGAGGAAGTTATTAAGAAAATAATGGAATGTGCTGAAATGAGTAGATTGACATTTGAAATCAGAGAACAAGAAGATAAACAATTTTATAAAATTTGGGATCTATTCTATCAATGATTAGACAATAAAAAATGGTAATGAAATATGTAGATTTTTAGAACATAATGAATATATAAAGATGTATTTTTATTATATCTACAAAATGATTATAGGATAGATTTGAGATGGAAATATGAACTGTCATAAAATAAATTAAGTAAAATATGGATTATTTCGTAAAACATGAATGAATAATAGTATAGTCAAATGATTGATTAATAATGATATTAATGTATTTAGGAATATTTGATTGACAGTATGAGAACATAGACAATGTAATTCTGATTGAAGACTGTGAAGTGGAAGCACAAAACAATTTGTAAACCAACCAACACACTGTATGTACATATATGGAAGATGGTTTGATGTTTTCATGTTGTGTTTGTTTATGTTTGTCTTAAAAAAACAATAAAACTTAAAAAAAATCCAGCCAACCTGGGAATCAGAATAAGTTAATTCAAACTCCACAATTTCTATGCATTTTTATACATAGCTGTGACATCCTATTCTTCCCAGCCAGTTGATGGAGGAATCTGTCAATTAGCCTTGAGCTTTAAAGTAGGTTGAAAAACACTATGGAGCAAGCTTGAAGAACATACCAGTCAATAGAAGGAGATTGTGGCCATTCTCCTGAATTACAGGAAAAGAGGTTCTCTGGCATGGCAACCTCCCCCCAAAAAACTTAAAAAACCAAAACAGGAAACCATCTGGAGGCATTTTGGTAAGTCAAGCTTCTAAAATTCATGCTACAAGTAGAGTGGCTTGCTCCTTATCCTAATCCTTTCTCTAGGATCTCCTAACTGCTGGAGGAACTTTTTCAGAAGGTTTCAGGGGGTAAGAACAGTGAGGCATTAAACTAGGTAAAGGGCACCTTTTCTTTGTTGTTTTAACCTAACATGAAGAACCTGAATGACTGATAAAACAAATTCTTTAACAAATAGCTTTGAAGTTATGGTTTCAACATTCTCCTACAGTGCCTGGAATGCAAATATTGCACAAGTCTATGGCACTCAGAAAATGAAACTGCTTAGAATCAAAAGTGAAACTTCATAGCATTCAGAAGTACAAGTACAAAGTGGGAAAAGTAAATCCAATATTTAATTTAAATAGAAATGTGTTTCCATTTAAATGAAATATTTACATATCTGTTAAGGATGGGAGAAAAATGGTAAATGATAAATATTTATAAGAGAGGGAGGGAGAGAGAGGGAGGGGGGGGAGAGAGAGAGAGAGACAGAGAGAGAATTTTCAATGACCAGTGACCAAAATATGACCAAGGTATGTAATAGAAAGTGGGGGTGGGTGGAGAGAGAGAAATGTGTGCATGTATCCTTTTTAAAAAAGACAAATCTTTATTGAGTGAACGCATACCTAACAAGATTATTTGAAACTGAAAATTTGTCTCTTGTTTCACATACTGCCTCCAACTAACTTTCTAGGTGCTAACTTTATCTGTATGAGTGGTAGTATCATCATTCTTTGCTGAAGGGTAAAAACATGTTAGCAAGGTCCTCTCTTGATTGTTGAATGTAGTTGTTTAGGACTTCTGCCTGTTGAACAAGACTGGTGGAAAGCATAGCCACTGTCCACATTAATTGGGCTAAACAGTGATTAACTTGTCTCTCTTTTCAGACTGCTATGGGAGCAGGGTGGTTTAATTTTCCTAGCATGATATGGGATCTGACATATAGTTTTCTATAAAGTTAGAAATGGTACACAACGTGTTTTTTAAAAAAAATGACAGTTCAATAGGCCAAGTCTTCCAGCAGGGAGAGTACTACCTGAGCATCATGAAAACAATACAATGGAATAAAATGTATTTTTTTTAAAATAGCATAAAGTTAGCTGAAGGTCTTTTCTTCTTCCTCCACTAAAATCACTTTTCAACAGGCTATAGACAATATAGAAATATCATAAATGATATTTTTCTTTGAGACAAAAAGTATGACAGCATTGAAGAAAAGAAAACTATTCAGTAAATTAACATTTACCATATTATCCAGTGGTGGGATTCAATTTTTTTTAACTACCGATTCTGTGGGCGTGGCTTGGTGGGCGTGGCAGGGAAAGGATACTGTAAAATCTCCAGTCAGAGGTGGTATTTGGCGATTCTCCGAACTACTCAAAATTTCCGCTACGGGTTCTCCAGAACTGGTCAGAACCTGCTGAATACCACCTCCGATATAATCCCATAAATGATAGCTATTTAGTCAAATGTGACTTTCCAAAAAAATGTTTTAATGAACCAAACTGATTTAGGAAAACATGAGTCTTCATGGGTCCCAATTTATCTATCCTGTGAAGAGATATATGTAGTCCTGATTTACAAATAGTAGTTCTCTTGCTAAGAGATGTGGTCATCAGGAATGATATCACATAACTGGACCAACTTACAGTTTTGGCTATAGGAGCCTCGGTGGTGCAGGGGTTAGAGTGCAGTACTGCAAGCTACTTATGCTGCAACCAGCTGCCTGCAATTTGGCAGATCAAATCTCACCAGGCTCAAGGCTGACTCAGCCTTCCATCCTTCTGAGGTGGATAAAATGAGGAGCCAAATTGTTGGGGGCAATAAGCTGACTTTGTAAACCGCTTAGAGAGGGCTGTAAAGCACTGTAAAGCAGTATATAAGTCTAAGTGCTATTGCTAATCCCACTTGCCTTTGTTAAATGAATCTTCCTATCCCATGGTTCTGTAATCTCTATAACTTCCTGCTGGGTTCCCATTGCTCTTTGGATACTGTCAGTAACTGTCGCAAATGATGATCAAAAGACTGGGATGCTGACTGTTACACTGTAATTGCAAGCCAGTTGGCAAGTGCTCAAATCATGATTATGTGCCCATGGAGATGCTTTGACAGTCACAACTATGATGACCTGTTGTAAGTTCCTCCTGCTCAGTGCTATCATAACTTTGACTGAACAACGAGGTATTAAGTGAGGATTACCTGTACTTCATTTATACATGATTCTGCAGAGCTGTCACATTGGACCAAACCCATGGAGAGCTAAGTTTTGCCCACAGTAGTTAGACTAGATGACACATTTCAGTGTACCAATTTTAGATAACCGTCACAAATCAAAAACCTTTACACATGCTATTGTATGCTAAACCAATTGATGGGTTTTGTTTTGTTTTGTACTCAGCATCATGGGTGGTATTCAGCAGGTACTGACCAGTTCTGGAGAACCGGTAGTGGAAATTTTGAGTAGTTTGGAGAACTGGAAAAACCCACCTCTGACTGGCCCCGCCCCATCTTTTCTCTGCCTCATGAGTCCCAGCTGATTGGCTGGGTCTCCTTTTGTTGCCCTGCACAGGAGAACAGAGCTGGAAAGTAGGTTAGTGGGGTGGGGAGGGAATGGGATTTTGCAGTAACCTTCCCCCAGGAGTGGGGTGGGGAGATTTTGAAGTATCTTTCCCCTGAAGTGGGGTGGGAATGGGGATTTTACAGTATCCTTCCCCTGCCATGCCCACCAAGCCATGCCACGCCCACCAAGCTATGCCCACAGAGCCGTTAGTAAAAAATTTTTGAATCCCACCATTGCCCAGCATGTTATGTTAAGCCAGTCACTGCAATCAATAAAGTGTGCTTTATATCTTAGCATAATGTGTGAATCTAGTATTTGTGAATTATTAAACAAATCATGGTTAAACAAACCATGAATTGGCTTGATGTGTGAACTAAGTGCTAGTGTATCTGCTCAGTGTACTTACCATTTGTTATTGCTGGGCTCTTTTAAAAGCTCTTTAATTAGTAGAGATTCAATTGCTTAAACATTTCTCAGACTTCCATTTCATTTTCATATTCATATGTGGTCTTTGTAGCAGAGTAGCCAAAGCAATAGCACTTAGACTTAAATATGACTTCAAAGGGCCCTTTACAGACCTCTATATTCTGCAATAACTTTGTACCATACAATATCAACCTTGTAAACTCTCAAGACTCTTTGTTCCACTATGTATTCAAAATGGACCATGATGTATACGTATATGTATGTGTTTTCTGAGGTTCTCGTGGGTATTTGTATGTGGATCTTTGGTTGTTCGGGTTTTCTCCCGCGTAAGATTCGAAGTATCTAGGCAACGTTTCGATGAAGTATGTATGTGTATATATATATTTCATTTTAATATGTGCCATTGTGGACCCAGAAAAGTGTACAACAAAGATTACCTTGTCTTTAAAAAAGTACACTACAAGACCTCTGTATTCTGCAATAGCTTTGTACCATACAATATCAACCTTGTAAACTCTCAAGACTCTTTGTTCCACTATGTATTCAAAATGGACCATGATGTATACATATATATATTATATATATATATATATATATATATATATATATATATATATATATATATATGATCTTTGGTTGTTCGGTTTTCTCCCGTAAGATTCAAGTATCTAGGCAACGTTTCGATGAAGTCTCATTCATCATCTTCAGGCTTCTGTCTCCGGCTCTGTGCTTCTCAGAGTAATGTGAGATTGCAGCTGCTTCCTCCTTTTAACTGCCAGTGGGGGTGGGACTTGATTGGGTGGGGGCTTGGCTGTGTTCTGATTGGGTGGGGGGTGTGTTCTCATTGGTAGGGGGTTTGGCTGTGTTCTGATTGGTTGGGGGGTTAGCCGTGTTCTGATTGGTTGGAGGCGTGTTCTGTTCAGGTGGGGGCTTGGTTGTGCTCAGGTTAGTCTTAGTTGCTGGGGGATTTGAGCTGGTGAGTTGTGATCTTGCTGTTTGGCTTCGAGTTCGTGGTCCTTCTGCATCTTCATAGTGGGTGTCGGTTTGCTTCATGTATGGCTCGGAGGGGTTTGAAGTGGGTAGTGATGCAGCTGCCGTGCAGCTTCTGGTCCATGGTCGTGTCTCATCTTCTGAGTGGGTGGGAGTCTGTTTTCTACATGGAAGTGTGGTGGTGGCATCTTGTGTGGCTCTCATGGGTGTGGGTCTGGTGTCCTTCTTCATGTTAGGTACTCGTCTGTTCATGAGGGCAGGTTTCCAAATGGCTGGAAGGCGGGAGGTGTCATCTCGTTTGTTCATGCTGTGTGGGCGTTTTTCTATCTCTATGGCTTCTCTGATTATTCTGCTGTTGAAGTGTTCGGTTTTGGCGATAGTTCTGGTATTTTTTAAAATCAATTTCATGTCCTGTGGCTTTGAGGTGTTGGACCAGGGAAGAGGTCGTTTCTTCTTTTTTGATTGAGTTCTTATGTTCTTCAATGCGTGGACTTATTCTTCTGTTAGTTTGTCCAATGTATGTGGTAGGGCAGGTAGTGCAGGGGATTTCGTATACTCCTTGGTTTTCTAATTCGATTTTGTCTTTGGGGTTTCTTAGGATGGTAGATATTTTTCTGTTTGTGCAGAATGCTGTTTTGATGTTGTGTTTTTGGAGGATCTTGCTAATTTTGTCTGTAGTGCCTTTTATATATGGGAGGAGGGCTTTGCCGTTTTCTTGTTCTCTGTCTTGGATTTTGGTTGGGGTTTCTTTTTGGATTAGGTGGGTAATCTTCTTTCTTTGGAATCCATTGGCTGTAAGTACGTTGGTGAGAGTGTGTAGTTCAGTTTTTGGTGTTGTTCATCGGCTAAGCATTTTGTTCTGGAGATGAGTGTCTTGGCTACGGAATTGATCTGTGCTGGGTGGTGGTGTGAGAGTGCATGTAGATAGCGGTTAGTATGTGTTTTCTTCTGGTAGATGGTGTGTCCTAGGGAGCCATTGGATCTTTTGTATACCAAGACATCTAGGAAGGGAAGTTGGTTGTTGGCTTCTGTTTCCATGGTGAATTGTATTTTGGGGTGTAGGCTGTTGAGGTGTGTGAGGAAGTTGTTCAGTTTTTCTTTCCCATGTGGCCAGATTATGAAGGTGTCATCTACGTATCTGAGCCAGAGTTTGGGTTTGTGGTCGTATTTTCTAGAGCTTGTGTTTCAAAGTGTTCCATGTAGAGGTTAGCGATGACAGGTGAGAGGGGTGATCCCATGGGTGCTCCTTCTATTTGTTTGTATTTTTGTCCATTGTAGGTGAAGTATGTATTGGATAGGCAGTGGTTGGTTAGATCTAGGATGTGCTTGGGGGTTGTATTTGTTTTGGATGGCTGTCAAGGCTTCTTTTATTGGCACTTGGGTGAAGAGGATATGACATCGAAGCTTACTAGTAGGTCGCTAGGTTGTAAGTTTTGTTTCTTTATGATCTCGATGAACTGGAATGAGTTTCTTACGTGTGAGTTGATGGATTCTGCATAAGGTTGTAGTTGTTTGGCGAGAAATTTGGCTAGGTTTTGTAGAGGTGAGCCTATGGAGCTGACTATTGGTCTGAGTGGGGTTCCTTCTTGTGTATTTTGGGGAGACCATAAAGCTTGGGGCATCTGGATGATTTTTCTCTGGGTATGATTCCTTGCTGGATTTCTTCACTGATGGGGGAGGCTTTTATTTTGGATTTGGTAGTTTTTTTCTAGGTAGGTGGTGGGGTCTGTCTTTAGGGGTTTGTATGTGGGGTCTTGGAGTAGGTTGGTTAGCTTGGTTTGGTAGTCAGATGTGTTCATAACCACTGTCGCGTTGCCCTTGTCTGCTGGTAGGATTATTATGCTGGTGTCTTCTTTCAGGTTAAGTAGTGCAGTTTGTTCTTCTTTGGATAAGTTGCTTTTGGGTGGTTTGCTAGTGCAGAGGATGTTGGTGATTTCGATATATATATATATATATCTCAATATCATTTTAATATGTGCCATTGTGGACCCAGAAAAGTGTACAACAAAGATTACCTTGTCTTTAAAAAAGTACACTACAAGACCTCTGTATTCTGCAATAGCTTTGTACCATACAATATCAACCTTGTAAACTCTCAAGACTCTTTGTTCCACTATGTATTCAAAATGGGCCATGATGTATAGGTATATGTATGTGTATATATATATTTCATTTTAATATGTGCCATTGTGGACCCAGAAAAGTGTACAACAAAGAGTACTTTGTCTTTTAAAAAGTACAGTACAAATCTCTATTGACAGTTCATTTTTTTGCTTTCACAGTACCTTTAGTTTTACCTTTCTTCCCACACTTTGGCCTTACTTTACCACCAAATAGAACACCATGTTCTGTCTACAGTTTCTCAAGGAAGAAAGGTAGCTTGATTGCTTCACAAGATCTCTTCACAGCAACTGCTCAGATTTTAGGTATCTATATGAATCATAAGTAAGACCAGAAAAATGCATACATACTGCTGATTTCAACATAAACAATAGACAGGATTTGATCTCCAAACTGCTTTTGTTCTTTGTAGATCTTGAGGCTTACTGTGTATGAAGAGTAGTCTAGACAAATGAAACTAATGAATATAATTTGTAGAGTTTGTTTGTTTTTCCTTTCTCCTAGATAAATGACAAACTGGCTTTGTTTCTTAGCAATAAGTGGACAGCCATGCAAATTGAAGACATATAAACAAACAAGAAAACAAACAAGTAAATAAACACCATAGCAATAGGAAATCAAGACATCTCCTCTGCAACCTATGAGTAAGGCAGGTTGAAATTATCCTTAGCTGTACTAGTTAACTGTTAGCTTTGTTACCCATGAAGGGATATTAGGTTACTTCCATTACATGAATTAAAGGCAAGTTAATAGCGGACAATGGCTCTCTTTAATAAAAAGGCAATGGTTGCCAAACATTTTCAGAAACTGAATTTATGTTAGTACATTAACCTGGTGACTATTCAAACACAACTCTTTCTATCTTACTAGGACCAACTTCCTGCTTGCTCCTCTGACAAGCCAGTTCCTCACAGACCTCAGACATCACCGAATAACTCAACTTGTGGGCATGGAACTACGCAGACCTATTAGTGGTCTTGAAAAAAGCAACTTCTGTTACAAGGTATGCTTTCCCCTTGCTACAGAAATTAAAATCTCTGCCAAAAGAGCATATTCAAAATAGTTCAAACTTGTTCATTTGCACTATCTCTTCAGGCCAATCTGGATTAATACATGTGCAATTATATGAGATTTCATATGCAAAAAGGAACAAAGTCCACGATAATCCTAGAGTCTGAATAGGATTGTGTTCCAAACAGCACAACTTATTCAGCAATCACTTGCATGATGTGCACTAAATATGGAAATTCTATGGATTGGAGGAATAGGCAGTCTGCATTTGAACACAGGGTTGACACCTTTTCAGATCTCGTTTTCCAAACTATTTCTTGCAAACTGACATAGAAGATAAGGAAGATGAATATGAATGGAATGTTGAAGGAGCTTGAAGGAGAATTCCCCATTATGCTGAAATGGTTGTCTGCTAAGCCCTTTCTCTGTAAACGTTTATTACAGCACATAGCTCCTGAGTCAGTCCCTGCAGCATGGGTCAAGGCACTGCCAGAACAAAAGTCAATAATACTGATAGCGGCATTTGGAAACTGCTGAGTTTTCTTTTTGGCATTATAGATAATATCCAATGTGGATATCATGCCTTTGAATAGGAATAGGGGGAAAAAACCCCAATTGATTGAATATTGAGTGAATGCAACCTGCACATGCCTTTAAAAGGGTACTGCAAATGGGCCCATGGACAAATTCTAGTTCTTGCACAACATGCTAGACTACTATACTTGTGGTCTGGCAAATACGTATATGATTTGATGAATATATGGTTTGAATATGAAGGGAGGGCCTACCCAAATATTCTGCTTTCAGATCTGTGTTTAGCTTTTTTATACTTGTGCTGGGTCCCCACGGTGTACTTTCGGGGGAAATGAAGCTGCCAATGTTCTGAAATAGAACATGAAATAGAGCCATGGTGGTGGAGTGGTTAAAGTGCAGGTACTTCCGCTGCCTGCCAGCTGCCTGCAATTTGGCAATTCAAATCTCACCAGGCTCAAGGTTGACTTCAGTCTTCCATCCTTCCGAGGTGGGTAAAATGAGGACCCAAATTGTTGGGGGCGATATGCTGACTCTATAAACTGCTTAGAGAAGGCTGTAAAGCACTACGAAGCAGTTATACATCTGAGTGCTATTGCTATAGACAACAATGAATCCGCATACAGACAAGAGGTTGTACAACTTGCCTTGTGGTATAACTGGAACAATCTGGAACTGAACACACTCAAAACCGTAGAGCTGGTGGTAGACTTTAGAAGAAACCCTCCTATACTACCACCTCTTACAATACTAGACAACACAATATCAACAGTAGAGACCTTCAAATTTCTAGGTTCTCTTATATCACATGACCTAAAATGGACACCTAACATCAAAAATGTCATTAAAAAAGCACAACAAAGAATGTTCTTTTTGCACCAACTCAGAAAGCTCAAACTGCCCAAGGAGCTGTTGATACAGGGGAATTATTGAGTCTGTCATATGCACCTCTATAACTGTCTGGTTTGGTTCTGCAACCCAACAGGATAGACACAGATTTCAGGGGATAATTAGGACTGCAGAAAAAATAATTACTACCAACCTGCCTTCAACCGAGGACCTGTCTACTGCACGAGTCAAAAAGAGGGCTATGAAATTTACAGATTTACAGACCCCTCACATCCCAGACATAAACTGTTTCAACTCCTACCCTCAAAATGATGCTATAGAGCACTGCACACCAGAACAACTAGACACAAGAACAGTTTTTCCGAATGCCATCACTCTGCTAAACAAATAATTCCTTCAACAGTGTCCAACTGTTTACAAAGTCTGCATTACTATTACTATCTTCTCATCACTCCTTATCACCCATCCCCTCCCACTTGTGACTGTATGACTGTAACTTTGTCGCTTGTATCCTTACGATTTATATCGACTGTTTCCTAGTATGATTTGATTGCTTATTGTACCCTATGGCTATTATTAAGTGTTGTACCTTATGATTCTTGACTCTTGACGAATGTATTTTCTTTTATGTATACTGAGAGCATTTGCACCAAGACAAATTCCTTGTGTGTCCAATCACACTTGGCCAAGAAAAGAACTCTAATTCTATACAGACAGGATAAGAAAGAGAATGGGGTAGCAGATTTGGTGTCCATATTCTTTTGTACTGATTCAAGGATGGTGAGCTAGTGCTTAAGGCACCAGGCCAGAAAGCAGGAAACAATGACTTCTAGTTCCACCTTAGCCAGGAAAATCAGCTGTGTGACCTGGGCCAGGCACTCTTTTTGAGCCTAATTCACCTCACAAGATGGTTGTGGGGAAATAGGAACAGGAAAGTCTGTTTGATATCTTCTCTGCCTTGAGTTATTTGTAAAAAGTAATAAAGGCAATAAATAAATAAGCAAATAAATAAATAAATAATCTGCCAGGAGTTTATTTTAAAGATGGGCAGCCATGTCAATGTTTAAACAAACAAACAAACAAATATTTTAACACAACAGTGGGGAAAGTCTTACAGCCACCAAGTCTGTTTTTAAAGGCTTCTGGATTATTCTCTGGAGACAGTGGTGGAGCTCTTGGCAACGGATCCACCACTACTACTGACTCTAGAGCCAGAATACTGTAGACCGAAAAGTAATAATTTGGAAGATGACAACTTATAGTCTGAACTATGCAGAAGTATCAAATTTAATTTGGATCACTTTTTTTTCTTCAGTGCATTTTGTTCATGTCATCCACCCACTTGACAAAGACAGCTATCATTATATCTTATATTACTAGTTAGTTCTTGCAACTTAGAGGCATTCTTTATCTCAAGACAATGAATACAGTCCAGGAAACCTCAAAGGATAGGACTGGATCACCTTGTAGCTTCTTGTAACTAACTATGTGCACATTCCTGCAATATTCTCTTGAAGAATCATACCTGCAGGGATTTCTTCTTTTTTTTTCAGTACCCGCTTGAAGTTAAAACACTGTGGCATGCTCATTGGACATATTTAAAGTGATGCAGCATATAGCATTATCTAATTAAATAATAGCTAACAACTTTTCCAGCGTGGGTGATATTTCAGCACTCAACCTCCTTCTATCACTGCCAGGCAAAACAATTATATTGTATCTCAAAGGGCAATCTCTCTAACACAGCACCTCATAAAACCAACACGTAGGATGCTGTTCTGCAATGGAAGCCAGCTCTGATTCCTGTCTTGGCAGGTATGGTATTCCCATCTTGGCAAGGCAAGCCTTCAAGAACTTGCTTGTTGGAGGAACAAAAGCATTTATTAGCTAAAATATTCTCTCTCCAGGCTTGTTGCTTGCCTTAAGCTCAGGATTTCAAAGAATTTCCCAGCAAAGCTTGGTGGGGTTGCATCATGCCTCATCATACTAAGTAATCCAGTGGGATATACATCACTCAAACCCAATCCTATTGATTCCCCCCCCCCCATCCCACCCCTCCCTAAATCCCAGAACCTGAGTTTATCAGCTTCTATATAAGCACTGAAAAAGAAGTAAATGAAGATTTGCATAGAAGGGAAGATCATAGTCCACTGAAGGTGATAGTAAGAGGAGCCAATTCTGATGTGATATATTTTTCCACAGAAGGCTGTGATTATTTTGCAATTAATCTTGCGGTGGAATGCACAGGGAAGAAGAACATTTGCCTGAAACTGTAAATCCATATGAATTTTACCAGAGAATTTAATAAGCTGGAGCCAGCATGAACCAATTGCTTTCCTCCCAGTTCCTTCCTGCAAAATCCACATGGATTTTCAATTCTGACGTCATGTTTTCCACGTGTAGTTCTCCATAGGAATTGGTCCAAAAGCACCACAATCAGTCCTCCATGTCGGTGGAGTCAGTGATCTCACTTAAAAGAGGCCCCAAATCTTTCTGTCTCTGTTTTTATGGTAGAGGGTTTGACTGAATGCAGCAGGCAGACTGGGAGGGGTCGGGTGGGGGCGGCAGGGTGGGAGGCTGGAAGCAATATGCTCCAGGAAATCTATAATATCCATGCTCATTGATATATGGTTTGAAAATTATGATGGCCATGCTTCGAATAAAAAATGAGGTAAGAGTTATTTATATGATTGACATTCTGCTTCAGTGTTTTCACACAAAGGCCCCTCTTTCTCCATGATATGCAGACTTCACATTCCCCACACATTCTTGCAGCCTACACCACATCCCTGAACAATAGAGACCCTTCTTTCATTTTCCTGCCTAGTTTCTGTGAACAGGACTCTGTTGACAACAGAGTCTGTTCTCACTCCTGAAGAATTCCAAAAATTGAACAATCTAAGGACGGACTGTGACTTTCAGAAGGCATCTTTAGAAGCGTTTTAAGTGTATAGTTAACTGAGTGTGTCCCTTTCTTGCTTGTGGTGGCTGCGCTAAGGAAAGCCTACAAAAATGCAATCACTCTACAAATCTGGCTGTGCCCCCTGAGAAGGCTGTTCTTGACATGGCACCACTAGTGATAGCAATAAAATGTAAACACGCAAGATGCTTCCATTCTTTTACTGCCACGAATACATTCCTTTCCCTTTTCACCCTGGTTATGTGGGTGGGATGAATTTTATTTCTCATGGTAACTACTACACTTGCCTCAGCCTGGTGGCAGCACCTGACTGATCGTGTCTGACCCTGGAAGATAAGTAGCATCAGGCCTGGTTGCCTTTGTATGGGAAACCACCTGGAAATTCTTAGACTGTAGGCAAGCTTCGAAAGTTGGAAAGTGTCCTGGAAGGAGGCAATGGCTATTTTGTTGCCAAGAAAACTGCATAGATATACCTGGGAGCAAAAGTTTAAGTATATTTTTCCTTCCTTCCTTCCTTCCTTCCTTCCTTCCTTCCTTCCTTCCTTCCTTCCTTCCTTCCTTCCTACCTTCCTTCTTCAGATTTAGTTCCACAATTTGCAGTTTAAAAGAAATTGGGGAAAACTCAGCCAAGATGATGAAGGTGAATTTGGCCAAATTCTGGGAGACAGTAGAGAACAGGGAAGCCTGACATGCTGTTATCTATGCGATTGCAAAGAGTTGGACATGACTTAGCTACTGAAAAACAACAGACAAGTCTGTCATATAAAATAAAGACAAATGGAAACAAGAAGACAATATATCCTACCTTTATCTCAAACCCTCCACTAATGCCACAAAGTACCAATATTTTTGGCCCATAATGCAATTTCCATGCAGACCTGATTTTTTTAAAATGCTTGTTAGGTGCATAAAGGTTAAGATATTAAACTGGCTCCAAAAAGACCCAGGTTCTGGTCTACTGAAACTTACTGAGTGCCTTTGGACCAGTCTCTCTCAGTTGAATCTACAGAGCTTCACAGAATTATTAGTGGAAAAATTGCAGAAGACAATCCTTTATAACCACCTTGAGCTCCTGAAGGTAAGAAATCAACAAGCACATAAATTGGAAATAAATGAAAAACAGACATTTCTGGATGATGGTGAAGCAACCACTGTATACTGATTTGGTATAAATACAATTTTGGTTGCATATCAAGAATAAAACAGCCTACCTCAACTTGACCATCAGCAAATATTTTGACATATGTCTGGGAATTCAAAGTGAAAAATACAATATCTAGTTGGCTAAGCCTGCCTCAGAAAGTAATTGACTCAGGCAATAGATTTGGGGTATCAGATTGTTATTGCAATAAAATCTCAGTTCTCTGGCTTTCTATTCAATGAACATTGGATGTTATGGAGGAACTCCTCCCTTCTACTCAATCCCCAAGCCATGCACAAAATCTGTTGCGTTTAAAGCAGGCCACCGAATTGACATATTTTACATTATTTCTACATCTGACATTTTACTTCATTTATTTGTATAAATAGCATAAATTGATGCATATGATATAAAACGTCAAATATGTATTTACACAATTTTGGTTGCCTTAAGGCAGTCCACCCATCAATGAACAAAAATGTAGCTATCATAATGTTTTGGAAAATCTAAGATTTTCAGAAGGGATTACCCAAGACAGAGTATGATGCCCTTAATGCTGATTTTGTCTTGGGGCAAAGGGGTAACATTGAGAAGTAGAATTGGAATAAACAGGATGTCTATTCCAACGGTGACTGGAATTGTGTTGGTAGCTATGTCCATTACTTTTACAATTAATATGGGATTGAGTTGGGGAAAGTATACAAATAGTCAAATAAACAAACAAACAATTCAAATAAGTATTATGTCTTCCATCTAAATTTCTTGAAACGCTAATATGATAACTTTAAAATTACTTGGGGGATATTCAGGTAACCCCCAACAGAGTGAAAAGCAGATCATGCAGAGAGGTTTCCCGAGTTTTGTGAAAGCAGTCACAAAAACAGCTTGCCCAGATTTGAAAAGTTCACCTCTCTCAAACTTTCTCCTTGTTTATTTAAGTATGCCTTCAGGACATTTTTTGCAAAGCAGAACTAGGAAGGAGTGTAGTTGCTGTTGAAAGCAGCAATCCGACACCTCTTCCCTAGCAACCTAGAGTAAAACAATAGACAAACATTGATATGATCTCACTGACTATAGAGCCGCCCAGCCTTCATCGTAGGGGTACCATATTTGGGCTGAAAAGCTCTGGATTGCCACTATGTGGCGGCAAAGGCTTGCAGTGTTGCCATTTCTTTGCTGTCCTCTAGGTGTTGGATTTGGCAGCTCCAGTGAGAAATTTGCCTTGGAGCCCGCAAAGCTCTGCTCATACCCATTACTCATCTTACTACACCTGATCTAAGCTTAAAGGCCCAACTCTGACAGTTTTCTAAGAGCTTTGTAAAAGTGCTTTTGTTTTTCTGCCTCATTGGCTTGTGAAATACTTTTTTTTTGCTTTGTTGTGCTTATTTTATGGGCAAGTGTGTTTTTCTATTACAGGTAGTCCTCGATTTATGATCCCAATTGAGCCCAACATTTCTGTTGTCAAGTGAGACATTGCCTCAGATGTTAATAGAATCACTGCAGTTAATACTTAATAACCTGGTTGTTAAATGAATGTGGCTTCTCCCTTGACTTTCTTGTCAGAAGGTTGCAAAAGGTTAAATGGCCATAAGTAGGAACCAGTTGCCAAGCACCTGAATTTTGATCACATGATCATGAGGATGTTGTAACTGTGGTTGTAACTGAAAAACAGTCAAAAGTCACTTTTTTCAGTACCCTTGAATGGTCACTAAATGAACTGTTGTAAGTCATCTTTTCCCATCATTCTTCAACATTTCTTGGTTGCCCAAGTTCCTGACTTTTTTTTAAAAAAAGTGTTAAAGATGGAGTTTCATCACGACAACTTCGGAAACCATGGAGTCTGGTGATCAATGGAGAGATTACTGTACAAGAAAAGACACAGCTTTCAGATACAATGGCCAGGCTATTTCTAAGGCACCCGAAAGTCATGTAGCACTAGAGAACGCTTCCCTTTTTCTTCATCAAAATGCAGGAGAACTTCTACAAGAAAGTGTGTGGGGAGAGAGAATAAATATTTTGTACAGAACAAATATTTGGTATAGTCTCTTGTACCAAAATATTGGTACAGTACCAACATTTGGTACAAAAGACATGGGTAAAGGGTCTCTCCACTCAACTGGGGGTTTGTGTACTCTATTGAGAAAAATCAGGGAACCTGTTAAGATTAGGAGCAGCAACAAGAGTTCCCTACTATGTGTACCATGGACAAGTCAAAGAATTTCCCCCTTAACAATCCTTACACTTTGCAAGGAGGTGAAAATTGGGACTGAGATAGCCAGCATTGTTCTATGTAGCCCTATTAAAAAAACTCAGTTACAGTCTAATAGATGGAATGTGCACACCAAACTTTCAAGGGATTAAAAAAACAATAACCCAATTTTGTCTTGGCATTTCCCTTTTCTGGGTGTTTCCAAATCCAGGCTGAAAGTCATCATCAGTCAAGCTGCTAATGTAGTTTTTTTTTTTTTAAATAAAACAATTGGAAAATGACAGTCTAAGGAAGGTGAAAAATCTAGTCCCAGGGCTTCCTTTTTTCAGACGAATAGTTTATATATTTTTTAAAAAGTGCCAAAGAGATTATGGTAAAGAGATAACACTTGTATATTTATCACCATACCAAACACTTGCATACCCTTGCCTTATGTTTGGAAGAATTTGTAATTCCTGTTCAGCAACAGAAATATGATCAGATTATGAACTCTCAGTAAAAACAGGAGAACTACCATATATGAGCTGCAGGAATCCAGATATTTACTAAATGGTTGCAAGTATTTGCTCCTTTTTGTATCTCTTTGGTGTCATCTACTAGTTTCCAGACTTTTGCAGCCCAAATGTGGTTGCCTAGAAAGCAAAATGGTTGCACGGATGTTAGATGATGAGCAAATAAATGGAAACCTGCAGGTCAGATAGCATCTAATGTTAAGCACTGGCAATAAGGTACCCATAGACATATAAAACCCCTAACAGTATCACTAGTTGACGTTTCTAAATGTTTTTAAATAGCTCTAGTCTCATTTGATAGCTAGATCTCATAATACCTTTGTGTCCTGTCCAGATATCTCCTGAAAATTTGGCAATTTATTGTTTAAAAAAACCCACCACTTTTAAAATAATAAAAATTATGTCCACCTCCTCTTCAATCCCTAACCACTTTCCTCTAGCATTCCTCCAGAATGTGATAAATATGATGCCAATATTTTTAAACAATAGTTTTAGTAATTGTATATGTAGAGAAATGACTATTTGAATATATACTGTAGGTGTTTGAGAAATAATTATTAGTTAGATAATCTTTATTGTCATTTTTTTCCTGTGGGCACACTGGCACACATTGAAAATGGAATTCTGTTCCCTGCTCTCAAAAGTGTACACATACATAGCACACCTACAGATATGCTATACATATACTAAACACGCATTATATATACCTACATCCTAACATATAAATACATAGAAATATTAATCACTATCCATGTTGAATACATAGCAGAAAGAGGAGACTTGAGAGTTCAAAAGTGTCATGCCCTTGGTGGAGACTGACTCTGAGGGAGAGGAGGAACAGCTGACAGGGATTGGAAGTGTGGCGCTGGAGGTTGTGGAGGAGGCTGGGGAAGGGCAGAGGCTGGCTGGGCAGTCAGAAGTGGACCCAGGCCCATCCCCACTCCATCCTAGGGCACGCAGGGAGGAGAGGATAAGGGAGAGATGTGGTCTACTGGGGAGGAGAGGGCCTCGATCCTCCACAGCTGCAGCTGTGACAACTGGATAAGAGGATGGACATGCATATGGGCGAGTGCTGGAAACAAAGCGTGGAAATATCTCTAGTTTATTGTTTCTCTCTGAGTTTGGCGTCCTTCCCAGTATGTGTTCTGATATGTGTGGACGTCTTCAAGCCCTTATCTTGCCTGGTTTGTGTTGTTTCTTACTCTTTATAATTTAAATAGCATTTCCTCCTTCTTGTAACTGCTTGTGGGAGTTTTTTGTCTCCATTCAAAGATATTTGGAGCTTGGAAGAAAAGTGAAGGAATAAAAGGGGCTTCACCTGTTTTTTGGGACTGTGTTTATTTTGTATTCCACCCTGGGTCATCACAAAAAGGTTGATGCTATATGGAACAAACGATGATTGAATCTAGTGATTCTGCTTTGGATACCACAAAGCGTCCTCCTAGAAGATAACAAGGAAAACAGGTCATGAAGAGGATGTGTAGTATCCCAGACAATCCTGCAGATCCTGCTCAAGCAACACTTATGTGCTATGTCCTGGATAAAAGGCAGTAAGCTGCCAAGAAACTTTTCTATCTTTCTCTCTGAGGCAGTAATGCTTCCAAACCAGACTATGATGCAATATGACAGGATGCTCTAGATCATCCCTCTATAGAAAGTGGTAAGGACAGGTGGAAGGACCAGGGTGATGGGGTGGTGGTTAGCAGCAACAAGAAGATGAGATGAGCTTTTCTCATGCAATGCAGAAAATGCAGGCGCTGCTGTGCCCACTTCACCAGTGTCTCATTGTTGAGTGACCAAGCCAGCCTACTCAAGCACACCCAGAAACTTGATGCTGCTAACCATCTCTACAGGTGTAGTGTGGCTGTGCTTACCGTTTCTGAATTATTCCTCTTCTGTTTTGCTGTCTCATATCTGCAGTTATAATCTTTAAAGGATTATCAATAAGCCCTTAAAAAAAAAACTATCAGTTTGCAACACAGAGTAACTCCCTAGATCCATACAGCTCACAAGTAACTGAGTTTTAATTAGGAATGTCTTCACATTCTATCAGCTATTTTCCAAGGCTGTTTTTGGGCTTCCATTGTCTAATTCATTTCAGGTTGAATTAATATAGTTTATATGATGTCATGGGATTTCTCTTGAAGATGGCTTAGAATGCAGTTGATCTTTATCTTCATTAATTTTCTTCCAGGCTCAGTTTAATTCAGCTCAGTGAACTGATGAAATATGAACAACTTTTATAATTTTTAAAAATCTCCTGTTGGAAACCTGGGATACGTTTGCCAAAAACACGTGGACATGACTATGAAATCACCAGGTGCTATGCTTGCTGCAAAAGAGCCATTATCATTTTTAACAATGGCCCCACTTCAGCTCACTGTCTGTCTGGCAGCAAAGATCCTTTAATCTTAGTAAGATCTTTTCTAACTCTTGTTTTCAGGATGTATTATGATGCCATTGTGATACTTCGGGGATAATTGCTGTGTATATTTTGCTGGATTATATTTAATTCTCATGGAGTTTTGTTTACTCTTTCATCTTCTGAAACTTTTGTTATTCATAAGAGGTATATATAGTACTAGTAAACAAACAAATAAACAATTTCTACATGCAATGGCTGGGAATCACCTTGTTGAAGAACTACATGCTAAGTAGTTAAGAAGTAAAAAAAAACTTCAACTCATTCATAGGATGTGTGAGAAGGTCTCTTCCACTTAAACTGCTGGAAGAACCTCAGAAGTAAGGCAAAGCAAAACAACATCTGTCTCACTATAAGAGGTAAGGACACTATATTGTTTTGTGGGCCTTCATTGGAGCTTCTGTCACAGAATAACAATATTTTGAAAGTCACCAAGGCCCTCAATATACTGTATATAGTGGTACAGGTCCATATGTCATTTATGCCTATTCTAGGAACCATCTGCCTATAAAAATATAAGTTATTGAGGGCGAAAGTTTGTTCTCCAGGCTCGTGGGTTGGTTTCTGAATGTTTTGTTACCAGGCTAGGCAACATCTTTAGTGGAGGTTAGGGAATGTCAGTGTCAGTGTTCTTCTGTTTATAAGGGCTTTGTGCAGTCAGTAGGTCTTATGTCCTTATAAACAGCAAAACACTGACATTTCCTAAACTCCACTGAAGATGTTACCTAGCTTGATAACGAAATGTTTGGAAATCAACCCACAAGCTTGGAGAATGATCCTATACCAGTGGTGGGATTCAATTTTTTTTTTACTACCGGCTCTGTGGGCATGGCTTGGTAGGCCAGGGGAAAGATACTGTAAAATTCCCATTCCCTCCCCACTCCTGGGGAAAGGATACGGCAAAATTTCCCCACCCCACTTACCTGCTTTCCAGCTCCATTCTCCTGTGCAGGGCAACAAAAGAAGTCCCAGCCAATCAGCTGGGACTCAGGAGGCAGAGAATAGATGGGGCGGGGCCAGTCAGAGGTTATATTTGCCGGTTCTCTCAACTACTCAAAATTTCTGCTACCAGTTCTCCAGAACTGGTCAGAACCTGCTGAAAACCACCTCTGCCCTATACTTGAGCTACAGATATTCACCCCTATTGCAAATATAAGTTAATACTTGTAGTTGTTCCGTAAAATTTAATCCTATATTAAAAAATCTATGAAGACATCTTTATAGTTTATTGCAGTCAGCTCTAAGGCACATTGATACAAAACTTAATGTACAAGTGATTTACCAAATATATTCCAGTTTGGTCTTACAACAGCACTATGAGGTTGATTATTAATACAGGTAGTCTTTGACTTACAGCAGTTTACTTAGTGTCTCTTTGAAGTTACAATGGCACTGAAAAAAATGACCTATAACCATTTTTGGTACTTCTGACTATTGTAACATCCCCATAGTGATTTAGATTTGGATGCTTGACAGATTCACATTTATGATGGTTGCAGTGTCCCAGGTTCATGTGATCACATTTTGCAAGATTCTGACAAGCAAAGACAATGAATAAAATAGAATAAAATAATAGCGTTATTATCACTTTAAATGTACACTAATCGGCATACATTAAAATGAAATTTTGTTGCATACAGCTCTCAAAGGGGAAACCAGGTTCACTTTACAACCATGTTACTAATTTAACAACTGCACTGATTCACTTAACAAATATAGCAAGAAAAGTCATCCCAAAAGTCATTTAACAAATTTCTCACTTAGCAAGATAAATTTTGGACTCAATTGTAGTTGTAAATTGAAGGCTACAAAGATAGTAAATACTATCATTGGGTACCTGTTGGGTACCTGAAAAAATTTCACACACACACACACACACACACACACCCAGTTCTAAGTTGTTGTACTTGCTACTTTTAGCATCTAATACTGCCTTGCATTTTCGCAAATCCACCAATATGCATTCCCTACTCACTGTTTTTACTTTTATGGAAATAAGCAACAGGTACCTCATTGCTCCTCTTCAAACACAACTCAGATTGGGAATTTGAGAATTCCCAAACAATTCTCAGTGTTTGGGAATTGGATCGCAACATGCTTTGTTATAATTTTAAATAACGACCTGATTCCAGAAAAGGAATCCTCCCTTAGTTTCATCTGCATGGGAAAAAATTGCTTTCCCACTACATTTTTAGGGTGGTACACAAAACTAAATGAAGAAGACCATCTGTGAATTGCAATGACTCCCTTTCTTGTGTCTGAGTTGGCCTGCTTTTCTAAATATTGCACATTCTGAACAGATGCACAGATGGTATCTGTCTAACTTTCTCCCATATTTTTTAAAAAAATACCTATGTTTTTCTTGTAGAAAGCCCTTTTGCTGGAAAGGCCATATAAACTGAGTGGGCTCAGAATTTGCAGCTTGTCAAGACAAACACTATGCCCGTTACAGAAAGAAGGCAACAATATGCTATTCTCTTTTCACAATTCCACTATAAACAATTTATAAAATGTATCCTTATGTATGCTGCACAATTGCATATTTCATATGAATTCATCACCAGCCAGCTGTCCCCTTAATAGAAACTGTGTAGTTTCCCACTGTAGCAATTGCTATTCTTAACGTACACTGGCTCTCCGCTGGCTAAAAATACTAGTGCCCAATTGCTTGTGGGAAAATTATATTGCAGCTATTTCTACTAAAAAGTGGAACCCTGGGCCCTTACACAATTTTTCATATTGTAGATGCCATTCACAATTAGCTTTTTTCTTCTCTTGCTGAAACTACAAGAATTTGAGTGAAACAAATGGTGCCTACTTAAGAAAAGATGGCGCATATTGTAATTTGGTTTAATATGATTGATGAGATCGACAGGAATACTATTTTAAAATGTATCAGAGTAATGTAGCAAATGATTTTATTATGAATTAAAGACCACAGAGTTATGATAAATTATACCTTGGTGCCCTTTATAAAAGACAAAAATCTATTACACTAGATGTAATGTTTCATTCCAAAACTGTGTTAAGATTGAAACTCAGACAGACAGTGCCTTATATTTTCTTTCAACTTTTGACTAATTGTTATAAGCCTTCTGAACAATGTTTCAAGTCTAGTTCAAGGAAAGAGAAGATGTGGATTAATATGGTCAGTAGTACATGCATCTTACAGATATAAATAAAGATGAAATAGGTATAACTCAATATATTTGATTTATTAATTTATTTTATTTTGTCAAGCAATTATTAGATAACAGGTATAAGTATAAACATGGTTATGAATACATGAAATGGATACGAATAAGCAAAAAAAGAAACAATAGGACAGGGACTGTAGGCACATTGGTGCGCTTATGCACATATACATATATACATATACATATAGTTAATGCTAACCACATTTCTTACACTTCTTCATACTTCTCTTCCCTTACAAACCATGTCTTTGTAATGTACCACCTCATACTTTGATTTTTGCTCTTTAAACATTTTACTGGTTAATTAATTGAAGAATTAATCAACTCCATCCAGTCGTGCCTTTCTCAGTCTTCCCTTTCCACTTGTCCCATTAACTCTTGCTTTATTTGTTTTCCTATCCATTCTTTTGCTCATCATCCTCATTCTTTCGGTATGACCAAACCACCACAAGGTCCTTCTTTTCTGCTGATCACTCACTTTTTTTATTCAATCCACTTTCACTCATTGCCTATTTATACTTGACAATATCTCCTCTTGTACACAGACATTTCTTAATGCATTTTATGCTCTTTACTTTTATGTTATTCCCCACATATTCACCCCCCTACTTCCATATAGCAAGGTTACATGCATGCTATTATACAAACATATAGTTTTGCATCATTTTTCACAAAATACCACATACCACCCACTATTTTTGCTTCTGCCATAATTTCTTCCTCCATCCTTAGTAAATATTCTATTGTAATATAAAAAGTGATCTACTGGCTAATTTATGTATGTATACTTTGTATTATTATCAGATGTCGAGGGTTGGACACGACTGCATGCCTGCTAGTGACAAATTTGTATTAATATATACTTGCAACTGCGCACTCCATTTTTTTCAATACAACATTTTGGCTTTTGACACTTTACATTTCATGCTCACACTTTTCATAATATAAGTTGTCTAAAATTCAGTGCAAGCCACCCAGGTTCTTAGCTAAGAACAGGTCATTGTATGCAGAAAAAAGAAGACATAGATTTATGTCCCTGCTAAGTGGACTTCTAATCTTACCAGAAACTTTCAACACCAAGTTATCCATAATTTGTATTAAGCACCTACGGGGACATGAAGCACTCTTGTTTTACTTCCTGCTTAATTTTGTACCACAAATGGAACCAGCATTACATTTATTCACATAATTTACATTCATCTGATATCACTATACATATAATTCTCAAATTATGACTGAAATTGAGGCCAGAATTTTGGTCATATTTTGAGAGACCAGACTTAATTTTATGACTGTTTTTATAACAGTCATTAAGTGTCTCAGTCAAGTTAATCATATGGTTTTTAGGTAAATCACCTAGTCATAATCTGAATCCAACTTATCTAATCAATGTTTTTTGGCCAAAAATGGCAAAAAAAAAAGTTGCAAAACACAGTCACACGACTATGAGATGCTGCTACTAGTTGTAATGTGAGCTGGTTGCCAAGCAGCCAAAATGCAAGCATGTGATTGTAGGGGTTGTGTGACAGTCATAACTTTAAAGATGGGCTGTAAGTAACTTTTTCTGAGGCTGTTGTAATTTTGAATAATTGTTCAACAACCAGTCCTAATTTGAAGACTATCTGCATTTGTATACAGTAACCAAGCATCTATTTCATAATTGCACAAAACACTCCAAAATTTAAGCACATTATCATATATTTCTTCTAAATAAATCAGAAACTTTCTTTCTCACATTCATATATTTCTCAGTAGTCAGAAGAACAAAAATATACTTAATCCACCATAAAAGTACACTATACTTTCTAAAATTTGCTCACAGTGACTTGTACCCTTTCAATCAAAATTCTGCTGAATATCTTTCAGACACACCTATCAAACTAATCTCCTGCAGTTTTTGCATTCCATTGTATTCCATCTTTTTTTCTATAGGGGAAAAAATATTTTTCTAGTTGTCAGCCATAGATACAATCTTCATACATACAATACATTAAGTAAATTTCATAGCCACTTCATGATCAAATCACATCTATAAAGAACCTTTCTTGTTATATCATCTATACCTGCAGTCTTACAATTTTGAATTGTGCTATCATTATGCAACATTCTTTACTACTATTGCTTTCTTTGTTTGTATGCACACTATGTAACATTTTCCAGATTTCCTTAATGTAGGAGCATTATGTTATTTTGCTTTTCACATTCATACACTTTTTATTTTATTTTATTGTTTTATTTTAATTTATTTTATCAAGGATTTTTTTTATACATTCCATTAAAGTATCTACAGAAACTTCTGCTACATTTGACAATACAATTCTTTCGTTCTCTTTCAGATAGCTTTCTGCATCCACTTTTCTTATATCCACTTTCTATTTCTTTTGTTGGAAGAGTAATCCCAATAATAATTAGGAGTAATATCTGCTAATGTTTTTTCATTTACCACTACTCCTTCTCCCTACTACAGTAGTTATGTGTTGACCTTGGTTGTTTTCACTTATTTCCATTTTTTTCCCCACATTCAGTCTCCCCCCCACAAAAAAATCTACTCCTGATAATTTCTGTATTCAGAACTTCACATCCCCCTTGTATCTTACTTATGTTCTCAGTTTTTCATCATAGGTGATCAAATTAAACATGCTTTTTATATTTATATTCATTCCTTTTTTACATTTTCACATGAATAGATTCATGGCTAACCACATACTCTGAACAAACAAACCTTTTTCTAAGCAGATACCAGGAAAAGAACTGTGCAAAATTGTGAATACAGAGAATCCTAGGCAAGCGTAAGTTTATTTTTCTTTTTTAGTTTTTTTCTTTTTTGTTGTTTTACTTAATTGATATAGATCCAAAATAATGAAGCTTACATCTCTACTTATCAACCTCACTTTACAAGATCAAAATAACTTCATTGGCCCAGGTAATATTGAAACCAGTGAAATTCTGTGTTCTCCTGGTATATATTGGAATTCATTGTATCATTGTTTTGTTGATTTTTTTAATTTTGGTTTTAAGGTTATCTGATTGATAGCTGTAAACATTAGCACATTCTTCTTTGAAAAAAAAGACAAAATCACTTTTTTTCAGGAAACTGTTTTATAATCTGGAGACTAAAACATATGAAGAACAGTTACAGGAAGTGGGCATGTAAAGTTAGTGAAGAGAAGGACCAGGGTAGACATGACAGCAGTGTTCCAATATTTGAGGGGCTGAAGTGCCTGTAGGCCAGACAAGGAATAATGGATGGAAAATGAACAAGGAGAGATTTAACTTGGAAATAAGGAGAAGCTTTCTGAACAATCGACCAATGGAACAGCTTGTCCCCGGAAGTTGTGGGAGCGCCATAACTTGAGACTTTCAAGAAGAGATTGGACTGCCATTTATCAGAAATGGTGTAGGGTCTCCTGCTTGGGCAGGAGGTTGGACTAGATGACCTACAAAGTCCCCTCCAACTCTGATTATCTGTTGTCTGTTAATGATTGATACAACTAGACAAAAATGGAATGAAGTTGATAAAGCTAGTTTCCCCTTAAAAAAAGATTAAACTGAGACTAATTACTTATCATGCAACTCTCTCCCTCCACCTCACAGTATGACAGGAAGGATTGCATAGTAAAGGGTATTTAGTAACATGTCAAGGACAAATAACCTATCTTTTTAAAATCAGTTAGTATCTAACAAAGTTACTGGAGTTACCTACCTGTGAACACCAAAAGTATTTTGTGATATTAAATCATAAACACATTCTGTTTCTCTCTCACAAATATCTGATAAATAAATCATATTATTTAGATAGATTTAATCATATACAAAAAGATATTTTTATTCTAAGGGACAAAAGAAATGAACATCCACCAATAGCTCTGCTGCTATACAGAAATTGACTATAGGAAAAAATTGGACTATTACCAATTTGGCATTAAAATAAAACATTCTGAAAAAAGGTAAAGGTAGAAAAATGTCTATTTGTATGAATTACTAATATGCTTCACTGAAACATGATTTATGGAAAATTCAAGCTAAAGGGATGTCTATATAATATTTTTTTTCAAGAGAAAAAAAAGATTGAATTCCTTTCCATACTAAGCAGAAGATGAGTTAGAATGCACTTCTATACTGTTTCCAGTGTTAACAACTACCAGTAACTAAGCTCAACATTTTCTATCTTTTTACCATTCATTTACTTAACCTTTTATTTATGTACTATAGATAAAAAAATGTACTTTCTTACTCCATGCAGCTGCTTAAGGGTGCACCACAGTATATACATGTTATATCACTGCTTTGTTCTGTTTTCCTGTTTTTTTCTTTGCTTTTTGCACCTAAAAAACAAAATAATTACCATCCAGAATCATTGGAAGTCAGGTGGCCTCTAAATTTTATAAATGAAGGAATATAAGACATTCAAAGCTTCTGATAACTATGAATGCAGTCCGAGATACGTTCACTTGCAAGAAAGTACTACTTGAATACAAAACAACTTACTCTCATTGCTATTCTCCTTCCTTCCTTCCTTCCTTCCTCTTCCTTCCTCCCTTCCTTCCTTCCTTCCTTCCTTCCTTCCTTCCTTCCTTCCTTCCTTCCATCCATCCATCCATCTATCTGAATGCTACTGAACCTAGAAGGGACTTCTACTGTTTCCAATAATAAAACTGAGAATTAAAATTTCCACAGTAAGCAGTTATTAGAAAAAATAAAATATCAATTATATTATATAATCAAGAAAAGAATAAAACTATACAATAAATACATTAACAATAGCAGGCAAAGCAGGCAACAAGACTTGGCAGTGACTAAGAACAAGAACACTGAAGAAAGGGTAGAAGGCCTACCTACTTCTGGCTGCACAAGACCAAGCCTTAAGAATACATATGAAGTCAGAACTCAGCAACAGACAACAAATTCTGTCTTACAAAGAAGCTGAAGAAAGAAAGCACCACCACGTAGCTAGCTGCTGTAAGATCTCACAGACTGACTACAAAGAATAACACAACAAACAACAAAGGTACACTGGAAGACCTGCAGGAAATATTATTTGACTTGATTGATCAAGTCCCACCCCCACTGGCAGTTGGAAGGAAGAAGCAGCTGCAATCTCACATCACTCTGAAAAGCAAGAGCCAAAGACAGAGGCCTGATGATGATGAATGAGACTTCATCGAAACGTTGCCTAGATACTTTGAATCTTACGCGGGAGAAAACCCGAACAACCAAAGATCCACATACAAATACCCGAGAACCTCAGAAAATATATATTTATATATATATATATATATATATATATATATATATATATATATATATATGGATCTTTGTTGTTGGTTTCTCCACGAGTCGAGTATCTGAACGTTCGATGAGACTTCAGGCTTCTGTCTCGGCTCTGTGCTCTCTGATGAATGAGACTTCATCGAAACGTTGCCTAGATATGAATCTTACGCGGAGAAAACCGAACAACCAAAGATCCACATACAAATACCAGAACCTCAGAAAACACACATATATATATATATATATATATATATATATATATATATATATATATATATATATATATATATATATAATATTATATATTATTATATTAATATAAAATAATATTAGTGTTCCTTAGTATTTTTGCCTATTTTTCCCCACAGGAAGAATCCTATGAGGTGGATTAGACTGAGAGAGAATGACGGACCCAGTGTTACCTATCCAGCTTTCATAGTCTCCTAGAACTTATAACAATACTCATAATAATACCTTAACAACTATACCAAAGTTGTCCTGAGATTAGTCCAGCAGCTCGGGCAGGAACTCCACTAGGCAGCATGGTGGCTGATAACACCAGTGGAATCCCCACATTGTCCCTTTTAGCAAAGATATATTCATAGAACAGTGATCCTAGAATGAAGGCAGAGGGAGGATATGAAACCTAGGTCTGAAGATTTATGTCAAGGTGATATCATCTCCCACCCATAGGTTTTGGTAATATGCTGTATATACATCCTGGCCAAGGTGGTTAGTGATTCCACCATCAGATCCAATGGGTTAAAATTAATGATCAATACCAAATTTTACAATGAACAATTCTCCTATTGACAGCAACTGTGGTGTCACCTGATGCAAAACAAATGTGAAGTCAAACTGATTGAAAATACATGTGGTAGATTATTGTTATTGCTATGAATCTGTTGAAGGTGGGTTTTTTTTTCACCTACCCAGTTTGCTGCAATTTCCTGCACCTTGACCATTTGATTAATCATTCCTCAGAGTCAGGAAGACCTCCTGGAGCACGGCCAGACATGTCATAGAGAGAGAGAGAGGTGTCACAAAAGGAAGGAATTGGCAGAAATCTGAAAAAAAAGCGTCCTTATTATGGTGGCTTTCCAGCTGAATAAGGATCAAAGGAGAGTATTAGTTTGAACAAGCTTTGCAGATTTGGCAACCTCCAATCCCTGTGGACTGCATTTCCTTTCATCTCAGTCACCACAGCCAACAGCCATGCTGGATCGGTGATAAAACAGTACAACTAGAGAAAGGCAGATACGTCAAGGTTGGTATAGGTAGAGTATTAATTACAAAAAAAATTAAATGAAGTGACTTTTATTTATGGAAAGAGAAAGCCTTGAATAAAAGTAAACATAGGAGGAATGTGCTTCACTTCTGACCATCACTTTACATGTGAGCGTCACAACCTTGGAGACAGGCAGTTAAAATTGGCAGGATTCCATTGTGGAAGCCAAGTACTCAGAACCTGTGCATAATCTTTGGTTGCAAAAATTCTACCTTGCTGACTCATAGGTCAGAGACATCACCTCCAGTAGTTGATGGACTAGCGTCCACAAGTCTGATAAACAATTTTCCTGCCATTTAGGACAATGGTCAATCACATGTTTGAACTCTCTAGTTTAAAAAAATAGTTTTAAGTTTGCAAATTTTAAGCCATAACCCCATGGACCTATCTTATTCACCAAATGTCATCCAACTACAGAATAATAGAGATGGGAGGAACCTTGGAGGTCTTCTAATCCAACCCTCTGCTCAAGCAGGAGACTCTATACCATTTTAGACAATTGGCTGTCCAGTCTCTTCTTAAAAGCCTCCAGTGATGAAGGACCCACAACTTCTAGAGACAAGCCATTCCATTCTGGTTGATTGTTCTCACTGTTAGGAAGTTTCTCTTTAGTTCTAGATTGCTCCGCTCCTTGATTAGTTTCCATCCATTGTTTCTTGTCTTGCCTTTTGGTGTCTTGTGTAAGTTGACCCCCTCCTCTTTGTGGCAGCCTCTCAAACACTGGAACCCTGCTATCATGTCGTCCCAGTCCTTCTTTTCTCTAGACTGGCCATACCCAATTCCTATAACAGTTCTTCATAAGTTTTAGTCTCCAAGCTCCTAATCATCTTCTTGCACTCTTTCCAAAGTCTCAACATCTTTTTTATAATATGGTGACGAAAACTGGATGTGGTATTCCAGATGTGGTCTTACTAAGTAAGGTTTTATGAAGTGGTACTGATACTTCTAGTGATTTTGCCTCTATCCCTCTATTTGTGCAACCAAGGATCATATTAGCTATTTTGACTGCTGAGACACACTGCTAGTTCACATTTAAGTGTTTGTCCACTGGGATTGCAAGATCTCTCTCACAGTTACTGCTTTTGAGCCAAGTTTCACCTAATCTGTACATGACTAACTATATATTTAACCATGGATTTAGTGCACAGATCTTGTGGTACTGTAGAATCACTGTTATGTTCTGTCAAAATAGTAAGATCAGGAAATTCATTCCGAGCCTTTGCTTAGCTTGAATACTGTACTAGTGTCATAAAAATATTATTACCTTTTCTACCAGGTTATCCCAGATGTTCTCTTCTTTATCAGAAGGTCAGCAGCTCCTTAAAGCCTGAATAAAAGTGTATTTTTTTCCTCCCTGACAGCTGTTCCCTGTGATGCACGAAATTTTTCTTATCTGAAATGCCTTGTTATTCAAACTAAGAACAGGTCTCATGTCATTGTAATCTTGTGTAATAAATAGCATTGCTGGGTGATCTCAATTGCCTTCAGGTCATTGCAGACAGCAAATTTGTAATGTGCTTAAAGGGATAATGAGAAAACATTTCAAATTATAAGATGGAAAGCAATAAACTGGATACTTGAGAACGTAAGAAGCCTAATGAATGACTAGATGCCCAAAAAAGTCATTTTGAAAAACACCATATCATTTAATAGTCAGCAAGGACAAGCAGCCACTCAAAAAGCTACATGAAAAATGAAATAATAAACTTGTGTATTTTCAAAAACAGCCAACTGGCCAAATGTCATTTTGTTCTCTGCTGTCCCACAATCCAGTTAGGAAATGTTCTGGAGTCAGTTCTTTCAGATTCTTGATTGTGTTTTTTGTCTTATAATAGAAAGATTATATTTTGTCAAATAATAGAAAGATACATGCAGTGCTTATTCCTATTACCTGAGTAACTGTAATACCTTGTTTAGAATTCTGAAAGTTATTTGAATATACTCATTCCACTTATTATTTATTTATTTATTAATCTATCAAATTTCTACGCCACCCTTCTCACCTAAGTGATTCTGGGTAGCTTGTAATGAAAACACACATAGGTATAAAAATATAATTTAAAAATGATATGTTACCTTAACACCTCTACATATAGAGACTCACACAGATTCCTACCCAGTTTCTTGAAAAATTTGAAAAGTGCAGGCAGGGGTAAAAACTTCAAAATACAGTTATCTGTGCTTAATATGATTTGGTTAAATAAATTATCATGTTACCTAAAAAAATATTGTTAACTTCCTTAAGTGTCATTTTTGTTCATGAGGTAAAAAAAAACCAAGCAGTAAATAAGATCACATATTAAAACATGATTAGAATAAGATATTCCAGGACCTTTTCATGAGCCATGCATTAGTTTCTACTGAAGGTTTATTTCATTCCAAAGGAATTTTTGATTGATTTTTTTTCTCCTTCCTGCTGGAAATATTTATTTATTTGATTGGTCAATCACTTCCAAGATAATAGGTATAAGTATAAAGAGAGTTATGAATACATGAAATGGATACATATAAGAAAAATAAAACGAATCAATAGGACAGGGACGGTAGGCACATTGGTGCGCTTATGCATGCCTTGCTGTATTGGTGATAATGTTTTTGATTTTTAAATTATTTTTATTAAAGCTTAAATAGTAAACAAATTTACTCTCTTCCCTCCCTCCCCCCCCTCCATGTATTCCTAGAGCAATGCACAGAAACTTTATCACTATTCCTTAGTTGAGACTGAGGACCTGAGGATAAGATACTGGCCCATGATGAACCAGGCTGAATGTGTGTAAGAATCTGAACACACATTTACATTGAATTCTTTTTCTCCATGCACATACTCACTTAGCAAAAGACAGTGTTAAAAAGGAATAAGAAAAATAGAACAACCACAAAGTTAGCAATACATTCAAAATTCAATTAAAGAACTGAAAATTTCTTTAATTCTCAAATTCATTAGGAACTTTCTCCTTAGTTCTAAGTGAAAGTTTCCCTTGGTGAGAATAAACAACCAATAGAATGACTTGCCTTCAGAAGTTGTGGATGCTCCATCTCTGAAGGCTTTCAAGAAGAGACAATCATTTTTACAATTAAATTTTCACCCATTATCTCTAAACAAACTTATGGTTACAATCCTTATATCTTTTCCCTGTTTCTCCATTTCTTGTTTCTGTCTTTTACAACTTCTTTTCCTTGCCTTCTTCCCCCTCTTCTTCCCCCTCCTCTTTTTACCCCCTCGTCTCTCTACTTCTAACTCGCTCATCTGTAATCCCCTCTCTTCTCTTGCTTTCTAATATTATACTTATCTTTCAAATTGTTCTTCTTCTTTTTGGTTGTTTTTTCTAATCTTAAACCTTTCACTCTCTTTCCCCCTTTTCTTTTTTCCCCCCACTTAAAATTATTTGATCATTAAAGATGGCTTCTTCTTTGTCCCAATCTTCTTGTTCTGCAAGAGTTTCTTGTTGCTTCTCATAGTTCCAGATCTCCATTTCTAAGAATTGAAACATGAAGCCAAAATAACTTCTTGTGCGTCTTCTTTCCAATTTTTAAATTCCATTTTCAGTTCTTCTAAGAGTGATACCATTTTAAAAACTTTTAAACAATCACCCAGTTAATTTTAGTCATCTAGATGCAAAAACCAAAAATCACCAAGTAATCCAAATAATCCAAGGCTGTTTCAACTTGCTTCTTTTTTCCACTTTCTCTTCCTGGGGTTCTATTATTTTGTTACCAAGTTTCCATTAAAATGTATCTTTGAGGAATCTTGTTAAAATTTCACTGTAAGTGCCTTTTAATTACAGTTCCATTCCTTAATTCCAGGCAGGCTCCTCCATTTTTCCAGATCCTGCCCTTCTATTCTTTTTTTCCCCTCCTTTCCAGCTTTTAAAAACTTTTAAATGTCCAGAAATCTTTATTTATCCCTTTGACTTTTATTTTCAGCGTAGATGCCTATTAATGTCAAAGTGGATTTTTTTTTCAGTTTCTTGCTTAAGTCTCTTAGCTGTCAGTATAAGGAAGGGAAGAAAAGAACCCCAATCCTTTCCCTTCTCTCTCTCCATTGCAGCTTCAAAATCTTCTTTGGGAACAATGTTGTTAAGTTTAAATTCCAGTGTACTTTATTTGTTGCTTTTGCTGTTTGACCCGGTCAACCAAAACTTTCTCTTCTTATCTTCCTCCTGCACATTCTTTTCCGGTCAAGTTCTTCTTTGTGGTGGCCATTTCTGACCACCGCTACAACCGCCTTCGGGAAAGGGAGTAATGGCCAGCTGGGGAGGAGAGATGCGGCTTTCCTCAACCCTGCAGGCAGTCTCCCCCATCTTCACCACCTCTACGGGGTGGCTTAGCCCCGAAACCAGCCGGCTCGGGGCGCTCCAGCAGCGAACATGGATCGAAGCCTTGGAGAGATGAGGTTTTGGTCTGTCACCGAAGAAGCTCAAACCGGAAGTCAATTTAATTATAAAAGGGATTCTGCAAAGGTACATAAGATAGCTTTGTTATATTACAAATAGAAATAACTTTAGAAAATATGATGATGGATAAAATATTTATTGTAAGCAGTGGGATATTTGTTAATAAATAAATGTATTAAAATGATTGAGAGATTAAAAGGGAACATTTTTAATTATTAGTAATGATTTATAAAAATATAAGTGAGAAATAGGGGGAAAAAAAGAATTAACTATGGAAAGTTTATAAGTGTTCCCAAGGAAGTATGATATTCAATTGAAAAGAAATGTTAAAGATGTCAAGATTTTAATCCATATTAATGATAGAATTGAACTGGAATAGAATGTGTTTTGTTTACATACATACATACATACATACATACATATATATATATATATATATATATATATATATATATATATATATATAATTTTTTCTTTTTAAGAATATAGTGTCTATTTTAAGAATGTACCAAGCAGAATTCTATTGGAAGTTATGTATTATATTAAATGCTATAATCTTAAAGCTATACATTGAAGCTTAAATAAGAGCTTGAATGGATAAAATTAAAGGATATAAAGGTGTCATACTCTAATTGGTAACTACAGGGAAAAATTTGTTTAATAAGAAAAGATAATGTGAAATTGTAAGAGGACAGACAAAAGTATAAATATAATGATTTGAATTGAGATAATCAAAACAAAGTTGAGAAAATTAGAAGAGAGGAAAAACTATGTAGAAAATATAAAATGGTAATAAGATATGGAAATAGAATATAAAAATGAGCATGAAATTGAGTTTTGTGTCTGTATGAAGAAGTGATAACCTGGGACCATGCTATTTTCAAAAAAGAGGTTTTATTTGTGTTTTGTTTTTGTGAAAACCCAAATCAAATTTTCAAAAAAAAAAAAAAGAGAAGAGACAATCATTTATCTGAAATGATATAGACTCCCTGGCTTGAGCAGAGGGTTGGACTAGTCACTAAGGCAGAGGTGGTATTCAGAAGGTCTGACCAGTTCTGGAGAACCGGTAGTGGAAATTTTGAGTAGTTCAGAGAACCGGTAATGGAAATTTTGAGTAGTTCTGACTGGCCCTAGCCCCATCTATTCTCTTCCTCCTGAGTCCTCTGCCTCCTGATTGGCTGGGTCTTCTTTTGTTTTCCTGCACAGGAGGATGGAGCTGGAAAGCAGGTTAGTGGGGTCAGGAGGGAAAGGAATTTTGCAGTAACTTTCTCCTGGAGTGGGAGGGAATGGAGATTTTACAGTATCGTTCCCCTGCCACTCCCACCAAGCCACACCACGCCCACCAAGCCATGCCCACAGAACCAGTAGTAAAACAATTTGAATCCCACCACTGCACTAAGGGTTTCCAAGATGCCTTCCAACACTATCATTCTATTTCTAACTTATTTTAAATCCCTTGGAGAATATTTCTTGTATTCTATTTACTGGGCTCATTGCACATTTTTTTAAATATTTATTGTAGCCTTGTAGTTAGGAAATCAGAAAGCCTGTGATCTTCTGAAAGAGACGGAGACAGAAGGGGGAAAAAAGAGTGAAAGCATATACTAGGAAATATTAGTCTTGGCTACTACTTTGCTGTAGCTCAGCAGCTGTGGCAGCTGTCGTCATTTTCTGCAATAGCCAGCAAGGTTTCTGTGAATCGGTTTCAACAGCCTCAAGATGCATGCCAACAATTGGTTTGACCAACTGCTGTTTGACCATTTTTTTTAAAAAAAAGAAACCTTATAAATTTCCTTCCTCCAATGAACTATTAAGATTTTAATTTGCAAATTGTCTGAGTGTGAGCATGCATTGCATATAGATGTACAGTTTATGCATATGAATGTCTGTATATACTGATCTGTAGAAATGTATTCCCATCATTTTCAGCATGAGATGAGAAATTTATCTAATCTTTCAAAGATACATGGGAGGGGAATCATCTCTTGTCCCTTTTTGTTTTACATGTGACTGCAATCCTTAAATTTTGACACACACACACACACACACACACACACACATATACCCAACACTGGCCCATCTGGCTAATGCTTTAACCTGAAATCTTTCTGCCTTGCTTCCTGTTGAAGTTAAATTAAGACAGCGGTTATCATAAATAAATAGATAATCAAGTATAAATAACTCCTCGCTTTTATTCCTTTGACAATTTTGCTTCTCTGAAGGAAAGCAAAATATTGGCATTTGTTAATAATTTAATACAATAAGGAACAAAAAAATTCTGCTCCTTTAAAAAAACGTTGCCTGGTATCGTGTAAGTGGTTCCCACTTTAGCACAAGAATATACAATGTATTTGGAGTCCTAGATTTGATATACCTAATAGATATTTTGTTGATCATTTGGAAAAAAAACTGTTAATGATATAACTATCTATAGAGTCAGATATTGTATGCATTGGAAAATGAAATAGATATGATGGTGTATATTTGTGTATATCATTAAAATGTGCATGCATGTGTATTTTTCCTGCACAAATAACTTTTCTTCTTATTCTGCTTCTTCTAAGCAATATTTCTCAATAGTGTTCTGACTCTTCATTTATTAGTTTTCTAAAATGTATTATATATACTCTTCCAAACATAGCTTTCCTATGGTAACTTGCAAATGTTACAATCAATTATCCTTCCTTGCTCATCTATCAAATATTTGTCTGCAGTATATTTCTTGATTTTTGGTTCCTTTACTATTGAAGCTGATCCTAGTGATTAATTATGTGCCATCAAGTTGGTGTTGATTCTTGATGACTATATAGACAGACCTTCTCCAAGTTGGTATGTCCCTAACCTGCCCCTTTAGGTTTTCCAAAAGTGAAACTATCACCACTATAATTTGGTCTATCTGTCTTGTTGCTAATAATCGTCTTTTTTAATTTATTTTACTTTATTGTCATTGCACTTCATACAATGAAATTAAAGGCCACCTTCAATGTACATTATAACTATAAAAATAAAACACAAATACACACCCATCACATTCTATACAATTAAACTGAAAACCCAATATTGAATTAATATTGCACTATACAGCAGAATTCAAAAGAGCTACTGCCCTGGGATAGAAGCTGTTTTCCAGCCTATTTGTCCTTGTTTTTATTATTCTGTACCGTCTGCCAGATGGCAATAGTTCAAAAAAAGGGTGCTCAGGATGAGATTGGATCTTTAAGAATTTTTTGAATTTTCTTAAGGCAGTGTGTGCTATAAAGCCCTTCCAAAGAGGGGAGAGGGCAATCAATGATCTTCTGGGCAATGACATTAACCCTCTGGAGTCCTGTCCTATCTGCCACTATGCAATTGGTAAACCATACACAGGTGCAGTAAGTTAAAATACCCTCTATGGCAGGGGTTGCCAACCTTTTGGGCCTCAGGGACTATCAAATTCATAATTTTAAATCCCATGGACCAGAAAGATCCTTGGAAAATCCCCAAAAAAACCTGCAGGAAAATTCCCCACTCCGTTTTCCTATTGATCAATCATTCTTTATTCGGGATCACAGGATACCGTTTCCAGCTCTGTTCTCAGGGGGAGAGAGAGAGAGAGAGACTTTTGGGTTCATGCAAGGAAAGCAACAGAAGTCTTTCTTTCTCTCCCCCAAACTCCATTGGAAATGAGTCTTTGTCGGCACAGCCTCTTGGAGCAGGATGTCTTGCAGGGTCTCAGAGACTCATTTCTGGCAGAGTTTGGGGGAGAGAAAGAAAGACTTTTGCTCCTTTCCTTGTGTGCAGCCAAAAGCAGAAGAAGAAAGAAGTGAAAAAAAGCAGCCTGGTGGCCAGGTCAGGTGCATGCGGTGAGTGGGGCAAGTTCCCCCCTCTGCCCTTTCCCCCTGCCCTCACTACCTCGTGTTGTTCACAATGCAAGTGATGCAAGCCTTGTGTTGCCACGGGCCATGTGGACAGTGAAGGCTTGTGTTCCTGCACAGCCTGGATTAATTGCTTTGCAGGGTGACATTTCTCTGCGGACCACCAAAATTTTCTTGTGGACCACCAGTGATCCCCAGGCCACTGGTTGGCAACCACTGCTCTATGGTCCAGTGGTAGAAGGTCATCAGCAGTTTTTCATTCAGTTGTTTCCTGGGAAGTCTCCGGTAGTATAATCTCTGCTGGCCCCTTTTGACCAGTGCTTCAATGTGAGTGCCCCAGGTCAGGTGTTCTTTTATGATAACACCCAGAAACTTAAAACTGGCCACTTGCTCACTAGGTCTCCATTGATAAACAAGGGCTGGATGTCTGATCTATTCCTTCTACGTTCACTATAAGCTTCTTGGTCTTATTGGTGTTAAGGACCAAGTTATTGACCACAAAAGCAACCAGTCCTCTCATCTCGCTAGGCAGATTATTCCCCCCAGAGATGAGTCCCACCACTGTCATATTATCTGCAAATTTAATAATATTACTAGTGTGAGTGGGAATGCAGTCATGCACATAAAAAGTATAGAGTAAGGGACTCAACACATAGCCCTGTGGTATATCAGTGTTAAGAATTAAGGCTGAAGAGATATGATTACCTAATCTGACACTCTGAGAGCGACCAGACAGGAAATCCATAATCCAAAAACAGATTGAATAAGAAAGCCCATGCTCCACAAATTTTGACACTTGTCTATGTGGAAGTATTGTATTAAATGCAGAGCTAAAATCTACATAAAGCATCCTCACATAGCCCCTCCCCCCACTGTTCCAAAGGAGTCAGAACAGTGTGAAGAGTGATGGCTATAGTGTCCTCTGTAGACCTATTTCTTCTTATCTTTCCTTCACCCTTTTTAGAGGTATAGAATTAAGCAGAGATCTTCACATAATATCTCCAAAATCAGACAATTTGAGATTTAGGCTTTCAGTGAGAATTCTGGATTGATGTATTCTATGATCTTTTGTTTATTTGGCATGGATCCAGGCTACTTGAAGGACCGTCTCATGTATTGCTGTGTTCTATCTGGATTATTGCCACGTTTTCTGTCCTGGGTATTGCTTTCTCCTGAGTACAGGTAATCCTTGATTTACTGCCACAATGGAGCCCAAAATTTCTGTTGCTAGAGTTGTTAAGTAAGTTCTGCCCATTGCATGTCCTGCTTTGCCATAGTTGCTAAGTGAATTACTGTTAAGTGTAATTGTGTGGTTAACTCTAATCTGGCTTCCCCCATTGATTTTGCTTGTCAGAAGCCATCTGGGAAGGTTGTAAATGGTGATCTCATGACCCCTAGACAGTGCAACTGTCATAAATACTGTATACGCAAGTTACTAAGCATCTGAATGTTGATCATGTGACAACTGATCATGTTGATCATGTGACAATAGCTGCAACTGTCACAAGTGTGAATACCAATCAAGAGTCAGTTTTTCCAGTGTCGTAACTTTCCATGGTCACTAAATGAACGGTGGTAAATTGAAAATTACGTGTGCAGTGAGATGTTCTCAGATTCCCATTTTTCTAAGCACATTTTCCCGCTTGACAAGATTGACACAATTGCAGGCCTTTCTATAATTAATGAAGCACCTGACAACTTCTTTTCAGTGTTCTTTGGTTTTCTCAATTGTGTATCAGCCATAACGTTTCCTGTTCCTCAAAGTAACTTGAACATCTGGCTTCTCTCTTTTCATGCATGGCTGTAATCTGCATTGGATGATCCCAAAAATTATTTTACTAGCAGGTGAAATTAAGGCCATTGTATGACACCCTGTGAAGTCTCCTTGGTATATTGTCAGTCTTATGAGGTAGACCAGATGAAAAAACTGATTCCATAGGAAGACTAGAATGATAGCTCATTGAGATAGGCTACAGTAACAAAATCTTGCAATTCTGGTTGGTTTCTTCCTTTCCTTCTTGATTATGAAAGCAGTACCATTCCTTCTTATTGTTTCATCCCTTGAGTATAGCTGATTCATTTCATCTTTTCCTCTCTTTCACATTTCCTGTACTTTTCCACATTCATGCTTTTTATTTTCCCACTATCATTCTGTATTTGCAGCTTTGGATGTTCTTTTCTTGCATGGCAATATCAGCAACCAGATATCCTAAAGTCACTAAAAGTTACTCCTAACCACGTCACCATTACTATTTCATAAAATCCTCATTCTTTCTCAATAACATGTTAAGAGTCAACCAACTCAAGAGACCCATCATCCGGCATGATATCATCAATTTCTTTGTGCAGTCCACCTTGTGGTTTTTCTTGGTAAAACACAGGAGTAGTTGACGATTGCTTTCTCCCACGCAATATAAAATGATGCCTGTGCATTTTCACAGAAATGATTTTCTTCCTGCAGTACCTTCCTATATCTCTCCTGCCCACATTAGACAACTGCTTGCTTCATGTGTTCGCTGGGATGACTTCCATGCCTTAGGTGACTCTGCTGGGAGTATATACCCTGGATGTACATTTCTGGTATTCTTTGCTCAAGCCTCCTGAGAATCCCATTCCCCACCAGCACAACAGGACTTGAAACAAAGACAGTAGTGGATGTCTAGAGAAATTCTAAACTAGTGATGTGAGTGGTGGAGAGCAATTTCACAGTGTCTCTTATGATCTCATCTCATCCCTCTCACATAGACACTACATAGGAATTTGGTACAGCAACACCACCCTTGTTGGCTATTTGGCGGGCATCTTTACTGTTGCCAACAGATAACTAAGGGAAATCGATCTTTACGATGTCAGAGAAACCCTTAAATGTTGAATGATTCAGAACTTTCGGTTTCAAGCATTATCAAACAAGGAGAAAACTTCTTGTCGTTCTTTTTCCAGTGATGTTACAGAGCTCTATGACACTCTTCCTTTACTTTATTATAAGCTAATCCCTCTATGTTATTTTTCCCCCAAATATTTTCATAGATTTAAGAATCTCGAACAGATTGTAAGAAAGGGAAAAAAATAATGGTTCAGAAATCAAGAGAACTTACTGAAACAGAATGTCCATTAAGGCCATTGAAAACTCAGCCTAAGAGTTGGATAATTTATGAGTAATTTTAATGAATGTTAAAGAACAGGGTAAAAACAAATATATTGGTGGGCAGCATTCATACATATGAATTGGACAGCTTTCTAGTAAATAAGTGAACATGGAGTAATGACGCTAAAAGAGCCGCTAAAAACGTGCTCAACGCCAAGGCGTACCCGTACGAATCGAGCAGTCAGCACAGGCCGTTGATGGCGAAGATCAGGATCAGCAAGCCCAAGACCAGGATTGACAAAAGGAATGCAGACCAGCCACGAATCAAGTGGTGGAACCAGAAGAAGATGGCGGGACCCCTCATCAAACCGGAGCAGTTCCTGCAGATGGTCGACGGGCCACAGGAAGCGTGGTCCATGCTGAAGAGCACTGTTCACACTGCCGGCTGCCAACAGCTTGGTTGCACCAAGCCAGGACGGAGACGCATCGAACAAGATACATGGCTCTGGACACCGGAAGTACAAGATGCCGTACACCTGAAGAAACGGCTCTACAAGGCCTTTCTTCAGGACAAGACCAGCGAGAAGCTCTGCGAATACAAGGCGGCCAAAAAGGCAGCCAAGAAAGCAGTAGCGACAGCCAGAAGCTCCCACTACGATGACATCTACGAGAAGCTGAACACGCGAGAAGGCGAGAATGAGATCTACCGCCTAGTCAAAAGCAGACACAGGAAGACCCTGGACATTGACCAGTTTCATGGGATCAACGACGAAAGGGGAAATTTGATCGTCAACCCCAGAGACGCTGCGGAGAGGTGGCGGCAATACTTCGAGAAGATCTCCACCGAGGAGTTCCCACACCCACGAACCCCGCGAGGTGACCCAGTTGAAGGCCCAGTCTCAGGCATTTATGCCAGCGAGGTCGCCGACGCCATCAAGGCCATGAAAACGGTAAGGCAACAGGACCAGACAACATCCCTGCCGACTTCTGGAAAAAGGCACTACCGGGCTCGGCATTGTGGCTGTGCGAGCTGTTCAACAACATCGTCTCCACGGGAAAAGTGCCACACGACTGGTACCGCAGCACCACTGTTCCGATCTGGAAGGGAAAGGGCAGCCCAGCGGACTGCTCCAACTACAGACCGGTCAGGTTACTGTCACACACTATGAAGATCTTTGAACGCGTCCTTGATAAGTGCATTCGGGACATCGTCGACATCAGCGTCAACCAGGCTGGATTCATCAAGAACTGCGGCACCACCGACGCCATCTTCGGTGTGCGGATGCTGATGGAGGCTCACAGAGAGAAGAAAATCCCGCTCCACACCGCCTTCCTAGACTTGGAAAAGGCCTTCGACCGAGTCCCGCACGATCTCATCTGGTACGCACTGCGAGATCACGGCGTGCCTGAGCTGCTCGTACAATGGGTCCAACTCCTATACAGATGTCACAAGAGCCGTGTAAAGCGGCAGCTGGGATATCAGAGGAGTTTAATATTACCGTCGGCGTACACCAGGGCTCTGCTCTCTCACCACTGCTGTTCATTCTGGTGATGGACACAATTACACACGACCTGTACACGCCTGCCCCATGGACGCTGCTCTACGCCGATGATGTGTTCCTGGCCAACCTGTGCAAGGCTGAACTAGAGCACCGAGTCCAACAGTGGCATGACCGCCTCGAGCAGTTTGGGCTCCGGCTGAACCTAAAGAAGTCCGAATACCTGACCACTGACAATGAAATGACAGGCTCCATCCACGTGAACGGGCAGGAGCTACCGCGCGCTCCACCTTCAAGTACCTGGGAACTACTCTTGGGGAAGAAGGCCTACTACAAACTGAGGTGGCAGCCAGGATCAATGCAGCGTGGGGCAAATGGAAGTCCGTCACGGGCGTCCTCTGTGACAAGAAGATGCCGATGCACCTGAAGGCGAAAATCTATAACTCTGTGGTGCGCCCCGTGGCCATATACGGCGCAGAGTGCTGGCCGACGACCAAAGAAGTCGAAAGCAGACTCCAGATAATGGAGATGCGAATGCTCCGATGGTCGGTAGGCCTCACCCTACTCGATCGCGTCAGGAACGAAGAAGTGCGTAGACGGTTCAACGTCGTGCCCATCCCCACGGTCATGAGGCAGTCCCGGCTACAATGGTTCGGCCACGTGAGCCGCGCCAAGGAAGAATCCATCATCAAATCTGTAATGAAGGTGACTGTCGGAGGAGCGAGACCGCGTGGTAGACCTAAACAACGCTGGATGGACACGATCAAGGCCGATCTAGAGATCGCGAAGGCAGACCCGACACACGTGGCAGACAGAGAGGTGTGGAAGCAGTACTCAAGGACATTAGCGGACCTCGCCCGAGCGCGAGACAAACGCTGAAGAAAAAGAAGAAGAAGAAGAAGGAGTAATGACAGGATTGGAGTCCAAATCACAGCGTCCATGCCCATGAATTCAAACAAATAATTTCGTCAGCACTGTCCAACTATTTAGAAAGTCTGCGCTACTATTACTATTAATTTTCTCATCACTCCTTATCACCCATCCCCTCCCACTTGTGACTGTAGGACTGTAACTTTGTTGCTTGTATCCTTACGACTTATATTGACTGTTTCCTTATATGATTTGATTGCTTATTGTACCCTATGACTATTATTAAGTGTTGTACCTGATGATTCTTGACTCTTGATGAATGTATCTTTTCTTTTATGTACACTGAGCATTTGCACCAAGACAAATTCCTTGTGTGCCCAATCAAACTTGGCCAATAAATAATTCTATTCTATTCTATTCAGATTGTGTCCAGAGCAGGGCTGTCAAACTCCTGGCTTCCAGGCCAGATGCATCAGATGCTGGCCATGCTCATGCCTGGTTTAGTGAAGGGAGAAAAAGTCCCAATACATCACATGATGCCACCATGACAATGTTAGTTTGACACCCGTGGTCTAGAGGAACTGCACAAATTTTGTGAACAGTTTCAAAAGAAGCAAAGTCAATGGACCAAATCATTATCTTTCCCCAAGTGCATAATTCATCTGATACTGTCTTGTCCTGTTACCTGCTCCTAAATGTAACTTTGCTGCTGGCAACTATGACTGCTTCAACTTTCTCCACCAGGTTGGCAGAGATCCCTTTCTATATATCCAAGATAAATTAAGCTTAGGAGTTCCATATAGCCCTGTTTTGATCAGCCTTCATTTTATCCTTGTTTCTGTCATGGAGTTTGGATAAGAAGGTGAATGAACTACAGTCAACTCACAAAGCTCTACTTACATCCAGCTTTTAAGAAAATTGGCACAGTGACTTAACAGGCTCTTGTTGGACTCAAAGATTGCTGTTTCATTCCTAGCACTTCCAACGTGATTGAGAATTTTGACTACAATAACCTTCCATGTGTGCTGGGCTAGAAGCAGAAGGCCAATCCCTGCAAAAATTGTTTACTTGGAATAATGGCATTAGGGGAAGGAAAACATAAACAAAATGCTAGCTACTATACACCATTGAGCATTTGCACCCGATAATACTGTTAGCTGTTAAAACATTGGTCCATAAGAATTCTACAGCCACAATATCTGTTTAGAAGATATACAGTGAAATTTTCAGGGCATACTATAAGCTTTGAAAAGGATTATAAAAATATGCTAATCAAGAAAGATCTGTACAGAAATCATTTTAATCTGTGAAAATTTTTCCATTGATTTAGTATGTACGTTCAAGTTGAATGTATGCATGACTGTGTGTGTGTTGTGAATTATCCAAGTGCATCAGAACCGTAATAATAACATCAACAATAGCCACAAAGAACGGTGCTATTTTTTTTCCTCCCCAATATTATTTTAGTTATCTTGGCAGTCTATTAATGTTGACATTTCTTGTTCAATTATTTATAAAGAATTCAGTCCATGGCTTATAGCATTTTCATGCACAGCATCTGAAGTTTTGAAAAAGTGCTTGCTAAGTGAGGTAGTTCTAAACTGAGGTCCATATGCAGGCCATAGCCATTCATAAGATGCCATATGAAGTAACTTTCTGTCTCCTTCCTCTAAGTCTACAATAAGAGGTATGTCTCAGATTTGACTAATCCAGATCCAAATCCAATTGATTCAGATGGATCTGGGAGATATCCATATTAAAAGCAAAGTTCCTTCAGAGCAATCTAAATCTGATCCCTTCAGAAGCTTAATCAGTTAAGTGGTGGCACAGTGGTTAGAATATATTGTTGTTGTTTGTTAGTTGTGAAGTTGTGTCCGACCCATCGTGACCCCATGGGCAATGTTCATCCAAGCCTTCCTGTTCTCTACTATACCCCATTTAAGCTCAAGCCGACTGCTTCGGTGACTCTATCCAGCCACCTCATTCTCTGTTGTCCCCTTCTTTTGTTTCTCTTTTCTTTTGCTTCTTCCCCGTCTCTTTAGAATACATGCTCCAGGCTAACCCACTGCTCACTACAGGAGTTTGATTCTTGTTGGCTTAAGGTTGATTCAGCCTTCCATCCTTCTGAGGTTGGTAAAATGAGGACCCAGATTATTGGGGGCAATATGCTGACTCTGTAAACCGCTTAGAGAGGGCTGTAAAGCACTGTGAAGCAGTAGATAAGTACTGTTGCTAATGTTATTTCAAATTCAGAGGGTCATATGAATATAAAGATGTAATCATGAATGTTGATACCTTTTAGACTTTACAAGGCTTTGTTATCCATACCTCATCTATAATTTTGGATATCTGTAGTTGATACATTTCATTGCTATGGTAAATTATTTCATATATATCTGGTTTTCATCATTACATAATTCTGAAGTGTTTACTATTTTGCACATATGCAGAAGAATGCATTCAACCTCCTCCACCCATCCCGATTTCCCAAAGGTCCCAGCAATCTTCATTGTTCTGACCTTATAGGGTTATTCTCTTGTTAAACATTAGTTTCTCCATATGGAAAATATGGCATACAGCATACAGCTGGGAGCTCTATTGTGGGAGGTGGCAAATGTTTGCATAAAGCCTTGTTTTTGAGCTAGAAAGTAAAGCTTCTGGACTCACAACAGCACAGTATCCATTGCACAGTATTGTAGCATCAGTGAATCCATTGCCCATTTCATAAAGAGAAGGACAGCTACTAATATTGAAAGCCTTGAAACAGTTTGAAAGAGGTTCTCAGCCTATGGACAGAAGACCACTGTATGCCCATAGGAATATGTCATTGAATGGAATAATAATCTATGAAAAAATGCTGCAGCTCTAGGCAATATGTACTAGAAGACACTGACTGTAGGTTCCAAGTCATCAGTGGCTAATTATATACATGCAAGCATCAATTCTACTCCCAGGATGATGGAGTTTAGGGGTTGTAGTCTTCAGTACTGATGAGACAAGCCTGGATGCAATTATATTTCTTCATCAACAGACAAGAAAAAAATTTGCTCCAAGATTATCTTACTCTTCTGGAGTGTGACAATGCTGCTGGGAACTGTGAGATCAGGACCTGGTCCTGCATAGGAAGAATAAAACCATCTCCTCATATTCTGAAGAACACGGATCAATGTAATGTTGTGCTTTGTGTGGCTAGGACAACAGCTGCTGTTTACATGAGGTGCAGAATAGTTCACCTTGAAGAGTATAGCCTTCAGAATCCTCCTGCTGAACATTCTGAAGTCTTGAACCATACTTCTTGAGGCAGCCAATAAAGCAAAGATTCAAGTCCTGTCACATTGCTTACCTTCAGAATAATTTTGAATCTTAGAGAACACATTTTTCTTTGTCAGTCAGCAATAGTTGGAAGAATATAGCATCAAAAATCAGGACTGATGCACATCATAACACAAAGGACCCAGTAGCAGGAACAGAAATGGTATTTCATGTGCTTAATCTGTATGGGCTATATATTAAAAAGTATTAACAGACTACAGATGTAGGGATGCTTGTAAAAAGGCACTTTTGTGGTGCATATCATTGGGATGACAAGCAAAGAAAGTTACATGTAGTCTTTTTCTACATGACATGAAAACCATAATGTTTCTCTAGCTCACAATATCTTTTGCTGGCAACAAATGAATAGTTACTAGTGTTAAATGGTAATCAGACTCTTTTTAAAAAAAAAACTTTTCAAATTTTTCTTTATGGGAAAAATAATTTCACAGCAGAGAAAAATCCCAGATAGGAGAAGCCACCCAAGAGGTCCCTGAGATAGCTTTTTAAACTGTTCCCCAAATGGTTATTATACTATATATGTGATTCTCTATGGTTATTTTCCCATAAATATTTTGTAAACTTTCAGGAGAGTTGGAATTCTTTTCCACTTAAAGAGGTTGAGAAATATAAATTTAAACTTTGTCCCCAGCTGTTCCAGCAACTGAACAACGTATTTAACGGTCCTTGACTGAAGGAACCCGCTTTTAAAATTATGAATCCATCTCTCATATTTATATATACCATTTGCAAAATAAAAACTAAGGATGCCCATTGTTACTGGAGATCTCTTAAACAATAGGCCCAAATCATATTAATGATTTCAAAAAGTCACCAAGCTTCAGCACCTTTTGTCCTCTATACATTAACTATCCAGTAATAAACAGTAACTGCTTGTTTTCTATGTTTTATCCTAATCCAGTGGGACAGATATTTATCATCACCTCTGAGCTGGGAGATCCATTCTGACAGATCGACATCCTTATTTATGTAACAATTTCATAGACAGTAGCCTCTAATGAGTAGAATGGCACAGAAGACTGTTAGATGGAAAGGCAAAACTAAACTAAAAAGGGCACAAGGGGTTAATGGGCCTTTTTCCATTCTAGCACTAATGTATAATTATTTCTAATAAGGAATGAGTGTATTGATTAGATTCATGCGCAACTGTGTTGGTACATGCAACCTGGCATATTCACAAAATAGTAATTGTGCATGCTTTACATTTCTTCACTCAATGATCCTAAGATAAATACTTTTCTTTCTTTAGCCAGAAGTAAAGCTCTTATTTGTTACCACGGGCTCTACTTTTTATGTCTGAGTGAGCTTTGATTTCATTAGTGTTATAGTTACATTTGGTTAGCTTCATAAAAGCATGCATACTGTAGGTGAATGAAGAGGTTGTGTTAAAATATGAGCTAGCATTTCAGTCCTTTTAATATTCTTTTTTTTTTAAAAAATTGGAAGATATTAATGCAAGGTGGGGAAATTCCTGTTAAACCTGAAAGGTGTATTCCAGGTACATGGGAAGTGGGATTAACAGAAATCCTAGCTGGCAAAGTCAGCCAGTTTGTTGCCTGCTATTTATAGTTCTATATGCATATAGGTATGATCGGTGGGCATCTCAACTTCTGTTCTCATAGGACCAGCTCGAGAAGAGAAGAGAAGAGAAGAACAGGAAGGGACCTTGGAGGTCTTCTAGTCCAACCCCCTGCTTAGGCAGGAAACCCTACACCACTTCAGACAAATCTCTTTTTAAAAACTTCCAGTATTGGAGAATTTACAACTTTTGGAGGCAATTGTTCTCTGATTAATTGTTCTAACTGTCAGGAAATTTCTCCTTAGTTCTAAGTCGCTTCTCTCCTTGATTAGTTTCCACCCATTGCTTCTTGTCCTGCCCTCAGGTGCTTTGGAGAATAGCTGGGGTAGAATAAACCATTGTCTTAAGCCTGGAGATAGTAGTGGTGTTTTCCTCTCTCTGACTGAGCTTAAATACTATACAGGCTTCTCTTCATTTTTTAAGGTAGTGGATGGCTATCAATGTAGTGAAAGGCCCCCTAGTTCAGGTAAGAAAAATGGAGGAGGAACTCTACACAAAGAAACAATAAGAGTTGGCTAGCCTAGTCAGCTATAGTGGGGGAAATGAGATATCATCCCATTTTATTTTGGATCTGACTGCAAGGAGAAATAGAGAAGGCATATATTGCTGCAGATTATTGTGATTCAGCTAGTGGGATAGCAAAAATCTGGTTCTTGGGGCTTTAGATCCTGGGATAAAGAACATAGTTTTTTAAGTCAAACAGACATGGATCAGTTAAAGGGCTTTCTGATGTTACCTACAAGCTTTTATATGAAGATTATAGTGAACTCTTAAGTTTACTACTTAATTAATCAATAAATTTGTGTTTATTTGTGTATAAGTCACTTTGCAATTTTTTGCAATGACGATGCAATGATGATAAAGTAGAAACCAGTAATAACTTCTATGATATCAAGGATGCAGCAGGACCATGAGAACTGGTCATCAAGAAAGTACTGACAATTGATTGCTCAGTGGAAGTCATACAGCTAAGTGAAGTGCAATTATAACAAGTACACAAACTAAATCTTCAGCTTTATAGTACAGAAAAATAGAGAGGTTTCAACAGCTGGACTGGTGCTGCTTCTTCAGGTTTTGATTCAGTTGTTTGGTATTTATGGTAGAAGACTTACATAACTATAGACACATAAATGTATGAATGTTTTGGTCTCTGATACAAGTGCTAATATATAGAGCCAAACATGGATATTTCTATAACCAGAAATTCAAAATATAGAAACCTTCCAAACATACTGACTCCATAGGATACTTAGTATCAAGGTGATGGACCACATAAGAGATAAAATCATCCATCAGGAATGATGGAGCCAATGAACAATAGCTGATGAAATCCAAAACAGGCAACTGTAGATCCCATCCCATATATATTATGACCCTCTTGAATAGGAGGGAGAATCAGGAAGAATGGGGGAAGGGTCATTAATTACAGCAAGTAAATTGCTTGCTTTTTAGATATTCATCAGTTTTGAGCTTTGGTAGGCTTGAGTGAAATAGGGGAAGCAGAATGTGTACCAGTGTAAGTTTGCCATAAGATTAGGTAAACATCAAGCCTATTCAGTGAATTAGAAATATGATTGACTTGGTATTATATTGTTCATGCTGTTTTTTATTCCATCTCTCCATTTTAGAAACATCATCAGGATCATATCCATTTAATGTTTGGAACACAGAACATTTAAATTATACCATCATTGTTTTATGTTTTACATTTCTAATCATTTTATCACATTAATTCTGCTACTATACACATACTGCACATAGGAAAATTTACAATAAGTATACCATGGCTATTGTCCATGGCTATTGAGGTAAATCAAAATAGCAAATATATATCATCATAAATAAATAGCATCTATTCAAGTTTGATGAAATGGTGGTTTCTGTCATTGATATCTCATTAATGTAATTTTGTATCTTTACTAATGGCACAGTTGAACATGCCTTATTAACCCATAACTCAATTATTATTTTATCTGGAGTTTCCCAATGTTGCTCAATTATTATTTTGGTGGCTGAAATTAAATAAACAAGTTCCTTATTTTTAAGTTTATGATCTGGTAAAGAAACACAGTAAGCCTTGCTGTGGGGAGCATCCAACTCTTTGATTAGTGATGATACGTATCTCCCAAAAAAATCTTACATCAAAAAGGTATCTCTGTATAACATAACCACTACAAAGGGAAAAAAAAATGACTCTGTTTTGATAATCTCTAAATGAATGAATAAATGGATTCTTTATTGGCTAAGTGTGATTAGACACACAAGGAATTTGTCTTGGTGCATATGCTTTCAGTGTACATAAAAAGAAAATATATATTCATCAGGAATCATAAGGTACAACACTTAATTAGTCATAGGGTACAAATAAGCAATCAAATCAGTCAATAAAAATTGTTAGGATATACAAACAACAAAGTTACAGCAATGCAGTTACAAGTGGGAGGGGATGGGTGATAGGAGTGATGAGAAGATTAATAGTAATAGTAATGCAGACTTAGTAAATAGTTGGACAGTGTTGAGGTAATTATTTGTTTAGCAGAGTGATGGAGTTCAGGGAAAAACTGTTCTTGTGTCTAGTTGTTCTGGTGTGCAGTGCTCTATAGTGTCATTTTGAGGGTAGGAATTGAAACAGTTTATGTCCGGGATGTAAGGGGTCTGTAAATATTTTCACAGTCCTCTTTCACTCGTGCAGTATACAGGTCCTCAATGGAAAGCAGGTTGGTAGTAATTGTTTTTTCTGCAGTCCTAATTATCCTCTGAAGTCTGTGTCTGTCCTGTTGGGTTGTAGAACCAAACCAGACAGTTATAGAAGTGCAGATGACAGACTCAATAATTCCTCTGTAGAACTGTATCAGCATCTTTGGGCAGTAAACCATTTAAAGAAATAATTTTGATATATATCATCTTCCACTGCACTCAAACTGAAGTGTAATGGACTGGCTTTTATAACTTCTGCCAGTTTGTATGGGATTACCAAGATCAGTTTCTTAAGCTTCCTTTAAACCATATGGTAGATCCCCTATTGTTGATTGCAGAAATAACCTATAATTTTTTTGAAATTATTCCTTTTGGTTGTTTTAAATAAAGAAGAATTAAATTTTTGAAATTGGCCTATGGCAGTGTTGCCGAATCTCTGATATTACAAGTCCATGAAAGTAATTTGGTACTAGAAGATCTGTGGTAACATCACCTATTTATTGTACAATGTGATCTTTATCACTATAAAATCTTTTTGTCTATAAAGATTACCAGTATATTTATTCAAATATTTTAGTTTAACTAAACCATAGGAGTCATCCTGATCAATATATGTTATTAGAGGCATTAAAGGGGAAGAAAGTATCTAGACTTCCAAATTTGAAACATAATTTTGGTAAAACATTTTCAACTATCTATTTTATTCTAAAAAAATTTTTGGGTTGAAAGAAACATTGGTTTATAAACTTATCTAGCTCTAACATAATTTCAATGTGAATTTACAGTTTAGAAGCGTTTCCCCTAATAAATGGAATCATATGCTCTAACTGTACTGTTTGATCTATTAACAAATTAGGAATGCCCCAGCTCCCTATGTCTATATAAAATCTTTTTATTCATTCTGAGTATTTAAAATTGGTTACGTAATCATAATTCTTGCACTTTTATTGAGATGCTAGGATGATCAGTTTCTAAAAACAAAGCAAGGTAGCTAAGATATTTTTATAATACCTTGGGGTAAACATGTTCTAGCTTGCTTGTAGATGTGCTAGTAAATAAATTCTCCTCATCACAGAAATTCAAACCTATTTTTATTTTATAAGTTATAAGGCCACATCAGAGACAGTGTAAAGTATGTAAGTGTGCAGACTTATCCTTTCTTGTTCCACCTATGATGTCAGCCTAAACCTTTTTTTCCTTAGTGGGACAATCTTTCATTCAAGCCATAGAAGTCCCTGAGAAAGTTTGCTTCATTTCTTTCTTTCTTTTTTTCCCTCCTCCTTTCCAAAACTGTCGAGTGAGCTCCTAAAACGTTATTGAAAGGGCATTTACGCAGCCTGACACATTCCATTTATTTCAATACAGTGACAATAAGAGAAGATCTAGTTAAAGATATTGCTAAAGGCTTATGGGATACTTAAAAAGAATTTTTTTTTAAAAAAAATGTAACGCATTACAATAGAATACTTTGTTTTTGTAAGAAGGGTGTTCTGTATTCGCCAAAAAAGCTGCTGACTTAATCATTAGTTATGATGAGAAGAGATTTAGTGGTCTCTTTCTTTACACTGTCAGTGAGAACAATGTTGCTGAAAAAAAGCCTGTGCTTCCCATTATAAATCACTATAAGCTCCATGAAAAATTTTCAACTACCCTGGGGTTTAAGTGAACCAATACTTGGTGGTGTAGACTCCCCAATTGAAGTTTGCTATGCAAAGCTGTATAAGATTTTTTTTAAGGAGATGCTATGTTATATTGCAGGACTCCTGAGCAAAATTTCCATTGTGTGGAGCACATTATGAATAACTAGGGTTTCATGTAGAAAAAGCAGCGCTCCTTAGCCTTCCATTTTAGTTTGTGGGAATTGTGTGTGTGTGTGTGTGTGTGTGTGTGTGTGTGTGTGATCTCTAAGATATACAAACTGTTTCTATATAAAATGGAAATAGATCTCCAGGTTTAGCTGCTGTCCTTTGAATGTTAAATTTCAAATTGAAACATTCAAATTCCATCGAAGATGAGAAGCAGATGTAAAAAAAAAAAGGCTGATAAACTTTTAGAAAAAAAATAGTGCTCAGTCATAAAAATGAAAACCATAGATCGAGCAAGCAGTGTCCATTTATGATATTTATATCTGCATTTTCATTCATGAATGATTTCAGTGCAAGCTGGAAGTACTTAACCCCACGGGATTATCAAATATATTATTTTACTGCATAGCTATTTGGTTTTATTCATGAATAGGCTTGTTTGGTTTTCTTAGCATCTGTTTTGGAATGACAGAACCTCATTCATTAAACTGTCAGCCCAAGTATGTTATTCACTATATTGTATTATCTTAAAAATTACTTGTGGTCTGTTATTTGTATGAAATTTTAAACTCCTAGGACAATTTCTTCAACTAATACACAAGCTCTTGCTGCCCTGACCTTTAACTGAGTGAAACAGTGCATCAGAGGGCAAAATTTTTTGAACAAAGATATCCCAAAAGAGCTAAATTACAGAATACATTCAAAATTCAGGACCCATGAGTCCAGAGGGAATGAAATTTGGAAAAGTTATGCCTGGTTCAATGCTGATGGGCTGCTGCTATGATCACATCATCTTCATTTTCAACATTCCATGACAATTTTCCAGTCACTCTCGCAATCCCTCACTCCCTCTCCCATCCAACAGCAACAGTACTTAGCTGTCTGTTAGAAGGGACAGGACAGGATAGGATGGGGTGGAAGAGAAGGAAAGGAGAGGAGAGGAAGGAGCAAGAAAGGGAGGAAGGGAGGGAGGAAGGGAGGAAGATTTGCGATGCTCCCTACCAGATTCCCAGTGGGGAAGCTGGCAGAAAGTCTGAAGTTGCTCCTGGTCCCACAACATTTTTGCCTGCCCTTGGTCATCCTGGTTCCCAGGTTAGGTATGGAAATATGTCTGTAACAATGCCCCATAGGGGCACTGGCTGTCTAGTACCTATTAACATGTACTGTGTAACGTTCATCAATACTCATACTCTGGCATTGCTTTGCTTCCTTTTGGAGCTAACAATTATTTTTTCATGAGTTTTATCCCATTACACCACGATCTTATTAGCAAATCAAGTACATCCTGTTCCGTTCTATGTGATTCTCTTCCCGTTATATAGCTTCAAATTTGCTTTGGAGGGCTGAAGAAATCTCTAAGAGTCTTCTGAGTTGATAGAAAAAGAGTAACGGAATCTTTAATTCAAAAAAGATTTTTCAGATATTTTCAAATTTAATATTCCTTGGGTGTGGAGAAGCTTCAGCATTTGTATTGAATCAATGCCAAATAACTTTGTTTCTTTCTGATGCCAGATGTATCAGTATAAGCCTGTCTTAGTAAGTTTTGAATAAGATATGAATTTCTAGTTGTAAGACAACCTTTGTGTATTGCATGTAAGGTAAATAGGTGCATTTTTCTTGCTATTTTAAGGTACAGTCGGTTTATCTGTGTGAGTCTGAGTGTGTGTGTGAATGTGTGTATGTGTGTTCACTTTCAAGTCAGTGTTCCTGGCAACTGCCTAGACCAGGGGTGTCAAACTCAAGGCCCACAGGCCAGATCTGGCCCACGGGGTTGCCCTGGAAACAGTGAAAGACTGGCCTGTGGTGCCTCTGCCAGCAAAAATGGGCTCCTGATCTCCATTTTCATCTGAGACAGTCTCCTGCAACAGTCTCTGTCAGAAAAAATGGAGCTCAGGAGGGCTGTGTGTGTCCCCCCCGAGCTCCGTTTTCACAGGCAGAGGGTTGCAGGAGGCCATCCCAGCCAGAAATGGAGATTGGGATCCCGTTTTCACTGGTAGAGCACTTGGGCCACCACAGTTGTTCCTGACATGAGTGATGTCAAGCTTGCCATGCCTACCCTGGCCCTCCGAGGTCAAACACAACCCTTTGCGGCCCTCAATGAAATAGAGTTTGATACTCGCGGCCTATTCTGCAGTTTTCTTGGCAAAGTTTCCAGACGTGGTTGCCATTGTCTCCTTCCCAGGACTGAGAAAAAAGTGACTGGTCTAAAACTAATTGTTAATTAATTGTTGTACCAAACTGGCTCACGAGTGTCTCAAAGTCAGGTATAGTGTATTTTTAAAATATGGAAATGAAATAGTTGAAGAAGATAAATCTGATCTTGGTAGATGAAGAAATAAAATCCGTGATGCAGTCAAACCCCGACATGGAATGGAATTTTTTTAATTATTTGTTTGTTTATTTATTTATTTATATTTGATTTGTCAATTGCTTACAAGATAATAGGTATAAGTATAAACATGAGTAAGAATTAAGGAAATAGGTACGAATAAATGGGGACAATAGGACAGGGACAGTAGGCACTATGGTGCATTCAGGACATGTGTTCTAGAATGGCCATCTTTCTCCAAGGCCATGATTCAATTGATAATGTCAATCTTGGGAGGCCTCTTTCTGTACCCGTTGTATTGAATCAACTATCCCAAAGCTGAACTTGAATTTTCTCCTATTCAACCCTGTAGAGTTGCTTCAGGATGATTGGAATTAGGGCTGGAGATATTCTGAAGACCGAAGGGTAAAATTGGACACAAGCAGGGTGCAAAATAAAGCTTCTTTGAACCTCCTAGAAGCCATTTTATCTTGTTAATTAAAGTCTACAGATGTCATTAAACTATGCAAAAGAGCATAAAGCAAGCCCTCCTTAAAGTAGTCCACTTCTCTGTTCCTAGATTTCCATAACAAGGGAAAGACTGCTGTGTAATTCCATCAGCTGAACATCTTGGGGGGAAGGGAATCCTCCAGCTGTATTTGACTTAGTCATTAGTTCAAACATCCCATTTATGTAACATCATTCCCTAGATCAACTGTAAAAGAGACACTGTTGATTTTGGCCGCAGGCTTTGGGGTGGACAGAGACTGCCACTTGATCTAAGCAGCTGCCTCCTTGCGCTTTCCTCTGACTTCATTGTCATGGACAGAAGCATGAATTCATAATGGATCCGCAACATGTGCACCAGTACATCAAAACAGGCATATGACTCACCCGATAACATCACTGTTTTTAAAAGCTATTCAGGGAAGAGAGAAGGGTTTCCCAAGAGATTTGGTTTAATTTTTGCAGGAAATGGGCGGAGAGAGGATGCCTCTTATACTGTATCCTCAGCTGAAAATCTGTCTGGAGGGAGGAGGGAAAAAAAAGAAAAAAGACCAGCCCTGAACAATGGTTGATCTGGAATGCTTGGTGTGAGCAAAGCAAGGACTGCTGTAGAGGAAGACGAATAGTAATGCTGCAACCCTACTCCATAGAAGAGCAGCTGTGTAGCAAGGCATATGAAAATCATTAGCTCCAAATGCAAAGTCCATATGGAGGTGTGTCTGTACAGAGTGAACAAATCTCTCAGAAGAGAGGGCCAATCCAGCCAGGAAGCCCACAAGAAGAACAGACATCCATTCAGGTGTCCCTCAAAGTGGCCTGGAGCTCCCCAATAACCAACAGATCTAGCTGACATTTACAACACAACCCTCCATGCATTATCAAATGCCCTTTTAAAGCAATCCAAGCTAGGGAGACGATCTCCATATGTTGTGGCAAGAGATTTCATAAAGTAATTATCTGTTTGGCAGAGAGGAATTTCCTTTCATCTTGTTCTGAATTCTAAAGTTGAGAAAGGAGAAGAAAAAACAACAAATCTTTGTCATATTCCTACTCCCACCTCAAATTATAGCGAGAGTTTCCCAAGACCCTGATCATTTTCATTGTCTTTTTATTTGGGGAGGAAAATAAGGGGAAAAATTGTGCCTCTGCCTACCACCATCCATCAGTATTCATCTAGCTAGGATCCTGTCAGTGTGTGACAGAGTTGACAGCTGTTTGGAAACAGAAACAATATTTGCTGTGTGAGCAAAAAGGAGACAGCAAGGAGCTCCTGGGTGTGGCTTAGCTCAACTGTTCTGTACTAAAACTGGTTGCTGCTGTGAAACTAAAACTGAAACTCCTCTCCTCTGCTTGTGTTTTGCATTTGGAACAGATTTCTTTTCAGGTGGGGAAAGGGAGTAGAATTCCTTAGCATCAGAGCATGTTAATAATAATATAGGAAATACGAATGCTCTGAAGGTCATTTTGAAAAATCCTTTGTTAGCGAGCAAGAGGAGCCAAGAGGAACATATGTGCCAAATTTCAAGTTTGTAGGTTTTACAATTCTGGAGATTTTGCGATGATGCGTGTGTAGTATTTAGCTATATATAGATTCTGTGTGATACAGGACTAGAACTAAACATTTTCTGCAAAAACTGGACTTGAAGGAATGATGAAGAATCTGTGGGGTAAGAAAAGATCACCATGACTGGGTTCCTACTTGAGTGCCCATGGTCAGCAGACCAGAGTGACTAGGCAGATTATTTGCTTGTTTTTCAATAAAATAACAAACTGCAATTTGAATTGAATTGGTAGGATTAAAAAATCAATTGTGATAAATTGTCTGCTAAATTAATCAACACTGATTTAAAAAGAGCAAACAATTCCAAGAATTTGCTGGACTTAATATTAATCCAGACAGATTTAGATTTTAAGAAGTAGCCAATATACAGCCATTGGTCCAATTAAAGAAACACAACTTGAAATTATGATAGCTGTTTTCTTTATCGATATTTTTTAGAATAGCCAGAATAGTATTTTGTTAAAAATAATATTTTTTTTCTCATCCCTCTTTTCAGTTTATTAATTTTCTTTGCATATATTTTCTCTAATTACACCTAATTCTAAAAAATATAATAGGCAAAATTACGATGGAGGTTTATGCATGAAATATTACTTGGATGCCTTTGAATGAAAGTAATTCATATGACTTGGAACTGAGAAGTTCCAAATTAGCATTGCATTACATTGTACACTAACCTCTTCCTGGATAACAGTTTGCCCCCAATGTTTCTACATTTTTCCATGACTTGATAAACCAGGTATTACCTATGTTAGATAATCATATGAATAGATATGAACAGTTATAGAGGAGGAGGAGGAGGAGGAGGGGGAGGAGGAGGAGAAGAAGAAGAAGAAGGAGAAGAAGGAGAAGAAGAATTTATATGCCATTTGACTTTCCATGATGCCATCTGATTGTCAATGACTTTGGGCAATTACAGATACAAAATATTAAAAGGCGGGCGGGGGGGGGGATGCAACCATAGACAAAAACAAAGAGTTAAGATGGGAAGTGTTTCAACAAAAATGTAGAGAAACAAAAGAAATAAAGCCACATAATCCAAAGGGGAGTTCATTCAATTTTGCCAAAGGCTTGGGTAAACATACCAGGCCTCTTTAAGGCCAAGACGGAGGCTGTTCAGATCTCAGAGGAAACTTCTAGAGGGCAGGAACTGCCACAAAGAAGGGGGCCTGATAGATGGCATTGTTTAATTGAAGAAACCTGAAGCATGCCAACTCTGCCAGATCAAATAAGTTGGGCAGATATTACAGGAGATAGGCAACCCCTCAAGTAACCACCCTTATGCCAACTAAGGCTTTATAGTAAGGACCAGCCCTTTGAATCATATCCAGAGCAAACTGGCCACCAGTGTACCTTACTTAATGGGCATCTGAAGGCATGTCCAACACTGTATTAGTTAGTATATACTGGGCCAGCTGAACCTTCTGGGTGATCTCCAGGAAAGTACCACACACAGGGTATTGCAGCAGTCAAGCTTTGACATGACCAGGGCATGATGAGGATAAGAATCTATATTGGCTGAATATTACAGTTAAAGAGATTAGAGATCTTTGTAGGATGGCTTCATTTTGTTTAGAGATACGTCTCAGATACCTTTCTAAGTGTGAATACCTTCAGATTTTGGAAGTGGGTCGGTATTGGAATGTTGGGCTGGAAACCATTTGTGCTTCATTAGAAGCACATGATGAAGCATAAATGAAACAACCTGGACCTACAAGGCCAGGACCACATTCCTTTTTCACTTGCAATCCTATGAACTGGAATAGGATTTGAATCAACTGTTGGTATTTGAGGCAACTGTGGCAAGGCTTCAAATGAATATATAAATACATGCACATATGTAGATATGCCATATCCAGATCTTTAATCCTGATTCCTACAGCAAGCTGAGTTCCCCAGATGCCAAAAAAAAAAAAAAAAAAACCGATAGCAAGGGAGGAAGTTTATTTTGTTGAGGAAATCCCTTAATGCTGTTGAAAATATGCTTGGAATGGTTAATTAGCATGCAGAGGTTTTTAAGGAAATGATATCTTGAAACCGGGCCATCAACTTTTTGCCAGGTTTTCCTTCGATTTATCTCTTATCTTCAGGAAACTCTCACAGCTTCTGAATTTGCTTTTGGCTGGAGTGAGTGAAGAGACAATGACTCACTTTTGGGCAAAGGTACAAGTGGTCTTTGGCTTCTGACTTTCCACATTAGTGCCTAGTGTACATTCTATTTTATACTTCAGACCATCCCTAGGATATGCAATGGGCTCTTCCACTAATGCAAAATGACAGTTCTTCCTTCAAAATAACACACACCTGAACTGGCACAACAGATAATGCCCCAAATACACTGGGGGGTCATACCATACCCATTTGCTGGGTTTCTGATGACCCAGGTAGGAGGCATGTGTAATATTAATAAAAATAAGGTAAAGGTAAAGGTTCCCCTCGCACATATGTGCTAGTTGTTTCCAGCTCTAGGGGGTGGTGCTCATCTCCGTTACAAAGCCAAAGAACCAGCACTGTCCGAAGAAGTCTCCGTGGTCATGTAGCCAGCATGACTAAATGCCGAAGGCCCACAGAACGCTGTTACCTTCCCACTAAAGTGGTCTCTATTTTTCTATGTGTGTTTTTACATGCTTTTGAACTGCTATGTTGGCAGAAGCTGGGACAAGTAACGGGAGCTCACTCCATTACGTGGTGCTAGGGATTCAAACTGCCGAACTGCGGACCTTCTGATTGACAAGCTCAGCATCTTAGCCACTGAGCCACCATGTATAAATAAATAAAATACTGTATTGTAAATGGGTAAGAAACTTTTGAAAGGATACAGAAGCAACTGATACTTTCTAAAGCTGTTTTCTGACCAAAAACATTCAAGGCTGCTACGACTAGTTCTGAGAAACTATTTTTGTTTGTGGTTAGACGCTTGAGATTCTTTGCTCTGTAGCTGTCAACAGGGCTTGGAAAACGAACTTCTTATTAGTGGCAAAAGAGGATTGCAAGCTGCACAGGAGTGATGCATCAGCTACAGTAACACCTTTTTGTGGCAATGAACTCAAGCAAATTTTCAGCTTTGATGTAGGTTTGAAAAGAGACTCAGTAGTGCCATCTTACACAGATTTACTTGAAGATAAGTTTCAGTATGTTCAACAGAATTTTATACTATGCTAACATCTCTTGCTTGGAAAGTTTGCCTTCCTATTTTTATTTCAAAAGTAAGAGTCTTGCATTCAGATTTCTCCAATAAATCTCCTCTGTGCTATTTGCTCTTCTGTGTAGTACCTCTAGGAGTGCACTGCAAAAATTACAGCTAAAAAATAATAGTTATAGCTAAAAAATGAAATGGAGCAAGAATAGACTGATTTAGCCTCAGGGGAAGAATAAAAAGAGAGGAAATGGACTATTCTCCGCATCTTTTGAGACACAGAGAAAAAGGAGGAAACATTCACAAAATTGACAAAAGTTGCCTTCATTAATAATGCCATATATTTGGCAAAAAACACATTTAGTTAGAACCATTACTAGGTTTTGTTCTTTTTGTTCCGGACTAGCAGGCTCGAAGCCTGCAAACCTGATTGACCCGCTGATAGCTGATCGTGATTGGTCGCCATAGACTGATGCGATTGGCCAGTAAACGGGCTGCCGCAATTGGCCCTGCCAAGAGCGGCAAACTCAAATCGCCTTCATTGGCTGCCTAGCCGCAGCCAGCCCTATATAAGGGGCTGCTGCGGCTGGGATTAGTTGCTCAGATCTGAAGTCACTAATAAAGAGCTGTTGTTGCTATCTGAGTCTTGCCTCCGTTCTTGAACCATCCTCCCAGATCTAACACTTTTCTTTTGCAATGTATATATTTATTAAATTTAACACTTTTTGTACCATTACTGTCTAATATTGCAGGTAGATGCCAGGAAAATCATTTCCTTATAACCATACAAGGAATCTGTGGCAGACAGACAGTAGAAAAAACAAAAATAAAGAAGATTCAGCTGTAAAAGGAAGGAAGACGGACTAAGAAGTCTTTGAGTGGATACTGCTAAAAGGAGAATGATCAAGGCACTGCTAATAGCAGAGCAATTGCGTATCAGCAGGCTCCCCCAAGCTTTATCTGGTATTGCTGTGAGCTCCATAGTTCCTGTATTTTTGTTGTTCCAATCCAGACTTATGAAGCTGCTAGTGGGCTGTACATACTGAAAATGGGTTGTGGTCTTCTAGGCACAGGCCTGGGAAAACCTAAAATTCTCAAATTCATTAACACGAGTAACAGAATGACAGAATTTGAAGGACCTTGGAGTAGTCCAACTTCCTGTTCAAGCAGGAGACTGTTCTGACCCAGGCTTCGTCCAAATTGAGGAAACACAGAGTGTAAAATCAAACCTTTTTTAATGCGACGCTCAGAGACACAATTCTCTGAGATAAGCTCATGCCTTTCAGGGTGTAGAAGGCTGCCAAGAAACAGAAGTCCACTTAATTAGAATATATACCGACAGAAGTTCCAGGAAAGACAAACTAGAGTTCACAAGGCTTCAATGAGGAATCAGAATCTAATGAACTTCTTTGCTTCCTGCAAAGAGCACGTCACTGAGGGCTGACTTTTATCCCTGATGGGAGGGGCAATCACCTTCCATCCTTACTCCCAAGTTGCCCCTGCTGCTTCAGCTGCTCTCCCCTTCTAGCAGCCCTGGGCACATGCACACTCGGAACAGGCTCCCCAGAGTCCTCTGCTTCATCTGTCAGACTCCAAAGGCTCCAAAGGAAGCACCCCACTCTCAGATGGTCCTGGCCCCATCCCTGCATCGGATGCAGGACCCTTGTCCAAGTCCTCGCCAGACTCCCTGACTGGTTCTCTTTTGTCCTCACTGTCCCATACCTCTGCCGTCTGCACCAGCTGCTGGCGAACCATAACAGAGACCTTATACCATACCAAACAAATGGTTGTCTAATCTCTTCCTAAAAATCTCCAGTGATAGAGCACCCACAACTTCTGTAGGCAAGTTACTCCACTTAATTGTTCTAACTGTCAGGAAATTTCTCCTTAGTTGTAGATTGGTCCTCTCTTTAATTAGTTTCCACCCATTGCTTCTTGTCCTGCCTTCAAGTGCTTTGGAGAATAGTTGACCCTCTTTTCTCTGTGGCTGCCCCTCAAATATTGAAATACTGCTATCATGTCACCCCTAGCCCTTCTTTATACTACACTAAACATACCCAATTCCTGCATACTTTCCTTGTGTTTTTACAAAGACTTAAATTAGAATCATAAGTGCTGCAATAGTCACAGGCCAAGACTTAAAAACCAAATTCAAAACCTCAATTCAATTTTCATAATCCCAGAAAATGCAACTTAAGAATATCTCCTAGTTGCATTATTTCCCTAGGCTGCATCTACTAGCTTACTATATCTTGTTTTTCTTTTTGTTCTTTTAACTCTTCCCATATTCCTAACAAATGTATGGAACAGGAATAAAACCAATATGTGAATAATCAAGGAATCTATTTACTGCTTTAGCCGGTCTCCCACAGTCTGTGCTGCATAATCAAAAAGTCCCATCCATATTAACACAGCTTTATGCAAGAAATCTGAAGTGACAAACCAAACAGCTTTGAGTGGTTACGTTCCCTCTCCTAATATCCCAAAGTGCTGCATGTCATTTAAAAGCTACTCTGGAAAGACAGGGAAAAGAGAGAGACAAAGAAGGAGAGGCTTTGAGGAGGCAGCCTGGCTCGGCTCTGGGGGTTTAAGCAGACTATTACAAGGTTTTTCCCCATCCAAAGAATATTGCAAAGGCAGTTTAGTGCTGGAGTTGCCAAGCCAAAAATATTGTCCCACTTACTGAAGGGGAAGACAGTTGTTCTTAGAAGCAATGCTGCAAAAGAAAAAAGAAAACAAGTTGACTTCTGAGTCATCAAGTTTGACAGCCTGTGTGTCCATCTCTTTCGGTAAAACATTCCATGGCTGTTTTAAGCTCACCAAATCCATTCCGTCCCCCCACCCCACCCCGCCGGCCCGCCCGCACATGACCCAGGATCACACAAGTTGACAGAAAAGAATCTCATTGCTTTCAGTGGGGTTTGGATCTGACCCAGAGAATTCTTAAACCTAGTAGTTTTAATTACTAACAATTCCCTTCCCTCACAGAAAAACCACAGAAACCAAACGTCTTTGCTTACACGCTGACTCCAAAGCAAATTGGGTGCTTTGGAGAGAAATTTAAAAACAAACAAGTAAGCAATCAGGATGTACACATTCTTGAAAATCAGCAGCATGGAAATCAGGCATAGAGAGCTGCTTTTTAAGTTGCTGATGAAGCTGGTGGCTTCATGGAGCTCGCCCTCTATAGTTCGACTGAAGTACTGCAGATGGGATCTACATAAAGGAGAGAAGCATTACAACTCAAATTCATAGGATTTATTTATGGAAACAGCAAGAGCACATGTGATTTGTGGGTACTATAGATCAGACAAACATACAAATCACACAAATATGGTTTCATTAGCCTCAAGGCCACAACTTTGAAGCTCTTTCTTACATTGATGCAACAATCCCTACAAAGTCAGAAATGAAGGCATTTAAGCATGTTAAGCGTGCTAATAATATATACACATTAAATTAAAAAGAACTGACTGCAAAACAAATATGCCATTACAGCTTAGCTGTGAAACAGAGTTATTTCACTCTAATCACTTAATTGGCAGCATTTTTCATTAGGATAGTAATATTTGATTTTATTACTGGTAAGTATCTAATATTTTTCAAGATTATATCAGGATAGCATAAACTAGGAAAGCCATTCCACTAAAAGCTGCCTGAATCCTGATTTTTTTTCCCTTTCTCTCTTCTCTATAGATCTTTCTTTCCTTTTTTCTTCTTCCTTTTTTCTTTTCTCTCTCCTTTGTCTGGCAGAATCCTTCTTTTATCTCTTTGCACAGCAGAGAGAGCGAGAGAGCTCTTGTTTGCTCACTGTCTTTCTCAATCTTTGCACAGCATAGAAGCCCTTGTGATCTCCTGGCCAGGCCTAGATCTTCTTTCACACTTTGGACAGCCCTAGACTCCTGGGCCATTCTATTTTTTTTTCCTGGCTAAGCCTCATCTCCTTGTTGCTACTGTCGGGAGGTCTGATGACATCTCAGAAGCAATCTCCATTGGAATTTCCAAGTGGATGTTTCCCCAGGAGCAGAACTCCTGAGCATGAGAGTGTTGAAGGCAAGTCCTGGCTGATGCCAGGAGACCCAGCTACTCTGATCGAGGTGAACAGCCAGGCTGTTCCTCCTTGAATGCCTTCTGTGATTGGCATTCAGCACACTCTCCTTGCTGGGTAGTTCCTTAGTTCCTGCTAAATAATAAACACCTGTTTTGATAGTCCCCTATCCTGCAGCCCAGAGAAAATTCTGAAAACAGACAATCTTTTTACAAACCAGGTGGCTCCATATTTGTTTGACAACTGTTTCGATATTTGTCAACAGTAACAAAAGAAAGCTGAATGGGCTTATAGTGTGAGAGAAAAATTTATTTTTCTTTGTGCTGTTTCTTTTACTCCAGAGAAGTGTTTCTCAAGCTTGGCAACATTAAGAAGGACTTTAGCTCCCAGAATTGACTGGCTGGAGAATTCCGGGGCTGAAGGCCATACATCTTACATTTGCCAAGTTTTGAGAAACACTGCTATAGAACACGCAGCCAATTTTAATAAAATCAATATCTCTCTTTCCAGGGATTACAGTATGAACCATCTGATATTTTGTAGATACGTTAGGATGTTCATCTGCAACAGTCACTTATATAATTATATATTTACACCTATAAGTGCTGGGACCATTCATTATTAGATTAAAAAACCACTGGTATAAAAAGAAGGAATAGAAACTTCAATGCCTTTGCAAGTTCTGATTGCAAGTCCACAAGATCTTGATCAGTAGTGGGTTTCCAAAATTTTTTCCTACCAGTTCTATGTGTGGTTCTAGGAACGCACGTGTGGCTAACGTGCACTTTGTGCATGCGTGCGGGGCTCAAAGACCGACCTTTGTCAATACTGGTGAGCTGAGCTGATTTTTAGCTCAGCTGGGGCGCAGCAATCTGATCTGCTGCACTAATCAGCTGAGCTAAAAAAACAAGGGAATCTAGGAGAGGTAAGGGTGGGGCGGTTCAGTGGGGCCAGCCAGAGGTGGTATTTGCTGGTTCTATGAATTAGTCAAAATTTCCACTACCGGTATGCCAGACACTTGCTGGTTCTATGAATTAGTCAGAATTTCCACTACCAGTATGCCAGACATGGTCTGAACCGGCTGAATACTGCCTCTGATCTTGATGAATTTCCAAATAATTACTTAGACAAATTCATGGAGAACCAGGGGTGGGATTCAAATTTTTTAACAACCGGTTCTGTAGGCATGGCTTAGGTGGTGGGTGTGGCTTGGTGGTCATGTGACTGGGAGGATATGGCTTGGTGGCCATGTTATTGGCTGGGTATGGCCAACTAAATATCACTCACATCGAGGTACGCATCTCCTCTCCTAGCCTCTCATGACTGTGGGGATGCTGCAACAGTCGTAAGTGTGAAAAATGGTCATAAGTCACTTTTTTCAGTGCCATTGTAACTTTGAATGGTCACTCCACATAAGCAAAGTACCAGCAAAGGAGTGGGGGGAAACTCCAGAGACGTTCCTGAGACAGGAAGAGAAGTCCTGCTAAGAATGTAATAAGGGTTAATGGAGAGGCAGTTTCTGTAAACAACACCAGAATGTTTCCTTCCTGCCTTCCTTACAGGATTAGGCCAGTAATTTATTCTAACAACCGGTTCTCTGAACTGCTTAAAATTTTAACAACCGGTTCTAGCAAATAGGGGCAAACTGGTAGAATTCCACCCCTGTGGAGAACTATCATGACTGAAGATAAAGTTTCAAAGTATTATTACAGAATGAGTTGCCTCTGTGCTCTAAAGAGGTATGGGGAAGTGGACCAAATTTTTACAAAATCCCAAATCATGTCACAAATAAAATATTTGAGAAACCCACAAGGAGAACACGGTCCCAATAATAGCTTTCCACTGATAGGGAGTGGGATACAATCTCAAATACTGAAAATAGGACATAATTCTTTTTCTCTTTTAATTATAAGAATACAACACAGTGCATTCATTCTGGCATTACAATTGTAATACATGTATAAATTTTACTTCATCATTTACAATCCTCTTATTTGATACATTGTTTACTTATTATTCTAATCATCTTAGCTACTTATATTCCAACCTAGGCAACCACTGATAGAATTTATTCCACGTTTCATAGTACCCAGATTCCCCCTTGTTTTTTTTAATGCTAGGTTAACCTGTTCAATTCTGCACAGGCCATAATTTTCCTTATTATCTCTGTTTCTGGCAGTATGCTTTCCTTCTTCCAGTATGAAATAATAAGACATAACTCTTTTTTTAATCAACATAACTCTTGATAACCTTATTGTGCCCAATTGGCTTAATTTGTTTAAAGTCATCTTGCTTGTACCCTTGGGAGTTATTTGGCTGGCCATTGAATAAAATGTGAGGCTGGACTAGGTGATCAATAGAGCTCCTTCTAATCTCTTGGAAAGAATTATTCTGTATGAATTCAATAGTCTTAGCTTTTCAAGATAGGCAATGTGTTTCTTTCTACAGTTCTTTCCATGTGACTCCTATGAATGCAAACTTGTGCTTTGGATAAGCGAACTCCCAAATAAGCAGTCAGAAAATTCACTGTGAGCCAGGCTGATCATTTCTGCAAAACTTGGGTGGAAGTTATGTAACAGAAGACTGTTTTTATGAGATATCCTGTTCTTGCTCTTTCCAGTATATCCGGAAGTATCACAAGAATATTTGATCCCATCATCACAAGTGCTCTGCTGTCTCAGTTGAATTATATTATCTCTGCTGCTTTTGAATTCTGCCAGGAACTGGAAAGCAACTGACTGATATGGGAAAAGATCATCAAATACTTCTGTAAACTTTGTCACTTAGGTATTTTTTTTAAAAAAATGTTGCTACTTTACTAACAGAACACTAACACAACTACTGTGGTTTAAAGCTAAAGGAAGTCACAAGTTCCTATGAAGAAGTAACTTCTGTTTCCAAAAAAACATTTTGCTGGTGTTGCTCGTTAACAAAAGAGGGCTAATTCAATCTATCACTGAGGCTGTAATCCTACATACTGTACAAACAAATGGAAATATGGTCCATTTCATACAATGGGCTTCTGAGTAAATGTATCAGATGCTGTTAAGTTCTTTTAAGCCTCAGTAGTTTTAATGGGTGACTTAAGCATGCATTTAAAAGTCTTTCCCACTAAATGCAATTCAGTTTAGAAGGCTTAACTTTGGTGGGAACATGTATTTATTTAAAACATTTTTAGGTTCCCTTTAAAGGCAAACCCTCCCCGAGTAAAATACAAACACATGTCTGTATTGAAAATTGAGCATATGTTAACTTTACTTTCACAGTTATATTTATGCATCGTGGCTGTTCACAGAGAGAACAATTAGTGCTCAGCGACATTGAATTATTTTTCTTTTCAAACACTAGTCTTGAATGTCCAAATTTTCAATTTTTCCTCCTTAATTTGCTGTCCATTCATTAAAAAATATTAAAAGACAAAAATGTATTTTATGTTAATTCAGAAAGAAAGAGAGAGAGAGAGAGAAAGAAAGATTATAGTATTATAATATTGTTTTGGAGCAAGGTCCTCTAGTGTCACCTAACTATCAGTTAGGCAATATAAAACTTGCCATCATAGAAGGTTATAAACCACTAATAAGGAAATAAGCCTTAGTATAGCTCTTTATATTGGGAAAGGAACCACTCTGAAATCCTGAATTCAGAGTAAATGCTAACCTAAATGGACCAGTATTGTGGCTCAGTAAAAACATCTCCTAAAGACAATCCTAGTTCTATTTTTAATGTAATAATGCTCCATTCAAACTGAGCATTATACTAATATATGTAACCACCGGTAGCTCCATTCAAACTGAGCATTATACTAGTATATGTAACCACCGGTAGCAACAAAAAGTAAAAACAAATGAGAAATAGCACAAAACAGTTTATTTGATTAAATAAAGGGAGCAATAAGATATAGTGAAATTTTTCTTGTATCGAAGGGTATGCAGCTCTCCTCTTGAAAGACTAGCATAGGACTAGCACCAACAATGTTATCTAATTTGGTTAATGAAGCATCTGCAAGAAAACAGCCAAGCTCAAAGAGCACCAAGGACCCCATAGCTCTCCTCTTGGAAATTACAATATGCCAACCTGAGTCTGTTTTGCCCCAGCCAGATCTTCACAGCCTCAGAGTAAAATCAAAGCTTCTATAGCATATCATACTCAGCCTGAGATAAAGATGAAAAGCTGGGTATAATCTGCATAATGAAAGTATCTGATCCCAAACCTATGGGTGACCTTTCTCAGAGACACTTCATGTTAAATCATATCAGGGAGAGGGAGGAACTCTGGAACACCATACCCTACTTTGTACAAGAGTCCAATCTCTCCTCCCCCAACAATATTAATTAGAACTACCTACTCAAGAAGGTAGTTCTAAAGGACATTATGTTTAATGGTATCAACTGCCATTGCCAAGCCTAACAGGATAACATCATCCCTGTTCACCACCAGCCATCCACAATGGTCAATCCAAGTCCTACATCAAGGCCTGAGCTCTTCTTTGGAATGGATCAAGGTAATTTTCTGCAACTGAATGCCAAACAACGGAATTCTTAGAAACATTAGGCCAAAGACTGATGGATAATTGTTTAGGAGAGCCACATTAGGAAGGTGGTTGAGAAGGGGGTATATTAGCATCTTGTTCATGGCTGAGACAATCAATCCTTACTCCAATTCCAGTATTTGAGGGGCTGCCACAAAGAAGAGGGGGTTTAAATTATTCTCCAAGGCACCAGAGGGCAGGACAAGAAACAACGGTTGGAAACTAATCAAAGAGAGAAGCAATCTGGAAATAAGGAGAAACTTCCAAACAGTGAAGACAATTAACCAGTGGAACAGCTTGCCTTCAGAAGTTGTGGGCGCTCCAGTTGTGGAGTTTTTAAGAAGAGACTAGACAGTCTCTTATCTGAAATGGCACAGTATGGGCTCTCCTGTTTGAGCAGGGGGCTGGACTAGAAGACCTCCAAGGTACCTTCCAGCTCTATTCTATTCTAATATTCACCACTTCTTCTTGTGGTTGCATTATGCCTTTCCTGGATCCAGATTTAACCAAGGAGAGGCAAAGATCATACAAAAGATTTGTGCTTAAAATCTAAATGTTGAAATTAGGTTGGGGATGGTAGCTCCATTAATACCTAGCTGCATACCAATTCAGACCATTGGTTTATCTAGTTCAATATTTTTCATATCCGGGATGCACAAGAATTGTCCTTTCAGGAATTATTGAAAATCAAATCCTATCATCCCCTAACTTGACTTAATTTTAGCTAGCAGCTGCTCTTCAGGGTTTCAGAGAGAGATTTTTTTATGAGTTTTGCCCAAAGATGCCAGGAATTGAACAAAGATCTTCTACATGGAGCACATGTGCTCTAGCACTAAGTTATGCCCTTCCCCAGAGTCATCTGCAGCAAACTATTTTTTCCATTCTTTCATACCAACATTTCAAAATGCTGCTGTCACTGTTCATCACAAGATCCAAGTTAACACTTTAAGGAGCTAGTTATTAGCTGGGGAAAAATAAATATTCTATAAACCTCTATTCTTGTTCCCTGTTTGTAAAAGCAGGAAAATGCTATCATCAGAACAAATGCTTCTTTCACTAGCTTTCTGGAAACATAAAGTTCATTTAAAGCCTAGGAGATTAAATTGTGTTCGTCTGGGAGACGGCATGTAGACAAAATCTGCTTCAAGAGTCAGAAGGCCCCTGAGTCAGAGGAAAGTTCAATTAATTTGTCAGAGAACTGAAAACAGATGATTTCAATCAGCACAAGAAATGACTTCATGGCAAGAACATACTGGTAAAGACAGAATTTGATTTCCAATATACAAACAAGTGGCCTCCTAGAATTAAAGGCTGCTTGAGCACTATTCCAAAAATCTTTCAAGGAATGGAGCTTTTTGATGTCTTGAGTAAATGAAGTCAGAATGTAAAGTTCAGAGTTTTGCTAAGCTACAATGGAAACCTTGATGAAAAGTGATAACAGACAGCCCCCTCCCCCTTCCCTCCCTCCACTTCCTCTTCTTTAAACAAAACAGTGCCATGCTGGCTTTCTTGAATGGACAGGTATCCCAGGGTCCTCATTGGCTAAATGTTTCCTGAGGCTCACCAATCAGAGGCTTTGAACTCACATACAAGATCTGTGTGAGGCCTCTGTCTGTGCGGTGAATGATTTCCCCCCACCCCCCAGCCTCCCGCCTAATACCTTCCCAAGTCTCTCTCTGCCTTCCTCCCCCTTTCTTAAATAGGAAATGATGTGATTTTTTTTTTTAACAGACCATATGAGAGTTTGGAATAATTGTATCATTCTTGAACTAGTGCTGTGGTTTGTTCCAAGAGCCCACAGGCTATTCTCCTTGGTTCTGTGTTGACTTTAAGGATCTTATGACAGAAAGAGAGGCTTGAACAGCTATAAATTCATTTCTTTACATGTTGCTCTGGCTTAAATTTCATTCAGTAAAACAACTGTAACCATCAAATATCTCACAGTGCAGCTAAGAGACAAAGAAAGGAAGGAAGGAAGGAAGGTTTTTCTAGGCGCTCTTTGACAGAAGCTATAGAAATGCTCTCAGCATACCAAATGAAATCTGCTTTAGAGATGTGGCTTTTTAAAAAAAGCAGAACAAAAACTTAGTAATCAAATTGCTTGCACAGCCAAAATAATTTTAATCATCTTTATTAATGTTATGACTTTTTAGAGAGGCAGGTCAGTAAAATATACTTAAGGAATTGAGAGAATCTAACAGGCTGCAATGATGAAGAAAAATTTATGTAATGTCAGTTCAAAAACTCCTTATAAACCACACAGAGGATGAAATGGAGGGAGTGGAAATGTCTTTTCATAGTTAGAGTTAAATAAGAACCAAACACAGGCTTACTGCTAAAGCTACCTGTTTGATCTTAACAAAAGAATAGTAGCTTTTGTCTGCTTTTGGGGTGGAAGGAGAGTTGTGTTTTAAAATATTCTTGCATTCTTTCATGCTTTTCTCGCCACTGAAACATGAAGCCAGTGATTGGAAATACAGTCTGGAAATGTAAGTCATTCAGAATTTTCAACCACTGTTATTCGCCAATATATAAAACTCAAAGAAGGAAATATGTGTAGCTCAGGGTTGAACAGTGAGACCTTTTGGTGCTCTTTGAGCTTGGCTGTTTTCTTGCAGATGTTTCATAAATCAAATTAGGTGAATAAAGCTTAGTATTATTGCCAAGAGCATGGAGAGATATTATTGATCCCTTACCAAGGTCCCACATCTCACCCAAGGATCACTGCTTGGTCCTCTTTGTCTTTTTTACTTTCATTCCTTTCGTCTGAGCATTTGAATCCTTCAGTCACATCTTCTCCCTTTTATATTTCAGATGAGCTGACATTGTGCAATGATAAGTTCATTGTAGAGCAGGGGTGTCAAACTCAAGACCTGTGGGCTGGATCCGACCTTAGATCTGGCCTGCGGGGCTGCCCTGGAAATAGAGAAGGACCGGCCTGCGGTGCCTTTGCCAGAGAAAATGGAGCTCGGGAGGGGCGTGTGTTCTGTTTTCACTGGCAGAAGATTGCAGGAGGCCGTCCCAGCTGAAAACAGAACTCAGGAGCCCATTTTCTCAGGTGCCCCCGACAGGAGTGACGTTGACTTGGCCATGCCCACCTTGGGCTCCCCCCCGCCCCTTAGGTCAAACACAACCCTGACGCGGCTTTCAATGAAATTGAGTTTGACTCCCCTCCCCGTTGTAGAGATGGTGACAAAGGTACAAGATTGCATAGATAACAGCCAATCATCACTGTGCGGTGCTGCTTTATAAAGCAAACTGACAGGCTTATTTTTCATTTCTTTTGACTGTAAGAAAAGAGGAGCTCTGTGACAGCAATCTCTGTTGCTTATCTTTATTTACACATGCCCTTCCTTTGCCTTTCCTAATTCAAACTTGATATTGGTATTTTAATGGGTGATTTGTTTAACAAAATATGCATTATTGCTAGGGAATCTTCATGATCTTTATTTTTGGGGAGTTTAGTTGGAAAATACATCACACATTTTTGATAAACTTATTAAGATTAATCCTCCAGAAGGATCTAATTAAATTGAATTTCAATTGCACTGTTCTTCAATTTAAATAAGTCTAAAGGGATGTTCAGTGGAGCCACCCTCTCTAACTCTACTTTTTCCACCAAGAAAAGATCCTGAAAACTCAGTGAAGGCACCATTACAGTATGCAGCAACTCTGCAAAAGGCAGATTCCATTTGTGGATCATGACAAAAGGTATTGAAAATAAAATTGTCGGTGTTGCAATGCCATTATACAAATAGGGCCAGATGTGGAAGAGTCTATGCCGTTTTATTCCTCAGATTGGAAAAAGGATTTAATAGAGCTGAAAAAAAGTGCAGAGGAGGATAACCAAAATTATCAGGGATCTTGGACACTTTTCTAAGAAGAAATGGCTAAGAAGAACATTTGGACTCTTCTGCTTGGAAGAACAGGTGAGTTGATTTTGGTGCATAAACTCATACATGGCATAGAGAACCTAGGCAGGCTTTTCTCCATCTTTCAAACAAGAGTCATCTAATGAAGTTAACTGGAATAAAATTTAGAACAGACAAAAGAAAGCACTACACTGCATTGCACAGCATATAATTAACATATGGAATTATTTATCATAAGATGGTGTGATGATTGCTCAGTTGGATGGTTTTAAAAGGGATTGCATATATTGAAGAAGTCTATCAAGGGATATAAGTCGTGAGGACTATGTGAAGGACAGCAACAGTAGTTCATAATCTCTTGCTTGCAGACAAATTAGAGTTATTTAGGTGGCCAGTACCAGAAATAAAAGGCTGAACCGAAAATCCTTGGCCTAATTGGAAGGTCAGTGTTTTTAATTCATAAAATAAGAACCACCCTTAAATAAATTCAGAAGCAGTTGTGTGTTTTAAGTGGGATAGGAAAGCACTACAAGTCTGCAGAGCCTCTGGATTAGAAATATAGTAGAATAGAATTGAAATTTAATCAAATTGAATAGAATCAAATAGAATAGGTTGGAAGGGACTTGGGGGTCATCTAATCAAATCCATTGTTCAAGCCGGACACCTTATACCATTTCAGACAGATGGCTGTCCAATCTCTTCTTAAAAACCTCCAGTGATGGAGCACACAGAACTTCTGAAGGAAAGCTGTTCCACTGATTACCTTGCTCTCACTGTCAGAAATGTTCTCCTTATTTCTGGGTTGGATCTCTCCTTCATAAGTTTTCATCCATTGTTTCTTGTCCTGCTTTCAGGTGCTTTGGAGAATGGATTGATTCTCTCTTCTTTGCGGCAGCCCCTTAAATATTGGATGACTGTTATCATGTCAGCTGTAGTTCTTTTTCATTAAACTAGACATACCCAGTTTCTGCAATCATTCTTCATATGTTTTAGCCTTCAGTCCCCTAATCATTCTTGTGGCTCTTCTCTGCACTCTTTATAGAGTCTCAATATCTTTTTTACACTATGACAGCCAAAACTGGAAGAAGTATACCAAGTGTGGTATTATCAAGGCATTATAAAGAGGTATTATCACTTTATGTGATCTTGATTCTACCCCTCCGTTAATGTAACCTAGGACTTTATATAGTATCTAATATTGATATAAAATTTGCAGACATTGGTGAATAACACTAAGAAGACTTCAACCAAAACCTACCTAGATTATTATAATAAAATTTCTAAACACATAAAATACTGGAATATTTCTTCTACTGCATGTACTCCCAAACCTTGTCATATATTCATATATTCATATCCATAATTGCTATTCCTATTGGGGGAAAGAACATTTTGCAGGATATAGAAAAGGCATAAGAAAGAGTAATCTTAATATAGTAAAGGCAAAAAAGAACAAGAAAATGCAGTATAATTAAATCTAAATTACAATAACACATATTACGATCTTTTGAAGTTTAGACCACCTTATATATTGAATTTCTTACGTCTTTTCTTGAGACTTTCATAAACTGCCAGTCATGGCTTTCCCTGCCTTTCCCTTCTTCTCAACTCTTTTACTCTTCCGTCATATATTTGTTTTGTGATTTGATCTACATTCACTTTGTTAAGACCAGCCATCACAAATATTTTTTTTGTACTGGTCATTCACTTTTTCATTTAGCCTACCTTTGTTCAACATGTATTCATTCTTGGCTATATTCAGGTTTTATCAAACACAATTCTAAAGTAATCAGTTTCCACTACTTTCTACTACTGTAATACTCCTCCTGAGATATGCACTGCTCACTTTCATATACTGTAAAATACTGGGAAAAAGTATGCTTTCATATGCTGCCATTTTTTGTTTCTTTTCATGAACTTTTGTGTTTCACAACAGTTTACATATCACCTATTACTTTTCTAATAGTATTCATATTCTCCATTTTTTCCATCAACTGCAAACCTTCTGCTAAGAAACACAAATTCTACCACATGGTTTAGTTTTTTTCTCCTGTATTGTATCCTGCAATCATTTATTTTCCCTCTCAAATACATAAACCTGGCAACTGATACATTATTTTTCAGATTTATTCTTTTTTCCCCATACCTTCTATCTACACACATACACACACACACACACACACACACACACACACACACATATCATCTGGATTCTCAACCAACAATTTGGCATCATCTACTGTGCATACAAAAATATTAACATATTCACATTACCAACCAATGCATAACTAATATTGCCACAAGTATTCCTTGTAGATTTGTCTATAAATACATTAAACAAAAAATGTACTAATTATTCAATGTTATACCATTCACTAAAATTTTCAACATTTCTGGTTGATTACATTCAGCAAGCAACTTCAATTCCATATTCCCAGGAACATTCTTATCTAGATTTCTCTAGATCAACCCCGCCTCCCCCCCCCAAAAAAACCTCTCAGAAAAACCAGAAAGTCCAGTTGCCTCTTGAAAATGCATCTTTGGATATCCTGTTCTGTGTATCTGAAATAAGTTGGGAAAGGATGTGTCTTTCAACATGGGAAAAAAAACTGCAAAATCCCCAATATTCTGAGAAATTACACAAACTATAACTTCCAAAAGCTGCAATTATATTTAGTCTCCCTCCCATCCTTACATGTTTCATATAATTTCAGAGAAAGCTACAATGCAGGCACATGTTCCATGTTATACAAGTTGAATAGTGTAACATATAGAATATTATACTCCATATAACAGCATGAATATGTAGGTGCTTTATTCTATAGATTCCAGGCTTGCTTCTCTCAATCTCATGGAAAAGATTCACCCCTGGCAGGAATTCAGGCGTACATGCATCTTGTCTTTCAATTCCAGCTGAGATGGCCTCCAAGTTTGGCCACAATTCCCAGTTAAGTTTTCATGCCCTACCTGGGGAGGGGGTGGGTTTGTGTAACAGGGGCCAGAAGACCATCAAACCCATCCCTGTGGGAGCTCAGATTCCAAAGAATTAGAGCACCCAAGAAGCCCTTTCAAGAACTTTAAAAGCCAAATAAGCCAACTTGCCCATGGCTTAGCTATTAAGCTGTCTATCGGGTATAGTATTACATTACACAGATGAAGCTCTTTCCTGTTGCTGCCTTTGCAGTCAAGTCCCACTTCGTCCCCTTACACACAGGACCAGATTCAAAACTCAACTATTCCAATAAAACACTAGGACACTTCCTTGGGAAGCACTGAATTGATTTTGGAATTAGAAGGGTTGATCTTCTAAAACAAAAAATATGTTTATGGCATAAATAGAATAGAATAGAATAGAATAGAATAGAATATTGAATTGAATTGAATTGAATTGAATTGAACTGAATTGAATAGAATTCTTTATTGGCCAAGTGTGATTGGACACATAAGGAATTTGTCTTGGTGCAAATGCTCTCAGTGTGCATAAAAGAAAAGATACATATTAGGCATACATACAGCTCCTCTCCCCTCCCATATTTATAGCAGTGCACATCTATTTCAGTGCACAGAGTATGATAACATAGTAATAAAAATAAGGAAGAATGATAAAGTTGCTTTTCTTCCAAAGTTTAGTGTGCACATTCTTCTTTTCAAAAGCTTAAATAGGATAGGTTGCTTTGCCCTCCTTATTTACAACGATTTTTAAAAAAAATGTTCTGAGTCATTTTTATAAACTTTGTTAGGGGCTGTCCATAAAGATGGTTGGTGATTGAGTCAGTGAAGGAATCAAATGAAGAGTCATTTAAACTGAAAAATCCTTTACAATTCCATTTCCCTTACTTTTATATAAAAACCCTGCTAACAGGATGGAAGAAGACCTAGCAAAAGTTTCTTTCATGATAGAGAATGGGCATGAAAGTAATTTGTGTTTTCTATATGGTCATTAAAGCAGTGGTGCCCAACCTTTCTGGCTTGGCGGCCTGGCCAAGGGTGGGGGAAGGAGAAGAGGGGATGGTTCCGTGCAAATAGTAGACACACATGCAAGTGCATACAGCTCCATTTGCAGAAGCGGAGGAAACATATGCCCACCACTCCTACAAATGGAGCTTCGCAGGTGAGTGTGCGCATGCCTGCCGCTTGCATGGCCCAGTTCCGAAAGAAGTTGGGGACCTTTGCGCTAAAGGATGTAGTATTTTTAAATGGACTTCAAAACTCAAAAACAGCGAGCCTGAGAGCAGACTTCTTGAATTATAATTTTTTTTAAAAAAATGAAGACACATTCTACAGGGTTCATTCCATAATTGATGAAATAGAAGTCCATGGATCAGTGAAAATAAAGCAAAACAACATTAAAACCCGCATGTATTCTCCAAGTTATAAAATAAGGACCAGCAGAATCCTGGTCTTTAATGAAATGTCAGAATTGTTCATAGGATTCCCTCTTCCATTATTTAGAGGGTTTCAAGAAAAATACAGGTGGTCCTATGACCACAACTGACCCCAACATTTCTGTGGCTAAATGAGACACATATTGCCCCATTTTACAATTTTTCCTCCCATAGTTGCTAAGTGAATTCTTGCAGTTATTAAGTGAGTCACATGGATCTTAAGTGAACCTGGCTTCCCCATTGGCTTTTCTTGTCAGAAGGTCACAAAAGGTGATCCCTGGATAGTGCATAAATTGTCATAAATATGAACCAGTTGCCAAGCATCTGAATTTTGATCATGTGACCATGGGTGTGCTGGAACGGTCATAAATATGAAAAATGTTCATGTTTTTCAGTGCCTTTTTAACTGCGAACGGTCACAAAATGCACTGTTGTAAGTCAAGGAGTACCTGTACTCTTTCTAGGCTGTTCAGGGATGAAGCAATTTTCAGCTTAACTATAGATCTGCCATTTCAAATCTCCAGCAGAGGAAAAGCTGCATCAGCTTTGCAGATCATAATATCATGTATAACGACAGTTTTGTATTAAATGCTAGTTTTATACAAGCAGAGAGGAAACAACTGCTACAAAGAATGTATTCCATATGCTCTTTTTATGTTGGGCATTTTCCATTATGCAGTTAGATTGACAACACCAAGTTATGCCCTCTGTGTATTTAAAAAGAGGAAATTAGGAAGCAAAATTAAGGAAGGGGATTTGGCTTGGCTTGGCTCATTTCTTATGCATGCTGTTAAGCACAATATTTTTTTTTCCTTTCCCATTCCTAGCCTTTATATTCCACACTGCATTTAACATTTGGTATCAACACTCATCCCGCGCTTTCCGTCTGTCCCTCTTTGTCTCCCATTTGTATTACTTTCCCAGATACTTGAGAAGGGAGTTGATACTTTTTTACCAACAACAACCAGGCTGCCATTCCATTTGCTGCTTAGAATTTGGTTTACAATCTGGTTTTACAATGTCCTCCAGAAGAATGGGAAAGTATGCATTAATTCTATTCTCCTTATTTCAAAAGTGTTCAGTTTGCACTGGAAATATTTGGCAATTGGGTGGGTTCTAGGAGTTATGCGTGATTTTTAAAAAATGCCTTTTCTTGTTTAAGCTGGGTTTAGAACTTTAAATGCAAGGACAATATTTAATTGTTTTGACATCTGATTTCAAATATAATTTTTCTAGACTGAAGATGGCTAGATTCAAAGGCAAAATGTGTTCCTTTTTTCTCTATGCCATTTACTTTTCCTTCTTCCTTCCTGCCAATCCTTTACTGCCATGCCTTGCGAGGAAGATAAAACTTCCTTGCCCCAAATTGGCTGCATGAAACATATAATCTTATTCACAGTGGCCTGAGTGTGTTTTTCTTTCCCCCATTTTTAAATTAAAAATAGTCAAGGCAAACTTGATGAGAAGAAACCTTCTTGATCCCGGCTGAAAACATCTTGTTCAGCTTAACAGTAGTATACCTTACATTTCTATTCTTATTTCTTTATTGGAATTGTTTTCTCCAACAGTGAAGAGAGGGCACAAATTTTGCCACTGTAGTGGAGAAGTGCATTCTACCAACACTGTGGTTGAAGTTAATCTCAGTGTGGGGGGTGAGGGAGAACATGGATGCCGTCACATCTAAAAATCCAATGGTGAGTTCTTTGATTCATGAGTTGGATTTGGAAGTTTTTATACCTCCAAATATCTACAGTCTTAATAAAGTATAAAAGAGAAACAATCAATGGAATGGTTTAATTCCTTGCAAATAAAGGGAGTGGGGCGGGGTAAGAAATTGAGTTTGATTAGTCCTGAAGAATAAATAAAGGACTGAAATCAAAGCATGGACAAGTGAAAGAAGAAACAACTTGCAGACATATGTCTAGAGAGATGTTATTAGAGCATAAAAACAAATGGACTTCTCTTTTCCTCTCTTAAGAGGAAGGATATTCACTTTAAATGTGGTTCTTTATTGATAAGATGCCAGCCATAGTGTTACACTTAGATTGTGCCAATGAAATATCTGGTTTAATTATGCAATGTTTGCAGAGAAAAAAGAATCCATAAAGACAAAATGGGTAAAAAAGACAAAATGGGTAATGAAATAAATCTAAGCCACAAAAAATTACTGAATTTGTAATTAACTCCCATTAATATTGTGACTGAACATGGTAGTGAAGAAGTTAATATTAATGGAACACTTCTAGGGACAAAGTATATTTTCTATTAGGTATACTGGAGAAGGAGGGGAGGAGAGGGAAGGGGAGGGGGAGAAGGAGAAGGAGGAAAAGAAGACATAGATGCTTCCTATCCAAATGACCACATTAATTGCACCTCTTTTCAGCCAAATCCTGTCCCCTTTAATATAAAATTCTTGGAATTGCAAATAACAATTAAACAGATTTTCAATAAGAACCATTATGGAGCTTCAATCTATGTCAGACTATCTGTTTATATTTTCCCTTATATTGCTATTATAATCATGCCATTCTAAAAGTTTGTAACGTCTACTTTGTATCTGGGTCAAAATGTTCTTTAAGGTTAGGCTAACTCACCCACAGATTCAGTGATGTCTAGGCTGACCTTCAGTCCTCCTTAAGAAAGGAATGTCTTCTTACTCTATTTGAAGTGCTGATAGTGGAATGTTTTCTGTTTTAAAAAAAGTATTCAAATCAAGTCTACCTTAGAGATTTAGGACCATAAGAATGGAGAAAAGAAGTCTCACTGTTATCCATCATTACTGGATGGCAAATTGAGCAGACACACCAATCATTTTCATTCTCTGATGAGATACTTTATATTTATTCTTGCTAAACTAATTCTTTTCAAATGTTCAGCTCAACTTTAATTTATAACTACAGTATATTGTACAGACAAATTAGCATATGCACATGCCACAGAAATTATGGGGTTCTTGGGCTTCCCGAGGTTTTTTTGTGCAGACATTTCATTATCCAGCTAGATAATGTCATCAGATAAAATACCTTCAGAGAGCACCAGAATTCAACTGTTCAAATAGTCAACACTCCAGAAGATAGGTTCAAGATACAGAAGGATCTGACAGACTTGAACACTCAATGGTTCTACATTTAGGCAAGACAGATATAGAATAGTTAGTCCCTGGCTCACTAGTAGTAACTGCGAGAGGAATCTTGGAGTCCTAATGGACAACAGCCAGCAGTGTGCTGCAGCTGCCAAAAAAGTCAACACAATCCTAGGCTGCATTAACAGAGGGACAGAATGACATGAACTGTTAGTACCACTTTATGGTGCCTTTGTAAGACCACACTTGGAATATTGCATTGTTTTGGTTGCCACAATATAAAAATACAGTATATTGAGATTCTAGAAAGAGTGCAGAGAAGAGCAACAAAGATGATTACAGACTGGAGGCTAAAACTTATAAAGAAATATTGCAGTCATTTGATATGTCTAGTTTAATGAAAAGAAGGATTGGGGTGACACAATAGCAGTGTTCCAATATCTAAGGAACTGCTACAAAGAAGAAAGGATGAGTCTATTCTCCAAAGCACCCGAGGGCAGGACAAGAAGCAATGAATGGAGATTAATCAAGGAGAGTACCAACCTAGAACTAAGGAGAAATTTGCTGATAGTTAAAACAATTAACCAGTGAGATGATCGGGACTTGAGTGAATAGTGAAACCACGTCAAAACTTACAAGCAGATCTTTTTGTTTGTTCTTTGATCATTTCCAAGAGGTGGTATGAGTTTTGTACATGTGAAGCTGCTGCTTCAGCATGGGGCTGTAGCTGCTTTGCTAGGTATTTGGCTAGGTTTTGTAGTGGTGCTCCTCTGGAGCTGACTATGGGTCTGAGAGTTATGCCTTCTTTGTGTATTTTTGGGAGGTCATATAGTTTGGGGCATCTGGAAGATTTTTCCTTTGGGCTGATCATCTGTTGGATTTCTTTGCTCATGTGGCTGGTTATAATTTTTTTCTTGGTTATTTTTTCCAGATATATGGTTGGGTCCGTGTTTATGGGTTTGTATGTGGAGTCTTGGAGTAGGTCTGTCAATTTTGTTTCATAGTCTTTTCTATCCATTACTACTGTGGCATTACCTTTATCTGCTGGAAGTATGATTATGCTGCTTGTTGTCCCGATAAAAGAAACTCTCGAAATCATCAAAAATAAATACCAACTACCCAAACACCTCATGGAACTAACAGAACACTGCTTAATCAACACATATTTCATATACAAAGGACAAAGATACAAGCAAATTGAAGGAGCCCCTATGGGATCACCACTGTCACCCGTCATTGCAAACCTGTTCATGGAAGAATTTGAATCCAAAGCCCTAGCCAATGCTACCCACAAACCCAAACTATGGCTAAGATACATCAATGACACATTTGTTATTTGGCCCCATGGAAAAGAAAACCTAAACAATTTCCTAACACACTAAACAGCACACACCCCAAAATCAAATTCACCATGGAAATGGAAACAAACAAACAACCACCATTCCTAGATGTACTAATCTACAAAAAAACAGATGGCACACTAGACACACCATATACCAGAAGAAAACACACACCAACCACTACCTCAACGCCCAATCCCACCACCACCCAGCACAGATAAACTCCATGGCTAAAACACTAATCACCAGAAACAAACACCTGGCAGACAAGACACACATAAAGACTGAACTATGCACCCTGACTAAAGTACTGACAGCCAACGGCTTCCACAAAAGCAAATTCACTGGCTTGATCCACAAAAACATACTGAGACATAATGGAGACCTAGAAGATAAACAGACCTATGGAACAGCTGTCCTGCCCTACATAAGAGGTACTACAGACAAAATCAGTAAGATACTACACAGGCATCACATCAAGACTGCCTTCAAAACAGACAGAAAATTAGCAGCCATCCTAAGAAACCCCAAAGATAAAACTGACCTGGAAAACCAAGGCATATATGAAGTCCCCTGTGCATCATGCCCTGCCACATACATTGGACAGACCAATAGAAGAATAAGTACCCACCTAGATGAACACAAAAATGCATTAAAAAAGCTGGAACACACTTCCTCACTAGTCCAACACATGAATGCCACAGGTCATAGCATCGACTTCAATGGCACCAAAACCCTAGCCACTATAAAAAACCCCAGCTACAGAATTATCAGAGAAGCCATAGAGATTGAAAAAAGACCTGAAAGGATGAATAGAAGAGATGACTCCACCAGACTGTCAATTATCTGGAAGCCTGCACTCTCAAACAAAAAAAAAATCTCCACACCACTAGCCAGGCAAACACTTGGGCACAAACAGACTCCTCCTGATACCTCCAGCTCAAACACACCCCAACCAGGCACCCAGATGAAATCTAGCTTCCAAATAAATGATAGCCGTCCATTTACCTGGAGCCAAGCTGCACTAAAAGCCTCCAATACAGGAACACAATGTTGCCAGACAATCAAGACAAAAAAAGCCACAAAACAGACAGAAGATATTAGAAACACCAATCAAGCAGAACACAGTAAACTCCAAGACCAATAAACACAGACAAAGACTCCCAACTAATCAGGATGAAGAAAAAACCATTTTGGCACAGCTTAGGCTAGCACCAAATTTAAAACAGAAACGGCTGTGAAAGTCTGACTCACAGATGAACTCTATACAGAAGCCTGATGATGGCAGATGAGATTCTGCCGAAACGTTGCTACAACTTTAAACGCACAACTATAATGACATGGGAAAATACCCGAATAAAGCTGAATACCATACATATAAATACACGTGAAAACTTAAGAAAACATATACCTATATCTATACATATACATATACATATACATACACACACACACACACACACACACACACACACATATCTATCTATCTATCTATCTATCTATCTATCTATCTATCTATCTATCTATCTATATATATATCTATCTATATCTATATCTATATCTATCTATCTATCTATCTATCTATCTATCTATCTATCTATCTATCTATCTATCTATCTATCTATCTATATATCTATATATCTATCTATATATATATAGCACAAGTCAAAAAGAGGTCTGAAAATATTTACAGATCCCTCACCTCACATCCAGGACATCAACTGTTTCAACTGCTTCCCTCAAAATGACACTATGGAGCACTGCATACCAGAACAATTAGACACAAGAACAGTTTTTCTTTCAAAAGCCATCACTCTGCTAAACAAATAATTCCCTCAACACTGTTCAACTATTACAAGTAGTAATAGTTGAACACTATTATTACTGCGCTACTATTAGTGTTAATCTTCTCATCACTCCTTATCTCCCATCCCCTTCCACTTGTGAGTGTAGGACTGTAACTTTGTTGCTTGTATCCTTACAATTTATATTGACTGTTTCCTAGTATGATTTGATTGTTGACTGTACCCTATGACTTTCATTAAGTGTTGTACATTATGATTCTTGATTCTTAACGAATATATCTTTTCTTTATGTATACTGAGAGTATTTAGACAAATTCCTTGGGTGTCCAATCACACTTGGCCAATAAAGTATTCTATTCTATTCTATTCTATTCTATTCTATTCTATTCTATTCTATTCTATTCTATTCTATTCTATTCTATTCTAAAGATGCCTAAATAAAAGTAGAGAAGTAATAGAACTTATAAAATTAACAACATGTGGGAAGTTTATAGCATACTACTTGATGGTCTCCAAATGAAATAGCTAAAAATTATGAGATAGATTCACTTAGAAAATGTTAGAGTGGCTCTTGTTATGACCAAAATAAAAGCTTGTCTCACAACCAGGAATGAAACATATATTCTACTCATGACAAGGAAATAAATATCCATAGGTCTCAGTAGGGGTCAGTATTATGGATCAAATGCACAAAATTTCAATTTGGCGATATCAGTCTGTGTTGGTTGTTATCTTGTATTTTTGTAAAATACTCCAAATTTCATAATTTTCAAGGAAAGTTAACTTTGATTTTCATATCACGGAGAAAGAATATAATGAGAGTAACTGGCTCTTTTCTTTCCCTTTAAACAATTTCCATAACATTATCAATTTATACTTGATCTGATCTAAACTAAGTCTTGTGAAGATACTAAGAGATTTGTTTGTGTTTCCCATTTAATTATTTTTCCATCTTACTTTAGACTAAAAAGGGCTGTTTTCTACTTCCTGTATGACTAGAAACTGGAGTTTTTGGAAATGGATGGTGGTTCCCAAATCTTGCCTTAAGGAGAAGGGATACAAAGAATATAAAATAAGGGAACCTATAAGGGAGGATTATGATTGAGATGAGATTTAACTGCTTTAATCTGCTATGGCCAAGTAAGGGAGAAGGCTACTATTGTGCCAGATTATTCACAATAGAATAACTAAACACCCAAGTAAACATGATTTACTGTTTGACCTCTAAATGCTGTTCAGTATTTATCTGAAGCTGTTAAGGGATGTCATCAGGAGAGCTGGAATGAAGAGTTATCAATATGCTGATGCTCTCACTGTTCAGTTTGATTGTTTATGTCAGTGACGGACAAGAGGGATTCAGATCTACTGAAAAATCTGAACATAGTTAAACCTGTACCTATGGAAGGCAATTGCAAAGAATGGCACTAATGGACTCATTCTTACTCCTCCTGTATGAATTGACTGTTGGATTTCACAATGGTTTCGTGAGACTCATCTCTCATCCTAGCCTCCTTCCCAGGATTATTAGAAGGTATCAAGGAAAAGGAAGAGGAGGACAATTAGTACATTGAGTCTCTCACAAGAAAGACAGGACATATATGTGACAAATAAAACATATGCATTTAAGGTGCTATAATGCTTCATTAGAAGCACTTTCTGTACAAGATATGATCAGCCCACTGTCTCATTACAAAGAGTAAATCATGTATTGCTGGATGAAAAAGGCACTACAAATCATTCAATCTTTCATTTGCAGCTCTCATTTAACTGATCAAGAATGGAAATATGTGAAAAGCGCTTCCCTCCAGCCTTTTCTTTGTTTACCTTTCATGCTTCCCTTTGCCACTTCTGGGTGTTTTGTTTTTAAACTTCAAGAGCTTTCAAACTCTTTTAAATTCAGACGCAAAGCTCCATTCCTCTTCAACCCAGCTCCTTGCACTATTTCAGCAGTTAATTAACTATGAATGCTTTCCTTTGGAGACTGGGTGAAGGGAAGGATAAAAGATGAAGAAGGCTGAGGAGAGACATAACAAGGACGGGGAGGGGGCAGAGTGGGTGGCTTATCAAATTCCACAAATACCAGACACAGAGAGGTGTTGATTTGTTGCTGGGAAAACCCTGTTTGTTTGCAGAGCTTAATCACCTGGTGTCTATTTGTTGTTTGAGGAATATGGGGACAATGAGAAAATTTGCTGGCAGCTGTAGTGAAATAGAATACAGTCAAAATTGCAAGGGAGACACGTTACATCAATAAGACATGTAAATTGGAATATTGGTAGTAACTGGTGATTCTGATGGCCTGGTAAATCAAGTTTATAAAATGCCACATAACCTAAACAAACACATCAGCATTATTGATATTTATGAACACTACATCAGGGTTGATAAAATGTTTATGCAGTTCTTTATACTCATGAATAATTTAGAAGTGTAGATTTTAGATGTATTTGTTCCCTTTTTATCCTTTTTCTAGGGAAAATGGTTCATATCACACTTTGAAAGTGTTGATCTAATTTGCAAAGTACAAAAATGTCATATTTAGTGATTTACCATTCAACCCAACAATTAATTTTTCTGTAAGTACTTTAGAATTATTTTCAGTTTAACATGCTTTTTCTGCTTTTGTTCCTATGGTTATTTACTTATTATTATAGGTTTTGCTCTTATGGCTCTTTACTCATAATAACAAAGAAGAGATTAGTAGCACAAGTAGAAAGCTTTTGATCCAAAGTGGTTATATATTTTTGAATATAACCCATCTTCCACACTTCTAGATGCAATAAAAGAAACAAAAGGGAAATATCAAATATTTCGGTAAATATGGAATGCAGCTCTTCAGAAGACTTAGCCTGTTTATAAAAACTACATTCTTTAAATAAACTATTTCATGAAGTTATTATCCATATCCTTTCTAACATAAAAGAAGTGTAGCGGCTGAAAGGAGAATTCCTTTGCTGGGATGACTGAAGTCATGTTTTTGGAAACACGAGCTTAATGGTAAAATATATATTTTCCATAAAGGAAGTTCCACGTTTAGTTTTTAGCATCTTACAGGACCAAATTGAGTTTAAGTCAGAATAGTTCCCCAAAATGCTAAAAACAGTGTTGTCTGCAGAAAACTACTGGCCAGACTTTACTTGTCGCTTTTATACAGAACAAAAGATAGGAAATGTTGGTGGTTTGAATCTTCTCCAAAGGAGCTGAATATCACTTACAAAAACCAACCATGATTCTAGGAAAAGGTGCCTTGCTGTGGGAAAATAATTTTCACAGGATCAAAAAGTTTGAAATAACAGACAACTTCTGCTGAATCATTCTTGCAGGAAATGTAGAAACTTTTAGAGAATACCTTGTTTTGATATTTCCCCTCGCTTTCTAGAAATATTACAGCCAGGGAGAAACCAGCCCATCCATAATCAGAATGAGCCATAATCAGAATGAGCTAACCATTGCACAAGTTCACCTCTTCATTCTCTCAATCTCTTTTCTTCTGGTATTTTGCTTTTAAATTTATAAAAACTGAGGACAGAAGGATTATTTTCTTGTCTTTCTAAGCCATTGGATACCCTTTTCTATCTACAAAATAGGGTAAAGCTGCTTTAAATAAATTAAACAAAGAAATGAAGATGCTTCCTAACTACAGACATGTGACAGAATTTCCACATCATTCTCAAACTCTGTTTCTTATTTGATATATTTTGGAAGCACATTGGAATTCTTTTGAGCACTCCATTAGAACTGACACAAGCCATTTTGGAGACTGAGGAATCCAGCCACTGGCTCCCAGTAATCCTTGCTACATCTGGCAGAATGCTGGTTACAACTTTCCCATTGTATGTTACAAAAGAGATAACCTATCACTTTCCATTATTTTTTTCCTAGGGAATCAGATTAATGGGCTTAATGAAACTAGGAAGATTGGTATTCAAACCTTGCTTAAGCACAATGGTTATCACTGAGCTCTCAACTCCTAAAAGTTTGTTAGGATAATTAATAGGGAAGCAAGACACTATGAGCTTTATGGAGTAAAACAATTAATAGAATAAAATTAAATAAACAGCATTCCACAAAATATCTGACTTCTGTTTTTAACCTCTCCCTTAAGATAATTTGAAGCAAAAATTTAGACTAGTTATGATTCTGCATTATTGCTTTTTATTCTTTGGGGGCTTGGAAAATCTATACTGTATGTAAAAAATGTTTTAGCACATTTTCATTGATAGCTGCATTCAGAGTAATATCAGACTGTGACCAGGACTGAATTATCTATCTCATTCAATTTGAAACAAAATGGTGCTTTATTTTTCTGCCAGTATCATATTTGCGTTTGTACATTGTAGGCAGTTACTTTTACTGAAAAAGTAGAAAATGAAGTACTGGTGTTTATGTAACATAGCCACATAATATAATTCAAGACAGTTTAGCATTTTAATAATCATACAGAAGTTTTCTAACACTTGACATTATATAGTCACAATGTACCATTTGTATACTGTAAAAAATTATTAGCATACCTGGGGTTTCTTCAATACAGAAAGCATTAGATCTAATCTGATTTCTCCAATAATTCTGGGGAATACCAGTTTAGATCTTGGAAAACCACTGGACATGTTAGAGAATTGAGACTTAAATGGATCCAAGTTTGATTCTGAATAAAACAAATCCTAAATAGATGGCTATGTACATAGAATTGCAGAGTGAATCCCATATCTCTTTGTCCAGAATTATTTAAAGGAAAGCAAGTCTATTTAAGACATCAGCTCTAAGATTTATATAATGTTGCTATTTCATTTTATCTGGATTATGTATTTTAAAGCAACTTTTTGTTTATTTCTACATAAATGTAGAGATAAGTAATGTAAATCAATTAGGATAAGGAATCCTAAATACTACACATTATTTATTTATTTATTTATTTGTCAAAAGCTTACAATATAACAGAAACAAGAATAAACATAAGTTTAAATACAAGAAATAGGAACTAATAATTGGGGACAATAGGACATTATAATGAACAGGAAGCAGTAAGTGTATCATCTGAGGACTAAGGTATGTATGATTTAACTATATGTATGTAAGTATGCATGCATGTATGTATGTATGTATATAAAATTCAATCATAGAGGCTTTTGAACGAGTTCAGGATTGTAAACACAGATAAATGACCACCCCATCCCTTTCCATAGTTCTGCAACATGCTACATGCCAAAATGTCTTCCCAAATTTGTTTATCTTTAGACAGGCGGAAAGCTTCCACTGAAGTCAAATTTAAATAGTATAAAATAGATATAAATACTTAATATTTTTAACATCTCCTTCAGGGGAGACTGAGAATTAGAGTTGGGGTAAAGAGGGATGTGGTGGCTCAGTGGCTAAGATGCCGAGCTTGTTGATTAGCAGTTCGGTGGTTCAAATCCCTAGCGCCGTGTAACGGAATGAGCTTCCGTTACTTGTCCCAGCTTCTGCCAACCTAGCAGTTCGAAAACATGTAAAATGCAGATAGAAAAATAGGGACCACTTTGATGGGAAGGTAACAGTGTTCCATGCGCCTTTGGCATTTAGTCATGCCGGCCATAAGACCATGGAGATGTCTTCGGACAGTGCTGGCTCTTCAACTTTATAATGGAGATGAGCACCGCCCCCTAGAGCCAGAAACAACTAGCACATATGCCAGGGGAACCTTTACCTTTAAATACGGAGAAGTTTTACAAGGCTATTATTCAGAAATCAGAAAGAAAGAAAGAAAAGTTCTGTGAAATTCAGAATCTTCATCCTGTTTTGTTTTTCAACAGAAATTTTTGGTCCAGAAAAAAGAGCAATATACTTATGTAGCATTTTATCATCTCAGAAATCCCCTTAATCATAATTTTGTACACCAAATTAAATGAACATGGAAAACCTTCTCTAGATAACCCTGTAAGTGTGAATTCTTAAATTACTAAGATCTCTTGCATAGAGTTTGACTCTGATAGATAAACACCAAACAGAGAACGGGCACTACAGATATCACTGATTCAGATTTCAAGGCTGGAGGCATAGAACGGGGTTTCCTCTCTGAATGAACTGACACTACAGATAACCCCCAAGCATATCCATCTCCAACTGCCAACACAAGACAAATTACCTTCTCTTCAGGATACTCTCTTTCACTGATTACCTACTGCTCAAATTAAAAGCCATCTAACTTCTGAGAGGGCCTTTGTTTGTTAGATTCCTCTGGATTGTGCAAAAATAATAGAAGAAAGAGAAAAGTCTTTTGTATGTTTGTAGTTTGGAGAACACGATGGATTAAACTCACCTAGTGACTGGGCTGAAACTGACCAGTGCTTAGTTTAATTATATCATTCTCTCATCATTCTTAGCAAACCATAGTGCAGATTGCGTGCAGATTGGGGCAGGGGTGACAAAGCCCCATATTCTGAAGAATACTTTGCACAAAGTAACACTGCAAGACCTTTAAAAGATGCTAGTTATATGGCATCTGAACCAGAGCATTTTTTTTCTTAAAAACGGATACGTTAACAAAACAGTAAACATTTTGTACTACCAGAAATCCATGCACTTAGGTGACCATTAAAAAACATCAACGCAATTTTTCATTAAAAGAGCTAGACATGCTTGTATAGTTAAGCTATACTCACGATAAAAAAAACACAAAGCCTGAAAAACTCAATCTATATACTTAAGTTATATTTGTTCTGTTAAAGCAGAATGAACATGTGAAAAAATAGAGTAAGAAGGTGGAATAGAGCCCCATTCCTCCTATTATCCTTTTTACACACTACCTGTCGAGGACCAGCTTCTACATCAGGGAGTCTTTCTATCTATGGAGACTCCACAGAACTTACAACAAAGTTTACCAGATTCTAAAGTGCTCAGATTCAAGTAGTTTCCATTATGTGTATGTTCACAGCAAGTGAAGAGTGAAGAGTGATCTTCCCCTCCCCACAACTCTTGTTCACAGGCTTCTTCTGCTTTAAAAGAAGTGGAAATAAACCCTAAATAATGCTACCATGCTCCTTATTTCTCACGTAAATTTGTCTGCATTTCTTTAAATTATAGAGTAATCTTCTTTCAGATTATCAGGAAAGAAATATGGTATGCTAAATTGTTCTATTCATTCTTTTGTACTGGAATCAGCAAGTGTTGCCAGCTTATCCCATTGCTATTTTTGCAAATGGATCCCCACGTGTTTTGAATACGTTTTAGAAACTTCCAAAAGTTCTTGGTTTGGACTGGATTTCTTGGTTTGGACTGGATGCTCACATAGGCACCACAGTGAAATTTCCCACAGCACAGGAGGAGGAGGAGGAGGAGGAGGAGGAGGAGGGAAATGCACTAGATCTTTGATTTGCATGTAATCAGTGCTTTTGCCACAGTGTAGGCTACATGAAAATAAATCATGAGAGATCAGCTGACCCCCATATTGACTTAAAAGCAGGTGTTGGCCTTCAGTAACAACCTAAGTGGAAATTGGGGGGGGGGGAATTCATCTGAAAGGGACAAACAACTTTGTTCCTTCATGCCATAGCCTTAAAAAAATAAAAAGGAAGTGTTTGACATTCCAAAGCAGGTTGGGTTAATCAGTAATGTACCTGATTAATCTCTTAGGGCTGCACTCCACAACAAAGCTTCTGTTATTGTTCAGATCTCTAGAATGGGTTGGTAGAAAGATAGAAGAAAAGGCTTAGGGGCTTCACTAAAGGATGCTACAGTAGAGAGAAACTGATGGGGTGATAATACAGGAGTGGTGAAATATGGTGCAGAGACTTCTACTTATCACGATGACCCTTCATTTAATGCGGAAATGGCCTTTGCTCAGATTGGGATGCTCTGGATACAATAGCCACCTTGTTATTAAAGATTAAGAGCAAATGAACTATCACTCAGGCATGAAACAAGCGGTGGGGCATCTTTAACCGTAGTGACAAATTCCAGAAGAGCAGCAGTCTGTAGAAGAAGCGAGAAGACAAAAAGGGCAGTGGCACCTTCGCAGCTAAGTGCTTTATTGTGGCAAGCCTTTGCATTGTAGCGCCAGCTCTCCGCGGCAGTAAATCAGCCGGATTCTAAGAGCCAATTTGCATTTTATTTTAAATGGGCTGTTTCAGAAGTGCAAATCACTTGTACTTTTGAATCTCCACCATTAAAGAAATGTAAAGGGAGGGGAGATCTAGGGCTTTTGTATATGCTGCATGTGGCATGCACCTGTGGCCTTCCTTGTGATATTCAATGGCTTTTATATATAAGATAAACTGAAAATGGGTTACGACAAAAGTTTATAAAATTGGACAGCCACATACATCTTTGTGGGCATAGATTATTCACTGCTGGTGCTTTCAGTGTTTTCACACAATGTATTCAGGAGTAAAATTCCATATAACTTGGAATTTCATGTTGCCTGATTCAAATTAATCAGTTATTACTTTTGCAATGAATTTAGGTAATAGTAATAATCCATACATCTTTATTATCTGTATAGATGGGTATCACTGTCTTAGTTATAAACCCATGCAGTTTAACACATTTTATTTGGAATGTTTTCCCAATAATTTACAAAAGATTAGTTTCAGAAATGGAGGCGGTCCTGTGAATTAGAAATCAATGTTATTTGATTTTTCTTCATAAATACTTCCAGTTGTCTGTTTGAGGTAGATCCCTATAAATGTGGGTTTTAATAATTATATTCTCTAGGGAATCTCTGGTGATTGAAATTCTGTGCAGACAAAAAGTATGATTATCTTTCTAAAAGTTATCTTTTTCCCCTGACATAGCTTGACAGTTAACTATAAAATAAATGCATATTTGTAAGTGTAGATGTGCCATGAATTAACTATGGGATATGGATACCCAGAAATCAGAACCTGTGTTTAAGGATGGGAAGGGAAAAGTCCAAGTTCCCACAAACAGCTCTCAAAAATAATGAGACCATGGGCCTTTTATTTTTCTTGCTATCTTTATATACGCCTATGTATAAATGTAGATTTATGCAGGGACAGTCAAAAGTAACCAAAAATCAAATACAGAATTTGGAATCAGTGCATCATCTTGTAAGAAACTCTTTTAAAACCTGATGAATTAAACATTCCAGGCAATTTCCCTTGATCACAACAAAGAAGAAAGTTATAATTCTTCCCTGGGGGTTTGGGGACCCTTAGCTGTTTCTCCCTTTCTAGCTCCCTCCGCAGGCTTCTGATTACCCTGAAATCTGTCTGGGACTATGAATGGAACAACCCAAACATGCTGTGACTTCAGATTACTCAGGAGGAATAACTGATAGACCTGGGTGGTATTTCCGTTTCTCCTGAAGGTCAGAATGGCTTATATGTGCCTTGAGACAGAAAAAGAATTGGGTTTATTTCCCTATATTGCAAAAACGGCCCTTCTATGAATGCTCAGTGTTGATTCTAAACATAAGAAGAAGATGAAAGAGAACAGGAGGAATCCAGTAAAGCAATAAATAGACAAATGTACTAATTCTACTAATGTTGTTATTTTTAATGACCAATAAATATTTCTACAATATGAATTTAGCCAGAGCACTACTTAGCCATGGAACAAACATTTTCTGGTAACTGTTTTAACAGGCCATGGCTTAAAAATATTGCTTTTGACTCATCCTCAAGCCACATGGAGATGGGTAAATATCATCCTTAATTATCTCTTTTCCGCCCAAAGAGATATTTGCTATGGACTGCATCAATGATATGCAATCTGCCCAACTTCTATTTAGGCTGCTGTGAGCAGTCCCTCTCCTTTCAGGCACTGAGCAATGCCTTCAAGAGCCATTTTGACTTGAGTTCTAGATGGCATTTGGCACCTAGCTGAGAAAAAAAGCCTGGCCAAGGCTTTTGAAATAACACCAGACTCCCTGTATTTTAAATATAGGCTTAGTTGTGTCACCAAGCAGAAAATTATTGGTTGGCCACTATTTTTGCTAAACAGTTTTGCATGGCATTATTTTTCCCCTATTGTTCTTATTATAGAGTGTGTGTGACACATCATTTTGCTTACTCCATAGGCTACTTCAGGTGGACAGACAAGTACATTATGTCTTGCAATACTAGCTAAGGACACATCTTGCTCATTAATGATCTTCATCTCCCCCTACACACCTGTTAGGCCAAATTACAGGTTTTAACTTCAGAGGAGGGGTAGGGGGTAAAATGGGAAGAAGCATCAATGAATCAAAGCATCAAATGCCCTGACTTGTCAAGTGGACTATTTCTAAGAACGAGATGTTTTTTTTTCCTGCCATTAGGCGGAAAAGGAAATAAAGTCAAAGGAATTTACCAGCTGATTTCCTTAGCTTACCTCACATTACAAAAGGCCCATTCCCTGGCCTTGTTACTGAAGCTCAGTAGGCTTCAGTCACGGGGGAAGCAAGTTTCTACAGTATCAAACTGCATTAATACAGTTACTTATGCCTAATGTCAGGTCTCTGTTCATCTTTTACTATGGGGTGTTATTGCTATTATATATTATAATTAAGTTATCATAACTTAAGACTGTTTTGCACTTATTATTAATAAAATTATTTCCTAAAATATTTCAAAATATTGTAGCTTTACTTAAAACCAGCATATTAACTCAACAGCAATTGTGTCATGACAGCAATCTTTTCCCTATAAAAAACTTCTAAGTCAAGTCTTTTCTGCACATTTTCTATTTAGTTTAGGAGCTTTTCAGAAGTTGGTACTGAAATACCAATGTAGAAATACGTATATTGAACTATTAAAAATGTGTACTCCATTTCCCCTCCATGCTTACGGAATGTTAAAACGTAATACATAGATTATAATTACTCCTGACATACATACATACATACATACATACATACATACATACATACACCCGTACCCATGAAAATCTACAAAAACATCCATCATCTATCTATCTATCTATCTATCTATCTATCTATCTATCTATCTATCTATCTATCTAATGTTTTCGCAGGTATTTATATGTATGGTATTTAGGTTTCTTCGGGTATTTTCCCACATCTTAATATTTGTGCATTTATTATAGCAGAATCTCATCTGCCATCCTCAGGCTTGTGTATTGGGTTCTTTTTAATCTTGTGTGTCAGGCTTAGCAGCCTTTTGTGGGGGGGGGTGGGGGTTGAATTTGGTGCTGGCTTTCTGCTTTATTTGAATGGTTTTTTTCCTCATCTTGATTGGCTGGGAGTCTAGGTCTGATTTTATTGGTCTTCAAGTTGCTGTGTTCTTGATTGGTTGGCAACATTGTGCTTTGTGCATTGGGGCTTCTTAGTGCAGCTTGGTTTCTTGTGAATGGCCGATAATTATTTATTAGGAAGGTAGGTTTTATTTGGGTAGCTGGCTGGGGTGTGTTTGGGCTGGAGGTATGGGGGGGTTTGTTTGTGTCCAGGTGCTTGTCTGGATTGTGGTATAGAGATTTTTTTGTTTGTGAGTGCAGGCTTCCAGATGATTGATAGTCTGGTGGAGTCATCTCTTCTATTCATACTATTAGGTCTTTTATCAATTTCTATGGCTTCTCTGATAATTCTGTAGCTGGGGTTTTCTATAGTAGCTAGGGTTTTGGTACCATTCAAGTCAGTGCTATGACCTGTGGCTTTCATATGTTGGACTAGTGAGGAAGTGTGTTCCAGCTTTTTTATTGCATTCTTGTGTTCTTCAAGGCGGGTACTTATCCTTCTGTTGGCTTGTACTATATATGTGGCAGGGCATGGTACTTCATATGTAGCTACTATAGAAAACCCCAGTATTAACACGATACTTTTCATACTTGAACTATTGACCTATAAAGATGAAATATTTTTGTTTATTAACAGTAGCACTGTGAATTAATATCACTAATATGATAAATAATTGTCAAATATTATGTGTATCTATGGCATTTATGGTACTGCCAAGAAAGTGATGTTGAAAGATATTGACATAATTTCTTCTACAGAAACTTTTGCAAAACTTTTTAATATTTTGTATTTTGTAAATGTTTTTAATATCTCGAATTTAAATAAAAAAATTTTTTAAATAAAAAAAAGAAGTTGGTATTGAAACAGAATGATGTTTCTCTCCATGGTTTACACCTTATGTGAAACTGCTGTAGGTGTATGATTGAACCAGTATAACCACCATTTCGGTGAGTGTGCGGGCACAGGGGGTTTGCTACTGACCTTCTCCTGCAATCCTGCACTCTCCCGGTGTGTTCAACAGCTGATGTGCGGCAATCTGCTGTGCCACGTGAAGTAGCTGAGCTTGAAAACCAGGAAATAAAGCAGGGGTGGAATTCAAATTTTTAACAACTGGTTCTGTGGATGTGGCTTAATTGGTGGGTGTGGCTTGGTGGTCATGTGACTGGCTGGGTGTGGCCAACTCAATATCACTCACATCGAGGCACCCGTCTCCTTGCCTGGCCTCTCATGACTGTGGGGATGCTGCAACAGTCATAAGTGTGAAAAACAGTCATAAGATACTTTTTCAGTGCCATTGTAATTTTGAATGGTCACTCCACACAAGCAAAGTACCAGCAAAGGAGGGGAAAAAAACTCCAGAGATGTTCCTGAGACAGGAAGTCTAGTCCTGCCAAGAATGTAATAAGGGTCAACAGAGAGGCAGTTTCTGTAAGCAACACCAGAATGTTTCCTTCCTGCCTTCCTTACAGGATTAGGCCAGTCATTTCTTCTAACAACTAGTTCTCCGAACTGCTTAGAATGTTAATAACTGGTTCTAGCGAATAGGTGCAAACCTGTAGAATCCTACCCCTGAAATGAAGGTCAGAATAGGTGGGCAGGCGGACCCAGCAGCTGATCATCGGAGCAAACCGGTTCATTCACAGATGCTCCTTGGAGCTATCAGTTCAGCTGAACTGGGCTGAACAAGTAGAATACCACTACTGAACTGCTGGCATAATTGGAGATCAGATCCAACTAGCTGAACCAATTAATTATGATTATAAAAATGTGGTACTTCTGAATTCTGGTTTCCAGTTGTCTAGTAAGGATAGTTTTCATAAGTGTCCATTCAGGGATGTTTTCCATGGGGCATGCCACAAAGTGTACAAACACAACAAAGTTATTCAGAAAGCTGGAGGGAGAAGAAAGATACTTTCCATTTCTTTTTGTCAAGAACGTTTAGTTCTTGAACTCCCTAACCTTTTGCCTTTCAGAAGTATTTTGCAGCACCTTGTAACAATTAGGCTGGCAAAGCAAAAAGTTGAAAGAACAACAATCTAATCCTTTCTAGGGTGCATATCTGTCTCATGCAAGCCTGCTCCTGGAAGAGTGGAGCGATGCCTTCCATTGGAATCTGTTTCAAGGTAAAATGAGTGCGGCTGATTTTGAACATGCTGCTCCTGAGGCCTGACTTAGGCTCCAGACCTTGTGCAGCCTAGCACTGGAAGAGATTAAATATCAACCCAGGTCATGTTCTCATAGCCCAGGCGCAAGTGCCAACATTCTTCCAATTATTCAAGGCCAAAGAGAGAGCAACCTGCCTTGACAGAATTGTGACACAGCTTGATTAGATTGAGCTTAGATGCCTGCCGAAACGGATACCCTGGTATTTAACTCAGATGGGGGGACAGGAATGGTTAGCTTTGTTTAAAAGGAATGGAGGGGAGGGGGAAGTGGAGGAGAGGACAGGCAGATTTTGTTTTCAAGGAATGCAGGGGAAAAGGAATGCAGCTGTTCACACATGCAATTGTAGATGTGTGATTAAAAAAATAAGGAGGACAATTTTGTAACTGGTATAGTCCAGCTTTTAAAGTGACATTAAAGAGTGCAAGATATTATTGCATAAAGGTGTACATAAACACGGTCAGCATCATTCAATCAAAGGGACTTTAGAAATGCAAAATAGTTTGAAGTATTCACCAGCTGGAGCAAGTTTCTCACAATATCTTTACTAGATCTTATTCAGAGAGAGAGGGGGGGCGCGAAAATGTGTGAATCTGTTTAGCATGTGGGTTTGCTTCTTTGTTACCTTTCTATGTACCATCCTGCAATAACCACAGATTTTTGTCAGCTCGAAATGCTGTGGCTTTAACATATTATCACATTGTATTTTCTTGAGCAACCAAACATAGTTATTAAAAAAGAATGCAGGATGTTCAGGAACTGTAGCTTGAACCCATGGCAGTCCTGCCTCCAGTTCAATTCAATATTTATAAGACAATATTGGATGGGGTCATTATGAATTTTAGGATAAGTTGTCACCAATATATTGATGATACCCAGCTATGTTTCCTGTTACATTTGTATTAGGAGAGGTGCATTTGAATACAGAGATGATTGGATGAGAGACAATAATTGAACCTGAATCATGTAAGATGGTAACGTGCAAGTGAATTGCTTCTCAACCTGGGAATTAGAGTAACTGCTTCGTGTGGGAATTGGAATAGAGGGTTTATAGATTCTTGAAAGTTCACTCCTGATGCATGGGTGAACAAACTATGAATCTTGAAGATAGAATTTTTGAATCAATTTAGAAAGATGTGCTTCTGGAGGAAAGTTTGGATATGAATCCAATGAATAATAAATTCCATAAAAATAATTACACTAGTTTTGTAGTTTTGTATAAGTAAACTGCTCTATCATTCCAAAAACGAAGTCTGATGATAGGATGCAAGTAAGGTGAATTTCCAAATAAATAATTCATGTGCTAAATGGAACATTCTTTTTTTTAAAAAATATAATTCCAATTCTATTTTCTTTTTGTGCCTGATTTCATAGCACTGCAGACTGTTTTCAAATCGAGTTTTGTTTCTATATTTGAGAACGCTGTAACCTTTTGATAACATGATTATTTTTATAATTGTTTTCAATTTCAGCAGTAGCTTCTGTTTGGGGGGTTATGTGTGATCAAACAATTCATGTCATATATTCTAATGTTATGATATGCAAAGCTGAAAATGTCAATACAAATGCTGTATTCAGTACGAAATCCAATATAATAATGTTACATCGTCTACATTATGTATCATTCCCTTTGTCAAGGAAAGTCTTTTGTCTTCCCTCCCTCTCTGCTTCCCTCCCTCCCTCTCTTCTCCCACCCCTGCATCTAAATAGCATTTGAATGTATGTGCCTAGTTAAGTGGTGTAGGAAAAGGACAGGCAAATCTGGCCTCTTTATAATGAGACCCAACATGTCCTTTCCTGAATTCTTAATCTGCTTTATTCACTGAGCTGTAATTAGCATTCCTGGACAACAGCCCCTCCTCATCTTAATTTACAAGATGGGCTCTTCTATTTAGAGCTGTCAATACTATGTTATGTTCATTCATTATCCAGTATCTTTCTATGGCTAAAGAACCTTCCCTGTACTTGCTAAGCACAGCCCCTTTATTATTGCTCTTAGCATTTCCTATTAAGGCAGTCATTTCCTAATCCAGTGATTGATCCGTGAGATCATTTTAACATCCCAACATTTAGTTCAAAGCCATTGGTCCATTTGTCTTTCCGAACCACCCAGATCATCTTAGGAACCCCTGCATACCAAAATATCTATACATTGAAAAGCAGAAGACCTGTAACACTCAAGGCATTCTGCAAAAGTTCCAATGTTATCCCTTAAATGAAAACATGAAAGAAGTAGTAGTTGACAAACACAGGGGGATGGTGAAGTTGATGACATTTGAACCCGCATTCTCCAAACTCTGTGAAAATAGAGGGATTGCACAAAGCATATGGAAACATCACACTGCCTGTCATCATTACACTACTAGCAGATAAGAATCCATACCATGGTGTCAAAATAGAGCAGTCCAATCATTTCTGTGAACTGTAATGTCTTTTCACCAGTACTGCAATCTAAGTGAGCATCTTACTACATGGAAAACTTTTATTGACCTTGTGATCTATCTACACGATTTTTGTTTCTCACACATTCTAACTCTTGGTAAAGATTTAAGGTCTAATCAAGGGACTTCTTTACATTTACCATTTGGTATTCTGGTCAGCGGCATTAGTACTGAGTTGAAATTTGTAACAGAAAAGTATTTCCTTTAAACAACCGAGTTGCATGGCTAGGTTACCCCATTCATTGTGGGGAATTTGCATTTTTCAGCATTCAGAGTACGCAATCGCCTGCTGCGATTTCCAGCCTCCTTCCAATAGGACTGCGACATTCTTCAATGGAAGTAAACATAATTCACAGGAATTTTGAAGGGGCTATACGTATGTGATATCATAATGATGGCAACTACTTGGTTTCATCATCTGTTTACACCATTTTGGAATAATCCTTGTCCATTGGTGACAGTGCTGCCTGCAAGCTAGGTTACCCCCTTTTCTTTCAAATAGGTAGAAATAAGATGTATAGCATCATTATTGTTGCATGAGATGTATGTGGAGAATTCTCCTTCCCCCCATGCATTCACTTCATCTCAGAAAAAAAAAATAGTGAAAGCCAAGCACATGGAATATCTCATTCAGAAGCAGAGAATTTGGCAGCTTCAAAAGGGTTGTTCTGACCTTCAGCATCTTTAAACTTTTGAAACCGACATTGCCAGATTTCAAGAGGATTTTCAGTGAAATATGTCTTATCCTGAAAAAAATATCCCTCTCCCCAGTGTCAGGCTGTATGGAATGTGAAATGATCCAAGCTTGCAGCTGGAAGCAGCAAAGACCTGCACCTCAAATTCACTGCTGTCATGGAGGCAGTGCATCAATTTACCAGACAGAAGGTTCATTTTCATGGTCCACTATGCCCTGAAGCTGGCTGTGAAAAGAGCAGCCAGGATAACAATCCATTTTCTCGACTTCATTCAAGTGGAAGAGCCCATAAGTCTTGACATTCTGCCCCCCAGCAATCTAAGGTCTTCTCCCTGCCCTACCCTTGTTCCGCATCTACTAGGCTCACATTTAACAAAGCTCAGGGTTTTTTAATGAATGAGACAAAAAAAAGAGTATCCCTTCCTATATTCTTCACTGCAGCCTTAGATTCCTTTAGAGAAACATAAGAGTAAAATATGGAAATGTCTAATGCATCACTGCAATTTGTATGTGTCTTGATTTAAATATATGCCAATATTTGTTAAAATCAAAAGTGGGTTTTAAAAATAAGCAGGTAGCACACAATCTTAGTGAGTCACTCAAATGCTCCAAATAGCAAGGCTATTGTGGATCTGCGTTAATACGCTGTATCGACAAACATACCATTTTACATTGTGCTCATTTAACTCCATGAATATAACATTTAATTTACCATAAAGTGATTCTTTGTCAGGGCCCTTTATAATCAATGATTTGTAACCAAAGGCCAAACTGGCTAAGTTACAGTCCAAGATGAGAAGTCTGATTTGCACATAGAAGTCCAGAATTCTAGTCATGTATAAATGTACATTCCTGATATATTTTATATAAATGCCCGAGGGATCAGTTAGCTTTGCCTAAACAAAAGTGAGCTGATTTGAATGGCATGATGTGAACCAAATAGAAGAAAAGGCAGCATAGACATGATATGGCTGATTGAAAACCATTTCATTTTATGGCCCAAACATTTCCAGAATTCTATCAAGAAAATAAATCCAATTGAGATTTGATGTCACAGTTAATTACTGTTTATAGTCCAGTATTTTAAGGTTTCAATATAGATTTGGTTATCTGAAGCAACATAGCTTCCATATGTATCTGTCCCATATAATGCAAACTGTTTCCTAGGTAAGGAACCATAGTCCGTAGACATAGACTTTTAGAGTAGCCCCATATCTACATAGCTGGCAAATAAATTTAATAATAACAATCTGCTAGAAGCTACAGTGCTGTCACATGTATGATTTCATCAGGCAATGAAAAATTGTGAAATTCTGTACTCATTAAATATCAATTAAATTAATTTTAATTTAAGAAGTCTTTAGTCACTTTTCTCTATTCACTTGAGCAGAAATCAAACCAACAAATATGTAACAATCTAGAAAGGAGTTTGAAATAAAAAAAAAATGAATTGAGAAACAATCAAAACAAGGACAATAGTCAATATTCAATAAAAAATATCATGGAATAAATCATATCAATGCAATTTATATGTGTAGAAACCTAGATTATTTTTGGTGAACCAATCTTTGGAAAGTAACAGTCAAGCAACCAAGTAATAAAAACAGAAAGCAGTCAAGTAACGGAAGCAAATGCTTCTCAAACACTTTTCTATTAAATCGAAGAGTTTAGATGGACTAAAGACTCAATATAGCTCTTTAATCTTTTATGGACCCTGAAGTGTGAAACCCATCATGCACCAATTATGGACATAAAATTTATAAAATCAGTAGAAAAAAGGAATAGATTCAAAACTACAAGTTGGAGTCAAAATGTCTGCCTTTCTGGAAGACCACAACTTATACAAAACCCTGCTGAATTCTCACTGATTCCTTCTTGTTCTGCAGCCCTCTTGACCATTTTATTTCAGACATCTCCTTGAGAAGATTTTCAGCTCCATCTAGAATTACAAAGAGATGAAAAATCAGTAAAGATTGCCTCCCTTCTGAGTCCATTAGGGCTTCTGTGTATGAAAAAAGGTCCCAGTTCCAATACAGAACAATTAGCCAGGCTAAATAGCAGTAATTCTTCTCCTAAAATATATATTATCATCTCTGTAAGAATAATATATTTTAATATTAATTAGTTTACATTTTTATATGATAACATATTTGCCAAGAATGCCTCTTGGAAAATGAACAAAACACAAATATTTGAAGAAAGAAATATATAGATCATACTTGTCAAAATTCTTCTTGTTAGATAACTTCAAGAAGCCCAAGAATAGTAGTTGCCTTGTTAAAATTAAGTACCAGTCAGAATCAAAACAAATAACTGCACCCTGGGCATGTCACTCCATAGGCACAGCTCCTCTTTAATAAGCTGTCGATAATGCTATAAAAGACTATTAGCGGATGTAATGCCATGAGAAGGCTAGCCAAAATCTATGGGCCTTACATGTGATAAATGACTTTCTGTGTCCAATATCAAGAAAATCAAGAAAAAGTTTTAGCATCTGTTTAATTTGCACTAACATGTTCTGTATTTTTGTACAAATCCTAGCTTGCAGTGCATAACCTAAAGACATGGCATCTATGTGCCAATAATCAAGATTTAAATGATATGAGTCATGTTTCAGTGCCTTAAAACTAGGTGAAGGGATAAATGTATTTACAGAATAACAGAGTTAGAAGAGACCTTGGAGGTCTTGTAATCCAATCCCCTGATCAAGCATGAAAGCATTTCAGGTAAATGGTTGTCCAATATCTTCTTAAAAACCTCCACTCTTGGAGCATCCACAACTTCTGGAAACAAGTGATTCCAACTCACAGCATTATACTATTTTACCCAGTAAGATACATGATAAGCATTAGCTGTGCCCATGACTGAGAATGTAGTTATGATTAGGGTAGTGAAAATGAGTGAAACTCACAGTCACAGATTCAATGTACAACTGGTTCTTTACTCCTTGAAAAAAAATCTGTCTAGTAATATTACAGGAATGTGTTGCTACTGTACAGAATTAAACATCTACTCCTGATCCAACCCAAAAAGAAAGCTCTATGAGATCATGTTATCTTCATTAAAACCATGTGATGACTGCAGGAATGGGAACAATGTTACTAATTTCTAAATTTTATGCCCTGCATATGGTCATAATAATCTCAGGTAGCCATAAGACAGGAGCAAATATCCTGAGGGTAGCAGTTTTATTTGGAACTGGCATTCTTTTTTCTTTATTCTGGAGATCTCCAATTATGTGAGGTCCAGATGGTGAAGCAAGGGTCACCCTGACCATTCCTGAGACCAAGAATAACATTACAAGACAATCAAATACACTAGCCAACTCCAGTGACTGAAGACATCCTCTGGAGTCAGGAAGGGCTATGAATGGGGAGGAGAGTGTGACAAAGCTGGATTGCTGGTCTATGAAGGGAGCAAAAAGCCATGGAAATTGCGGGATCAGGAGCTGACAGATAGTCAGAGTTATTTGTGGGCAGACTATAGAATAACCTGCAGGAATATGACTCTTGAAGAATTTTTCTCAGCCTCTGTGACTTTAAGAGCCATGGATTTCAATTCCCTAGTCATCACTCTGTCTGAGGAAATCTGGGATTTGAAGTCCTTACATTTTATAGTTGTTGAGGTTGAGAAACACTACTCTAGAGATGGTGAATTTGTGAGGCTCACCTGACAGAAGGCCACACAGGTTGTTTTGCCAACAGAACACGGACATGCGGAAGCATACTACAGCAGCACCAAGGCCCGGGCAGAAACTATACAGAGGGAGAAAGCAGTTGCATGGACCTGGTACCTGGTTCATGAGGGGAATTGGGAGACCAATCTACTAGACTCCCTGCCTGTCATCTCACATTGCATTCTGAGTGGTCACCTATTCCCTCAAAATCAGCTGTCTGGCTGATTTGAGGCTCCCTTTTGCTCAGCATGTCCCCACCACCATTTAGGAGTTCCTGGCCATTCTATTGTAATGTATGCCTTATTCCATGGGTCTTCAGCCTTGACAACTTAAGATTTGTGGACTTCAACTCCCAGAATTCCTCAGTCAGCTTTGCTGACTGGGGAATTCTGGGAGTTGAAGTCCACAAGTCTTAAAGTTGCCAAGATTGGATACCCTTGCCTTATTCTACATATACATATTGCTTCCAACATATTCATAGGTGAGTCCTGTGAAAAGGCCAGAGAAAATTTTGGAAAGGGAGGGGAAATCCCACTCATTTTGGCATTAATTTCATCATTACATTTTTAACAACATTTAACAAAAAAATGTGCGGCTTGAAATCTGTAAAAGAGGGCAATAGAAAGATGCGTTCTAAATCATGTGTGGATCTGAAAAGTTCCATCAATGTCAACTGAATATACATGTCACTTGTCATCATTCATGAGAACCAGTTAGCTCGCTCATAATCATATTATAGAAGCAAATTTTTAAAAATCATATTCAAAAAATTTCCAGTTCGAATTTTACTTTCTGTTTTGTTATTTCCTCTATCCAAATTCTAATTTTTCTATAAGGTATGCTAGAACCAAATATGAAAAAGAAGTACCAATATTTGATTTTGCATATTATAACAGCAGCTAGAATAAGTTTTACTCAGAATTGGAAATTGGCTATAACCCCTTCAGAAAACATGATAATTAATAAGATTCATGAATGTGCCAAAATGGATAGATTAACTAAATTGCTAAAAGATAATCAAGACAGTGAATATTACAAAACAAGGGATATCTGGTACAATTGGATAAAGAAAAGGTGATATCTGATGATTTGATAACATTTTGAAAAGAAGGGTGACGTGTAAATAAATGTAAATAAACTATATGTATGAATATATAGACTTTAAAAGGACAAAGGAGTTACTATGACAATGTATAGTAACACGGTATTAGAAGAAAGTACAAGTGTATCTATTGCTCAAACAATGCTGTAAAATGTATATGTGTGTGTGTGTGTGAATCTATCTATCTATCTATCTATCTATCTATCTATCTATCTATCTATCTATTCTTAAGTTTTCGCGGGTACTTACATGTATGGTATTCAGCTTTGTGCGGGTATTTTCCCACGTCATTATAGTTGTGCTTTTAAAGTTGTAGCAACGTTTCAGCAGCATCTCATCTGCCATCATCAAGCTTCTGTATTGTGTGTATATATATATATATATATATATATATATATATATATATATATATATATATATATATATATATATAACATAAACATTATATAATGTTTTTAATTTTACAAATGTTGAATAAATATATTTTTTTAAAAATCACATTCAATTACTTCAGATTTAACAAAACCAACCCAAAAGGCAAGAATGTGAATCACAGAGAGGCAACAGCAGAATAAGCAGAGCATCAGAAGGAACAAAAATAATACCAAACACAAGAGAAGAGGGGGGAAATGAGTACACTGTAGTATTTACATTGACATTATAGAAAGCAAAACCACCATGAGTATTCTGTGAAATGATTCCTGAATGCCAGGAAGAAAGAAATATTTATAATTGTGATAAGATCTCTTTTTGGATAAATTACTGCTCATGTAAAAGTAAGCAAGCATTCTTACATAGTAGTGGTTTTGCAGCTAAATAAATCAGAACAATTTTAAATACATAAGGCCACTTTGGTTTCCACAATCTATGGCTTACCCTATCAGAATGTGAAACTCAGTGGGAAAAGACAGGAAACAAAAGTTCAGCAAGATCAGCAAATATCCCGGGACCCTAAGTATGAAAATCAAAAGAAAAATAAAATAAAACAAGTCATCTGATGGGTTAATGAATGTAAGAAACTAGCATAAATCATCGCTAGTGAAAATACAATGTCAAATATCTGCTGACTGTTTTTGGAGAGTTAGTCTAATTTTGTCACTGGTGACAAAGATGTTGTTGCTTTTCTTTTCAATTAGACATCTTTCAATTTTTCTGCATTCTCCCAGGCTTCCTGAACCACCAGGATGTCTTGCCTTGAGATTTACTTCAACTAGGGAAGCCAAGGAGTCTGGTGCTCATCAGCAACACAATAGGACAATGAATGAAGACGTTAGACTTTCACGCAGCCCTTGGCCTTCATAGAATTAATGAAAGTGCTAGAACACCACACAAGAATTCTAGTCATATATTTTTCTTCTTTTTGGAAGGAGGGAAAGAGTATTTTAATTAATTATTTTTCATTACACTTAATTTAACAGTAAAAGAAAAAAACTGTGTTTTTTTTTCAGAACAGAACTTTTACGAAGAAGACTCAAATGATGACTCTGCAGTAATTCATCCACTGTCATTTTTCCTTGCCAGCAGCAAAACAGAGTTGCATGGAGAAAATGTGATTTTAATGCAGGTGCAAGGACTGAAGAGGAGGACTAAGATGGAATGGGCTACTCCCCGTAGGAGTTGTAACAAAACACACAATATTGAACATTCCAGAATCCTCCCATTCTGCTTGAAAGTATGAAAACGAAGAGGAAGGGATGTATACAGGTTTTTTTTTTTTTAATTCTCAATTTGCAACTTTTTCCCAATTTTCTAATTCCTAATTGTAACCGAGGAGATAAAATGTCTTCTTCTCAGTACATATTTTCTCACATGCTGATAAAATGGAGAGTAACTTTTCTTCTTCAGTATGAGAGAAAGAGGGAGAGAATCGCCAGGAAAACTGGAGAGGCTTCTAGTATACTGTTCATGCATCTATTTTGAACTTTTATGAACAAGGATTTCCATTCTGATTCTGACCCTTGGGTAATTTTCAAACAGGAAACCCCTGGGAAAAAAAAATTAAGCTTTTAAAAATGTTTTCTCAAAAGGGGTCCATACAGTAACTTGTGAGGATTAGGTCCATCAGACTTTAATTTACTTTCTTTAAGTACATATTGAACAAGCTCTTTCTCTCTCTCTCTCTCTGCCCTCCCCCACAAAAAGCAATTATAACTTCAAAGTCAGGACCCTAAAGAAAAGGAAGTTGTAATACCTCCCGCTACTTAGAAAAATCTTAAGATTTTACTACATTTAAAAAGAAAATACGGCTTGCTGCTACAGTCAAATGTGAATTTCTATATTTTCAGCTTTTGGGGGCGGTGGGGGGGGGAAATAGACTTGACTCCTTGAGACAGGGGAAGGGCTCCTACACATTGTCCCTTCGTTACTCTTTTTGATCCTGTTCAAAAATGTTACCCAGTGCAGCTCCCTGCATCAAAGGAGCGCTTGTACTGGGATCTGTTTCAACCCTGAGGCAATGAGGCCAAAAGACCCTTCTCATAAATTCTCATTCAAAAGTTTTTAGTTATCAAGAGGAAGTTTCCAATTGCTCCCTCACATGTGGGAAAATATGTAAGCTACTGAGAGGACCTTTGTCTGGGACTTTAATGGGGGTAATTTGCAAAGGGGGAGTGCTAAAGTTCTCATGTGCAGTGCACACAGACAGTAAGCAGGCACCTCCTTGGTATTTAATGAAGTTCCGTGAATCATCAGCCATATAATACCCATCAGGTTCTATAAATCACCTGCAATATTTTAGGCCAGTAAGTTGAACAGCACAGTGGCAAAGAGAAACACCTACAGGAACTTGAAGGGAGGGAATGGAAAGATAAAAAGAAAAGAGCACCCCACATTCATCTTCAGCTGCCCTGGCAATCTGGAAATTAAATCCTGTTGTTTTAACCAGCTTGCTTTACAGAAAAGGTAGGCCATAAAACAAACATAGTGTTAGCTTGCTTCTCCCCCACCCTCCCCATCTCAAAAAGTGAGAGTGCTTTCTTGGAAATGTCTGATTCTGAAATAGAACTGCTTATACATGCACACAATCACATGCACAACACATACACACACACACACACACAAACACTAGGATTCCAAGGCCAGAACAAGTAGTTTCTTGCAGGATCCACTTAGACCAAAAAAGTAAACAATAGGACTTGAAAAACATTATATAAGTAATATAAATTTACTCTATACTCTTTAAAGTTGCATTTAGGGAAATGTAAACAAATAAATACCAAACTGGATTTACTAGTTTAATTTTAAATGACAATTTAAAAAAAAATCAGTCAAGGTTTACAATTATCCAATGAACATTGTGGACTAATAGATAGATAGATAAAGATAGATAGATAGATAGATAGATAGATAGATAGATAGATAGATAGATAGATAGATAGATAGATAGATAGATAGATAGATATAGAATAGAGCTGGAAGGGCTCTTGAAGGTCTTCAAGTCCAACCTCCTGCTTAAGCAGGAGACCCTATAACATTTCAGACAAGTGGTTGTCCAGTCTCTTCTTAAATGCCTTCTGTGGTGAAGCACCCACAATGTCTGAAGGCAAGCTGTTCCAATGGATAATTGCTTGAAGTTGAGTAACTCAGCTTTGACTTCAGATGAAATGAATTTAATGGATGGTTTTGACTAAGTCACTATCTCTTCTCAGTGAAGCAGTGTTACTAATAACATCCCATATTAATGTTAAAATTAAGGAGATAGATATTCTAACACATCCCATTGATGATGGGCACTGAAATGAAGGCAAAGAAATTGTTTTATCCAATGCCTTCTTAGGGTGAAAAAAGAAAAACAGTTTGTAGAGAGGGGTCTTTCTTCTAATTTCTTGCTTATTTCTCTGTGTTGAAATCAACTTTCAAGATGGAATATCTCTTATTTTAAGAATTAGAAGGTTGGGTTTTAGGCCTAGGAGGATTTATGCAACTTCCCTGAATCTTAAAGTACTGACAAGTGTTTAATTTTGCCAGATGTAGTAATAAACCATTTCACAATTTTCTAATTGCATAGTGAAGATACAGTTATCAGAAAGATTCATAATGAATAAAAAGACTTATGGTATAGCAATAGCACTTAGACTTATATACTGCTTCATGGTGCTTTACATCATTCTCTAAGCAGTTTACAATGTCAGCATATTGCCTCCAACAATCTGGATTCTCATTTTATCAATCTTGGAAGTATGGAAGGCTGAGTCAACCTTAAGCCAGTCATGATTGAACTGTTGGCAGTTGGCAGAATTAGCCTGCAATGCTGCATTCTAACCACTGTGCTACCCTGATATGGTGCATAGTAAGACAGAATTTGAAGTACAGTTGTGTACCAATGATAAATACGTAATTGCTAAAGTGTATACATTTTTACTGAAATGTGAAACAGAAGAAAAATAGGTTAAAGAATGTATGATAAAATGGGCTAAGGTCTTTGGTTATAACTTACACATGGATCAACAGGAAAATACATGGTTAAAAGGGTTGAGCTTTAAATAATATTATCATCTTAGATAATTTTTATAAAATGATGTATTGTCAGTACATGACACCAGAGAAATTATCTAGAATATATAAAGACGTTTCAGAGTATGTTGGAAATGTAAACCACATGAAGGGACATTTTATCATGCTTGGTGGACATGTAAAAAAGCTTTAAAAACTGATTCAAATACATAGATTAATGCAGAGGATTTAAAATGATTTAAAATTCAATTAGAGCCAGAACTTTTGTTTTTAAGATTGATGGATAAATAATTAGAAAATAGCCATAGAAGACTTCCGGTTTGAAGGGCTTCAGCAACAGACAGAAATCCGCGATCGTGCATGGTTTCTGTCTGGGCTCGCCGCTGGAATGCCCCGAGCTGGCTGGTTTCAGGGCTAAGCCACCCAGTAGAGGTGGTGAAGAGGGGGGAGACTGCCAGCAGGGTTGAGGAGAGCTGCATCTCTCCTCCTCAGCTGGCCATTACTCCCTTTCCCAAAGGCGGTTGCAGCGGTGGTCAGAAATGGCCACCCAAAGGAGAACTCGACCAGAAAAGAACGTGCAGGAGGAAGATAAGAAGAGAAAGTTTTGGCTGACTGGGTTAAATTGTAAAAGCAGCAACCAAGGTACCCTGGAATTTAAACTTACAAAAAATAACATCGCTCCCAAAGAAGAGTCGGAAGCAGCAAAGGAAAGTGAAAAGGGAAAGGTTTGGTTTTTTTTTTTCCTTCCCTCTCCTTCCCTATACTGACAACTAAGAGACTTAAATAAGAAATTGGAAAAATCTGCTTTGACATTAATAGGCAATTAAGCTGAAAATAAAACAAAATGCCAAAGGGATAATAAAGATTTCTGGACATTAACAACTTTCTTTTTCATAAGCAGGAAGGGAGAGAAAAAGAATAAGGACAGGATCTGGAAGAGGGAGAAGACTGCCTGGAATTAAAAAGAATTTAAAGTAAAACTTCAACAAGACTTCTAAAAGATACATTTTAACTGAAACTTTGCAACTAAATAGTAACCCCAGGAAGAGAAAGTGAAAAAAAAGAGCAAAAAAGAAACAGCTTGTGTGTATTTGGAACATTTGGTGATTTTTGGATTTTTGGTTATTATATTTGAATGACTAAAATCAATCGGGTGGTTGTTTAAAAATTTATACAATGGCACCACTTCTGGATGAATTGAAAATGGAACTTAAAAAGTACAAAGAAGATGCACAAGAAGGGAAGGGTTCTTTTTGCTTCGTTTTTCAATTCTTAGAAATGGAGATTTGGAACTATGAGAAACAACAAGAAAAGACTGCAAAACAAGAAGACTGGGACAAAAAAGAAGCCATCTTTAATGAACAAGTAATTCTATGTGGGGAAGAGAAAGGAAAGGGGGGAAAGAGAATGGAGAATTTAAGACTTAAAAAAACAACCAAAGAAAAGAAAAATAATTAAAAAAATAAGTATATTACTGGAAAGCAACAGAAAAGGGGAATACAGAAGAGAGAAATAGAGGTAAAAAGACAAGGGGGTAAAAAGGGGAGAGAGAAGAGAAGGAAGAAGGAAAGAAAAAGAAGTTACAAAGGACTGGAGCAAGATATCGAGAAACAGGACCTTTTTAGAGATGATGGGTGAAAATCTAACTGAAAAAGGGATTCTGTAAAGGTACATAAGATTGTATTGTTATATTAGTAATAGAAATAACTTTAGAAAATTGGAAACAACGTATGATTAAAATGAGGGATAAAATAGTTAGTGTATGTTAGTGAAATGTTTGTGAATAAAATAAGTGAAATAAAATAAATGAGAAAATTGAATTAGGAAGGAACGGGAACATTTTAATTAGTCAATATTTTATAAAATATAAGTGAAGGGGGGAATTAACTATGGAAAGTTTATAATTGTTTCCATAGAAGTATGATATTTAATTGAAAAGTAATGTTAAAGATCTTAAGACTTTAATGAATATTAATATTAATGATAGAATTGAATTGGAATGGAATGTTGTTTTAATTATATACATTTATAATTTTTTTCTTTTTTTTAAGAATACAGTGTGTATTTTAAGAATGTACCAAGCAGAATCCAAATGGAAGTTATGTATTATATTGAATGTTACAACTTTAGGGAAAAGATATAAAGGCGTCATACTCCAATCAGTAACTACAGGAGAAATTTTGTTTAATGAGAAGAGATAATAGATAATTGAAACAGGACAGAGAAAAAATATAAATACAATGATCTGAATTGAGATGAGATAATTAAAATAAAATTGAGAAAATTAAAAGAGGGGAGAAGCTATGCAGAAAATATAAAATAGTAATAAGATATGGAATAGAATATAAAAATGAGCATGAACCTGAATTTGTGTCTGTACGAAGAAATGTAACCCGGGATTATGCTGCTTTCAAAAAAGATATTTTATTTGTATTTTTTTTCTCTTTGTGAAAACTCAAATAAAATTTACAAAAAAAGAAAAAGAAAATAGCCATAGAAGATTATTTCAATATCAGATTATTGCAGCAAGATTATTATATGGAAAGATTTGGCATTATCCACCCTGGATGAATGGTTGGTGAAATTGATAGAATTTGCTGTGATGAACAAATTGACTTTTTGATTAAAGAAAGTTATCACTGACATTCATCAATTATTGGAAACCCCTTATGAACTTTTTACATGAGAAGGAAAATGACTTTGTGATTTATGGCTTTAATGGTTTGAAAGAATAGATTATAGAAAGAAGGGAATTGTAATGATATTAGAGAGTAGTTTATCATGGTAGAACTGTATGTACAGCTGGCAAGAGGAGTATCAGAAGCCATTTTTATATATTTCTCTTCTTAAAATTTTCTTTATCTTCTTTTCTTTCTTTTTTGCCAAACACACACACACACACACACACACACACACAGAGAGAGAGAGAGAGAGAGAGAGAGAGAGAGAGAGAGAGAGAGATGTTTGTATATGTGTTTCTTATAATCTATGTAAAATATCTTTGTGTCCCTGTGATATCATATTGAATTTGTTCCTAGCCTAAGTCAGGAGACTGGCTTAATTTAACCCTGGTAATAATTTTATCTCTTTTCCTGACACCATCCAAGGGCAGCTTAAAGATATATAAAATCTTCATATTTATCACCTGTTACATTGGAAGAGAGCCACAAGACTGCATTGACTTGAGTTAGAGACAAAAGAGTTAGGATAAACAGTGGAGACCATAACATTTATGTCTGGTATAGTTTTCTGCTGATTTAAGGAAGGAAGTGAGCTCCTCAATTCAGCAGTGAGAAAAGGCCATACATATATAAAATTCTTATTTCAAAGGCTTAGAATAGAATCTCCCATTCAGGATGTATATATATATACACACCGCGAGACACATATACTTATATATGCATCCTAGGAATGAATGAATGAATGAATGAATGAATATATATATACATACCTCAGAACCTCAGAAAACATATATATATCTATATATATATATCATTCAGCTTTGTTCGGGTATTTTCCCACGTCATTGTAGTTGTGCTTTTAAAGTTGTAGCGATGTTTCTGCAGAATCTCATCTGCCATCATCAGGCTTCTGTATCGTGTCCATCTGTGAGTCAGGCTTTTATAGTGGTTTCAGATTTAAATTTGGGGCAGCCTATTGCTGTGCCAGAATGGTTTTTTTCGTCATCCTGATTGGTTGGGAATCTTGGTCTGTGTTTATTGACCTTGGAGTTTGCTGTGTTCTGCTTGATTGGTGTTTCTAATATCTTCTGTCTGTTTTGAGGCTCTTTTTGTATCTTGATTGGCTGGCAACATTGTGTTCCTTTATTGGAGGCCTTTTGTGCAGCTTGGCTCCAGGTAAATGGACAGCTATCATTTGTTAGGAAGCTAGGTTTCATCTGGGTGCCTGGTTGGTGTGTGTTTGAGCCGGAGGTATCAGGGGGGATCTGTTTGTGCCCAGGTGTTTGCCTGGCTAGTGCTGTGGAGATTTGTTTGTTTGTGAGTGCAGGCTTCCAAATGATTGACAGTCTGGTGGAATCATCTCTTCTATTCATGCTTTCTGGTCTTTTTTCAATCTCTATGGCTTTTCTGATGATTCTGTAGCTGGGGTTTTCTATAGTGGCTAGGGCTTTGGTGCCATTGAAGTTGATGCTGTGACCTGTGGCTTCCATGTGTTGGACTAGTGAGGAAGTGTGTTCCAGCTTTTTGACTGCATTTTTGTGTTCATCCAGGCAGGTACTTATTCTTCTATTGGTCTGTCCAATGTATGTGGCCAGGCATGATACACAGGGGACTTCATATATGCCTTGGTTTTCCAGGTCAATTTTATCTTTGGGGTTTCTAAGGATGGATGCTATTTTTCTGTCTGTTTTGAAGGCAGTCTTGATGTGATGTCTGTGTAGTATCTTACTGATTTTGTCTGTAGTACCTCTTATGTAGGGCAGGACAGCTGTTCCATAGGTCTGTTCATCTTCTGGGTCTCCATTATGTCTCAGTGTGTTTTTGTGGATCAAGCCAGTGATTTTGCTGCCCCAAATTTAAAACTGAAACAACTGTGGGGGCCTGACTCACAGACGGACACAATACAGAAGCCTGATGATGGCAGATGAGATTCTGCCAAAACATTGCTACAACTTTAAAAGCACAACTACAATGATATGGGAAAATACCTGAACAAAGCTGAATACCATACATGTAAGTACCCGCAAAAACTTAAGAAAACAAATATATATTCTCATAAGAACTCAATCAAAAAAGAAGACCTGACCTCTTTCCTGGTCCAACACCTCAAAGCCACAGGGCATGAGATTGACTTTAAAAATACCAGAACTATCGCCAAAACTGAACACTTCAACAACAGAATAATCAGAGAAGCCATAGATATAGAAAAATGCCCACACAGCATGAATAAACGAGATGACACCTCCCGCCTACCAGCCATTTGGAAACCCGCCCTCATGAACAGACGAGTACCTAACATGAAGAATGACACCAGACTCACACCCACGAGGGCCACACAAGATGCTACCACCACACTTCCACGTAGAAAGCAGACTCACACCCACACAGAAGATGAGACATGACCACGGACCAGAAGCCGTACTGCAGCTGCATCACTACCCGCTTCAAACCCCTCCGAGCCACACATGAAGCGAACTGACACCCACCATGAAGATGCAGCATGACCACGAACAAGAAGCCAAACAGCAGGATCACAGCTCACCAGCTCAAATCCCGCAGCAACTAAGACTAACCTGAGCACAACCAAGCCCCCACCTGAACAGAACACACCTCCAGCCAATCAGAACACGGCCAATCCCACAACCAATCAGAACACAGCCAACCCCCGTACCAATGAGAACACACCCCTACCCAATCAGAACACAGCCAAGCCCCCACCCAATCAAGTCACACACCCACTAGCAGTTAAAAGGAAGAAGCAGCTGCAAGCTCACATTACTCTGAGAAGCACAGAGCCGAAGACACAAGCGTGAAGATGATGAATGAGACTTCATCGAAATGTTGCCTAGATACTTCCAATCTTACGCGGGAGAAAACCCAAACAACCAAAGATCCACATACAAATACCCACGAGAACCTTCAAAAGGATTCAACTTTGCTGTCGCTCCCAAACACATCCCCACAGAAACCATCATATGTGGAGTTGAAACCAGCCTGACCAAAACCAACCCTGATGATGCTAACAAAATCAGACTCAAAATCACCAACATCCTCTGCACTAGCAAACCACCCAAAAGCAACTTATCCAAAGAAGAACAAACTGCACTACTTAACCTGAAAGAAGACACCAGCATAATAATCCTACCAGCAGACAAGGGCAATGCGACAGTGGTTATGAACACATCTGACTACCAAACCAAGCTAACCAACCTACTCCAAGACCCCACATACAAACCCCTAAAGACAGACCCCACTACCTACCTAGAAAAAACTACCAAATCCAAAATAAAAGCCTCCCCATCAGTGAAGAAATCCAGCAACGAATCATACCCAGAGAAAAATCATCCAGATGCCCCAAGCTTTATGGTCTCCCCAAAATACACAAAGAAGGAACCCCACTCAGACCAATAGTCAGCTCCATAGGCTCACCTCTACAAAACCTAGCCAAATTTCTCGCCAAACAACTACAACCTTATGCAGAATCCATCAACTCACACGTAAGAAACTCATTCCAGTTCATCGAGATCATAAAGAAACAAAACTTACAACCCAGCGACCTACTAGTAAGCTTCGATGTCATATCCTCTTCACCCAAGTGCCAATAAAAGAAGCCTTGACAGCCATCCAAAACAAATACAACCCCCAAGCACATCCTAGATCTAACCAACCACTGCCTATCCAATACATACTTCACCTACAATGGACAAAAATACAAACAAATAGAAGGAGCACCCATGGGATCACCCCTCTCACCTGTCATCGCTAACCTCTACATGGAACACTTTGAAACACAAGCTCTAGAAAAATACGACCACAAACCCAAACTCTGGCTCAGATACGTAGATGACACCTTCATAATCTGGCCACATGGGAAAGAAAAACTGAACAACTTCCTCACACACCTCAACAGCCTACACCCCAAAATACAATTCACCATGGAAACAGAAGCCAACAACCAACTTCCTTCCTAGATGTCTTGGTATACAAAAGATCCAATGGCTCCCTAGGACACACCATCTACCAGAAGAAAACACACACTAACCGCTATCTACATGCACTCTCACACCACCACCCAGCACAGATCAATTCCGTAGCCAAGACACTCATCTCCAGAACAAAATGCTTAGCTGATGAACAACACCAAAAAACGAACTACACACTCTCACCAACGTACTTACAGCCAATGGATTCCAAAGAAAGAAGATTACCCACCTAATCCAAAAAGAAACCCCAACCAAAATCCAAGACAGAGAACAAGAAAGCAGCAAAGCCCTCCTCCCATATATAAAAGGCACTACAGACAAAATCAGCAAGATCCTCCAAAAACACAACATCAAAACAGCATTCTGCACAAACAGAAAAATATCCACCATCCTAAGAAACCCCAAAGACAAAATCGAATTAGAAAACCAAGGGTATACGAAATCCCCTGCACTGCCTGCCCTACCACATACATTGGACAAACTAACAGAAGAATAAATGCACGCATTGAAGAACATAAGAACTCAATCAAAAAGAAGAAACGACCTCTTCCTGGTCCAACACCTCAAAGCCACAGGACATGAAATTGATTTTAAAAACACCAGAACTATCGCAAAACCGAACACTTCAACAGCAGAATAATCAGAGAAGCCATAGAGATGAAAACGCCCACACAGCATGAACAAGCGAGATGACACTTCCGCCTTCCAGCCATTTGGAAACCCGCCCTCATGAACAGGCAGTACCTAACATGAAGAAGGACACCAGACCCACACCCATGAGAGCCACACAAGATGCCACCACCACACTTCCATGTAGAAAACAGACTCTCACCCACTCAGAAGATGAGACACGACCATGGACCAGAAGCTGCACTACAGCTGCATCACTACCCACTTCAAACCCCTCCGAGCCATACATGAAGCAAACCGACACCCACTATGAAGATGCAACAGGACCACGAACTAGAAGCCAAACAGCAAGATCACAACTCACCAGCTCAAATCCCCCAGCAACTAAGACTAACCGGAGCACAGCCAAGCCCCACCTGAACAGAACACGCCTCCAACCAATCAGAACACGGCTAACCCCCAACCAATCAGAACACAACCAAACCCCCTACCAATGAGAACACACCCCACCCAATCAGAACACAGCCAAGCCCCACCCAATCAAGTCCCACCCCACTGGCAGTTAAAAGGAGGAAGCAGCTGCAATCTCACATTACTCTGAAAAGCACAGAGCCGGAGACAGAAGCCTGAAGATGATGAATGAGACTTCATCGAAAGCGTTGCCTAGATACTTGAATCTTACGCGGGAGAAAACCGAACAACCAAAGATCCACAATATATATATATATATATATATATATATTTGTTTTCGTAGATTTTCATGGGTGCAGGTATGTAGGTCTAGGTCCAGCATACATTTCTCTGTTATTAACACATAAATTAAACAAGATAAGGCTGCCTATCCATCCAAACCAATAATACCAATCAAACCAAGAGCTGTGGTGGTGCAGTGGTTAGAATGCAGTACTGCAGGCTACTTTTGATTGCCAGCTGCCAGCAGTTCGATTCTCACCGCCTCAAGATTGACTCAGCTTTCATTAATTTTTTATTCGTTTTTAAAACGAACATAGACAAACAAAACAAAAACATCAAGCCATCTTCCCTATATATACATACAGTGTACCAGTTGGTTTACAAATTGTTTTGTGCTTCCATTTCATAGTCTTCAATTACAATTACATTGTATATATTCTCATATTTTCAATCAAGTATTAAATACATTAGCATCATTGTTAATCATTTGACTATACTTTTATTCATTCATATTTTATGAAATAATAATATTTAACTTAAATTGTTTCATGACAGTTCATATTATCATCTCAAATCTATCCTACAATCATTTTGTAGATATAATAAGAAAAGAATACCCCTTTATATATTTATTATGTTCTAAGAAATTACATATTTCATTACCATGTTTATTGTCTAGAAAAGAATAGAATAGATCCCAAATTTTATAAAATTGTTTATCATCTTGTTCTCTGATTTCAAATGTCAATCTACTCATTTCAGCACATTCCAATATTTTCCTAATGATTTCCTCCGGTGATGGTATTTAATTAAATTAAATTTAAAATTTAAATTTTTTTAAAAAAAATAAAAAAAAGATTGACTCAGCTTTCCATCCTTCCGAAGTTGAGAAAATGAAGATCCAGATTGTTGGGGGCAATATGCTGACTCTGTGTTGTTGCTATTGCTATATTTTAAAAAGAAATTTTTTTGGATATATAATATCAAATACTTCTCTAGAAAAAACCCAACCAACTAAGTGAGAGACTAGAAGATTAATCAGGCACCAAACTACAAGAATCTTTTATACCATTGTTAAGCACATTCCATTCCCAGGCAATTCTCCTGGAATGATTTTCCCCTCAAAAGCCTTTTTTTCCTTCTTCCTGTTTTCTGACAGTACCTTTGGTGATCATAATTTCCATGTACTAAAAATGAAAATAGTTTTTCTATTATATAATTTTTCCTGATATGAATTGTTTCAAAGTCTAGTTGCCGAGAAGTGTAAAGGGATAGAAATTGCAGGGGGGGGGAGGGGGGGGAATTGGAATAGGAGGCAGTCTAAAACTTTTATTTCAAATACTCAGGATCAAAAATATAATCCTGTATCCAAGTTGGTATCAGTGCAAAGGTTCTTTTTCCCCTCTCTTGAAGTTTTCAAGCTAGGATTTTTGTAGTTGAAGCTGGGCAGGATGCACAACATATCAGGGGTACTATAGTCAGAACTATGATCCGATTCATTGATTGGACATGGATATTGCTAACTTTAAATGAATAACTCATGATGAGGCTTTTGACCTTTGTAGACTTGTGAACCCTCTGCAACTTTCTCCTGTATTGGAGCCTTCAGCAAAGAGAGTTTTTATTGGACCCTAATTTTAATGTATTTTCAGGCATAGAATAAGCCTTAATTCTTGCCCTCTGAAAAATGTTTATCCTGGATTTCTGCAGCTGATTTTAGCTTCTATGCTCACAATTTTGCTAATGCCTCCTTGCGTCTTTACATATTTTAACTTTTTGCAGAGTGTACTGACAGTTGTAAAAAACAAATCATATATAAAAAAATAAATAAATAAAAGTTACCTAACTGGTTCTGGCAACAATCATGATTCTGTCATATACTGATTGAATCTGGTTGTTACACAGGGTTTATGCAACTTGGCAGTTTTTACCAAGAGGAATCCCCATTAGGAAAAGCTTCCTTGGTTTTCCATCATAAGAGCACATCCCAGGAACCGGATCTGCTATTTGAATGCCTTCTACTCAGTTATGGGAATCATGGTATCTTCTGCTATTTGTGATGCCACCACATAATTCAAGTGGGAAGGAAGTTGTGTCCAGAATCATATTTAAAAAGAGAAGTTATCAGAAAAAAAGGACCATATAATAGCAAGTTAATAGATCACCTTTCCTGAGAAGATTTTTAGCTGTTACTTGTAATAAATAAAAAATTGTCTTTGAGAATTTTTTTTTTCATGTCTGCCCATAGTTTTCCACAGAATCAGGCAATGGGTAGGATAAGATCTATACTTTTTTTCTATTTTAAATAGGTAAGTATAAATAATACCAAAACTGAGAAGAATGCAAGGTGCATTTCATATTACCTAGGCAGCAGGTGAATTCTTGTGGAATACAATCCAAAAGACGTGTTTTCCAGAGGAAATGAGCTAAGACAAATCAGACTAGTTTGAAGACAAGATTAGCAGGGATAATTTTTTTCCCTGGTGATCACAAAGGTGCTGAGGGGAAATAACTTTAATTCTCTTTCTGTATCCCAGGGAACAAGAAAACATTTTACATCCACTAGAACGGCCAGGAATTTAGAAAGGCCTTGTGGCATAATGAAAAGTGAGAGAAGCTAAAAGGACAGGGCTGGCAATTGTGCTGCTAATAAATGAAGTTTCACAAGTGAGGCCCAAGCTCAGGGGAAGGAAACTAAGGCAGGACTTGAGAAGGATATTTTAGCAGTTGTTCATTCCCATTTTAACATTATAAATGGAAGGCCACAGTTTAAATGACCTTGGGATATTCTTTTTTTTTTTAACCATTTGTATTAATCGGATCAGACATGCAAGAATTATTTGTAATCACAGTGCAATCTTCTCTTGTGGTTAGCATAACGTACCTGGATAGAGAAGAGAACTAAAAAGGAAATGGTAGCAGAAGCAGTTGCTTTCACAACAGCTGGAAACAACAGGCAGCTGATCTAATGGAACAATAGGCAGTTTTCATTGTTTATATAAAGCAGTTGTTTCTCAATTGAATTCTCTCCAGAAGTGTGGGAATGATCGTCCATATATCTGAAGGACCTTGGCTTGGGGAAAAAATGGTATAGGTTCAATGGAAAAAGAATAAGGCAAATGTACTATAAAAATATTAATAATGTGAAGTTGTATAAGAATACCCTGCCCATGTTCTCATACGACTTATGTTATTGACACCTTTATGGCACATTTACCTTATACCTCTTTGCCCATGAACCATTACCATCATTTTTTTCAGTGAAAACTATGAAATTCCCATACTTAAGTGGTTCTTTGCTTTGTTCTACCAATTTGGTTGACTGGTTCCTTTTTTCTCTCGGAGGCACCCAGAGATCAGAGTCTTCCATCGAGATGATGAAAGCAACGTTGCATTGTTGTGACACAACCTCTGTCCTATTCATACATTTGTGCCACATCAAGGTACATGTATAAAAGGGACAAGCTTGTGTCACAATAGCACAATGCAACTTTTGTCATTTGCCTACCCGCCACCCCCCCAACCAACCCTCCAGATGCTTCTGCCTCCTCTTTTCCTGCTAGACAAAAATTTTAGTCAATTGGAAAAAACTTTTGAGGCAATTAAAAGTGGAAAATTATAGGGTTATTTTAATCTAGAATGTAACATAACATAAAAAGTAATAAAACATGGAATCAGTCACAATATCATAGTCAAATAACAACAATGGCAGAAGAAAACAAACATTGAAAAAATTGAAATAGTTTTAAATAACTAAGAAGATGCATAATCAAAAAGTAGGGCGTTTTTTTTCTTTTTAATTGTTATAGAAGTCTAATTTTCACCTGCTTTATTCTTGCCTAGACACAGTTTCGTAATTCTGGGAGTTTAATTGTAGTTTCTAGATTGCCATAATTTGTTCATCCTTAGTACAGGCAAAGAAAATGTCATTTGCACTTGTAATGAATCATAGCATTCCCAAAATATGGAAGCGTCTCAGAAAATGGTTGCTGGGAACCCTGGAAAACCCTGGAAAAAAATGAAGTAAAAAGTATATAGTGGTCCTCTATAGTAATCAGGGAATGTCTAAGAAATTCTAACTTATTCTCAGTAATATGATATAGATACCGACCTCCTTTTGGTTAATTCTCTTTGATTTGGAGAAATCCACAAATTCAGTACTGGCATTACTTTTGATTAGCTGCAACAAATTTTACAAGATTTGACCAACAGGTATGAGAAAATAAGACTGAAGCATGAACTTGAATTTCCCTCAATGTTTTCTCTTACCATAATAAGGGTTGAAGTTGAGATCACATCCCTTGAATCTCTGGATTGTTGTATTATATTGTATTGTTCTTCCTAAGCCAAAAAAAATAGTTCTTTGTCTGCCAGGTCAACGAGTTTTGCTTAGGACCAGATAAGATGTTAAATGTATTTTTGATTGAAATATACAAACTGAGTATCTGGATATGTGGCAAGTGGACATGGATCAAAGGAAGCAGCTTTACAACTATAAAGAGGGAATATACTTTCATTGACTGAAATATATTCTTTCTTTGAAACTAGAGCTATCTTTCATAGGAAGGATTTGTCACAGGTCTGCTTGAAGTAAAGAAGAATTAAATATCCTTTTTGTATTTGAACTGAACCAATGCGATATTTAAAAATCCTGTACAATGTAACACTCTGTGCCAAGAACACCAGAACTTTCATTATCCCTGTATGTCATAGATCACCCATACTGAATTACCTCACAAATTTAAAAACAAATAAGTAAATAAATAAGCAGATATATAAATATTTTAAATCGCTAAAATTGGTCAAGAAAGCTACACTTCTGATATTAGATCTGCAACTTATTATTGTTTTTCATCTTTAAACATTAAAAAGAAAAGCCAGTCTGTTACATTAATTACAATTGGTACAAAAGGCAACAGTCTGTATGCTAAATAATGCCAGACATCGGGATGTACAGTATTACAGCTATGTGCAGGCCCTGTATTAACTGCCCATAAATTCCAGGTATTATTTAAAGTGGTGGCTTTAACTTATATAACTTATAAAGCCATATATGGTTTAGTGCCAAGAATCTCTTGGACTACTTACTTTAACCAATATGTGTGTCTGTCTGTCTGTCTGTGTATGTAATTTATTAACTATGCAACTTCAACAGATTTCGGTATGATTCATCCAGTACAAACAACTTGGAAAACTTTGTTGGTCATTCCCCAGTAATCATCAAATTGAGTAGTAGATGAAATTGGAGGCTAGTAGGAGATGCTTCTCTATTCTGACCCCTGTAGAAGAGTCTTCCATGGAAGACCAAGCTTACCTTGACTCTATTGATCTCCTAGAAGCTGTTCAAAATAGGAATTAGTATATTGTTTTAAATCAATGATAAATGTTATTTTATATTTCAGCTTATATTTTCTGTCATATTATCATAGCTTGAACATTTCATTTTTGATAAATGGCTGAGAGTCATAAAATTGTGGCAGTGTAAAGTTCTATTTACAGACCCCTCACATCCCGGACATAAACTGTTTCAACTCCTTCCCTCAAAACGACGCTATAGAGCACTGCACACCAGAACAACTAGACACAAGAACAGTTTTTTCCCAAAAGCCATCACTCTGCTAAACAAATAATTCCCTCAACACTGTTCAACTATTTACATAGTGTACACTACTATTACTGTTAATCTCACCACTCCTTATCACCCATCCCCTCCCACTTGACTGTTTCCTAATATAATTTGATTGTTGATTGTACCCTATGACTATCATTAAGTGTTGTACGTTATGATTCTTGATTCTTAATGAATGTACCTTTTCTTTATGTATACTGAGAGTATTTACACCAAGACAAATTCCTTGTGTGTGCAATCACACTTGGCCAATAAAGTATTCTATTCTTCTATTCTAATAAATATGTATGTGTATGTATATTTATGTTTGTGTTAATGTATTAAGCTTCATACAAAAAAGGTTACTCTCATTCAAAATATTTCCACATTTCTATTTTCGTGGCCATCCAACATGTTAAGCTCCTGAATTACTCATTAGAAGTAAAACTTTCCACAGGACATACTTTCAATCTATGCATATTCAAGTTTGCCAGTTAGAAATATAAATCATCCTAGATTACCCTATATCCTGCTTGGATTTAAGATTTGAGATAGAGTTATACATGCTTTCTTAAATGGGCCAATCAATGAGATTCTATTCTGTGTAATTATATCTCTGTACATAGTTCATAGTGAAACTCACACATTTCTCTTTCTTCTTATTTTCTCATCAAACATTTCCCAGACATCTGATTTTCTTACCTTTAACCCTGAGTAGAGTTAGAATTGTGGCACATGCAATTCACTGCAATTTATATAGTGAACTTAAATGGATGGAATATTTGTCTTCAATTTTCCCTGGCATGTTATCACTGCAACAATTGTTGACAAGATTTTGTCAGCTCTGAAAACCCTTGCTTCTGTGAATGGAGTTTGCCTCTAACAGGAGCTGCTAATTGTTTAGTCTGAGGCTCTTCTTAGACATTTGCTCTGTTCTATTAAGGGCAGGTTTCTGTAAAAATAAATGAAGTTTGTAGCCCTTTTCTTTGTGGGATAGCCTTTCCAATCCCTATACAAATTCAGGTTCTGTTGTCCTGTTAAGCTAGCCATGCAGAAAACTGTTTCCAGCCAAAGAATAGGAGTAGCCAACGTATGAACTCTATACCTCAATGAGGTGTTAACATCAAAGCTTCCTTGGTCCATTTAAATGCTAACATTATTAGGCAAGGAAGTCTAAGAAACAAGCACTCAGTGGGAGTCAAAGAACATGTTGTAAAAAGAGTTTTCTTTATGCTCATCACACTCCAATTCACTTAGGATGAGTTCTTGTTCTTTGCCTTCCAGTTTCCTAATTAAGTCTTCTTTCGCTTTCTACAGTGTTTAGGCTGGAGGGTGTCTTTTTCCATATTCCATTAGCTTTTTCTTTTCCCATCCTTTCTCCACCAACTTTTCTCTGCTATTAAGCATAGTGATGGAGCTGAGCTCCAACCCAATTGATGCAACCAGTACCTTTTCTACTATGAATGGCTAAAGAAGGCCATTCTGATATTTAAAGGCATTGAACCACTCCTCATGCTTACCAAGGAGGTATGCTGCCACTTTCAACTCCCTCCATCATTATTCAGACAAGCATTCACACAGGGTTTAACTAACGCCATAATGTTTTATGAGTTTTGAAGACCACAAAACGTACAATGCAGAGTGATTATGGTTAACATACATCCAAATTTAAACATCTGTTTAAATGTGTAAAACAGAGATTTTAGTAATATAAATAGAATTAGCACTATTTCCAAAAACAATTTATATAATATGCACATGCCTAATTCCATTTATGGTACCAATGCCATTCCAGTCACTCCTATCCATATGCTAGCCGTCATTCTCACAGAATTCAAAACATTTAGTAAAACAGACCTTACCTTTTACCTTTCTTAAGCTACATGCGACAATCCATTTTTCAATATTTCTTCTCAGTATATCTATTCCAAGCATGAAGCTAAAGTTCTTGAAGTCTCATTTTTTTTAAAAACAACAACAACAACAACAACAACAACAACAACAACAACAACATTACATTGTCTATTCTTCAGTTTTGGGGCAGTACTATATGAGGGTCAGTGGTGGGATTCAAAATTTTTTAGTACCGGTTCTGTGGGCGTGGCTTGGTGGGCGTGGCACGGCTCAGTGGGCATGGCTCAGTGGGCATGGTAGGGGAAGAATACTGTAAAATCTCCATTCCCTCCCCATTCCTGGGGGAAGGTTACTGCAAAATCCCCATTCCCTCTCACCCCACTAACCTGCTTTCCAGCTCCATTCTCCTGTGCAGGGCAACAAAAGAAGACCCAGCTGATCAGCTAGGACTCGGGAGGCAGAGAATAGATGGGGCGGGGCCAGTCAGAGGTGGCATTTACTGGTTCTCCAAACCACTCAAAATTTCCACTACTGGTTCTCCAGAACTGGTTAGAACTGGCTGAATACTACCTCTGATGAGGGTCCTGCAAAATTTGATGTTAACTGTTGAAGTCCAGATAGCAAAGCATGGAAACACTTCTCCAAAGCTGTACCCCTATCCTTTTTGTACTTCATTTGTTGAAGATGTCTATCTTTTTAGACAACAACATTACTTCCTGATTATTTGTATGTGGATCAGTATGACCAAAAAGAAATGCAAAATCTAACCAAGACCCGAAAGGAAGCCTGAACTAAGGAAAACCATAGAATTCACCCTAACTATTGGATGTCATATCTGTGTTATATTTCTGAAGGAAGAAAGTCCAACCACAGGTAACCTACATTCCTTAGGCATACACACCCAGCAATATATATTTGTATTTTCCACACATATCTCCTAACCAAAGCAACCAGTTTTTACTTGTTTAATTAACACTGAAGAGGAACTGTCAGTCCTTTCAGACATGCCAAAGCCTAGGGTGGGTTCTCTCTGATTCATAAGGTTCATGGTTCAAAAAAGCCAGAGAGGGTTCAATGTCAGGAATGTCATGCAAAGGCGGGGTTGGTAGGATTGGAGAGAAGAGAGGGACAGGGAGGTGAAGGGAAGAGAGGAAGAGGAAGATGATGATCCAGAAATCCAAGGAAAATCTGGTATCTTCACATTTGTTCAGACAAATATTCTTTTTTTATAAAACAAGTGAATTCCCCTTTTCTCCTTCTGCTCCTAAAGTAGCAAAGCTTCCCCCCAGCCCCATCCATCTTTATTGTGAAGTGAGACACATCTACTTGACTCAGTTGTCACAGTCTCACAATAGTTTTCCTAGGTCGGCAGTCCAACTGGTATTTTGTAGGGCTTAACAGATTTGGGTCTATGATTTGGTCACTGACAGTGGATCATGGGTGTCATTAAAACTAAGGGTGCCAGATTTTCAAAATCCCAATCTGCTGTGGTTGTTATAGATTTAATACAAATACAACTACATGATCCATTAGACAAGTCATCTGTTTGGAAAAGGTAATGCCTAATGTGAGAGCTATATGTGTGCACTGCAGTATATACTAAGCAACGCTTAGCAGTAATGAACTTTTTAACAATGAACAAACACAAGTAAAGGACTTTGCAGTCTCTATTCAGGAATAGTCATCAAGAGTTCATTTACCTACTTGTCACCCATTTGATGTTCTCTATTGCCATTTTTTTTTCTCTACAGAGAAAAGACTGGAGCATTTCTATATTACACATTATTTTATAAAAACGTATAGTTAGAAATTAGAAACAAATTAACCTTGTTAACCAGTCATTGTGTCCATTTGTTAAGTATTGACTCGTGGCCTCCAGTTAAAGTAATGCTCTGAATTTTAGGGAAGATTCTTTTTCTTGCCTCCTACCTCAACTTTTCCAACCAAAATTCCCAGGGATTGGATGTTATTCTTTCCCTCCCTGCGTATACTCAGATCAACCTCTCCCATCCTCCCACATGCACATGTATGGGAAATTCTTTATTGAAGAAATAAAATCAAGACCCAATCATGGATTTGCTGAATAATATGCCAATTGGTCTGTCATCTGCACTGAAAGGGCCTTTAGGATACAAAAGAGGTTGGTGAAAGAGAGCGTTACCTAAGTTAAAAGAAGGTGAGAAATGATGCTGGCTGATCTAGACCAGACTATCACAAACCAAAGATCTAACAGGGAAAGATTTCATGTTAAGGAGAGTTGTGCCATGTTATTTCACTCTATAATTTTTTTTAATGGAAATCCTTTTTGGGAAGGAAGTAGCGGTCAGTAACGGACCCATATTATATTGATAGAAAACATCACAGGTAAAACTTGCATCATTTCTAGTCAAATGTTCCCCCTTTCATCAACAATATTGTAGGCAATCTTTCTGCATGTCTGCTGTTACATGCTTTTGAATGTTGGTAATCTTGCAAACAAAAAACTATAATGTGTTAGGCAATGTTCCACTTTAGTAAAGCAACTCACACCGAACCTTCTTTAACTTCTTAAAGCATGGTTGTGTGGTGTCTAAGGAAGGACTTATTAGAATTAAAACTTCAATCAAAGATATGGTCCATTCTGTCTCCTGAATAGTTATTTTTGAATAGTCCAATGATATTTAGAAGGGGAAGATGCAGTGGGAGAATCCAACACGTTTTCTGCTCAGTGTACATTGTTTCTAAAGGCTCTGCAAAAAGCTTGAAACAATTTCCACTGCTAAATGTAAACAAGGCTTACAGATAGCTCTGTGATGTTGGTATGTAAAGACCAAATGAGATCCGTTTACACAAATAAAATGAATATTTAAATAAAAAGCAGCCACCATAAAAAAGGGAGTTTCATTTTAATTTTTCTGGCTGTTTTGGTTAATGCAACATCGTGTATTTCTGCCAACAAAGGCAGTTTCTGATCAAACCGCTCCATGATTTGCCTTGGAGATTCTGCAGGCAGGGTGGTCCTCCTTTAGGGATTGGATGAGGAGGGGCAAGTTCAGTTAACATTACACATCTTTCATATATGCAAGCTGGTAAATGGAGGGCTGTTCAGCTGTGCAGTTTGTCACCTAAAATTGAGCTGAAAGGATTTTATATACATAGAAAAAGACCTAGCTCTATACAGTTCCTTTTTGTTCTCTTCTTCTTCTACAATAAACCAAATAATATTTTATAGATGAAACAAAGCTCCTAGCCTCACAGAGATGATAAACAGCTGGCTGGAAGGAAAATTTTCTTTTTACATAGCAAATTATGTTCATACAATGCCAGAATTTAAACACGTGGTGATATATCTTGCACATCATCCACAATAATTACTTCATGCAAAATAAAGTAGCCACATTTTACTAATTACATATTATTTCATATGTTTGAGGGGAAATCTCTTTCTTATTAACCATGATGATGGGATTAAGGGACACAAATGATGATGGGATTAAGGGACACAATTGTCCAGATTTATCTAACAATAAACCTTCATATTAGACCCCCTTTTTTTAGATTGAGAAAAAAAGCATGGATATTCCCTCATCAAAGGAAATGAAAAATAGACCACAGGAGATCCTCAAAAAGGAAGAACATGAATCTGGTGCTTGGGAAAAATGGACAATTCCAAGAGTTTCTAATCATCTTTAACAGATATTACCCTCAAAATCACAGATACTTCAATTGGTTTTGTTTATCAGGGGCGGGTGGTTTGTGGTGCTGTTTTCCTGCTACATTTTAGCCCAATTTTAGATCTGGAAATTGCTTTCAGTAAGTGAAAATGACTACCTGCTATTCTTTTATTCTCGGTTATGTCTCTCAAGGATCTAGAAATCATCACTCTCATAGGAGTTTCCTGATGCATATGATGGTTATGTGTCCCTATTGTTCAGCAGGTAACCCATTTACAGATGATCTAACCCAGTGTTTTTCAAACCCCTGCAATTTTAAAATGTGTGAACTTTAATGCCTCAATTTCCCCAGCCAGCATGCAAAGCAAAGACCTAAGCATATTAGCCTGGAAATTCCAAGAGTTGGAAGTCCACACATCTTAAAACTGTTGAATTGAGAAATACTGGTCTAATACCAAATATCTTCTAATAGAAACTGCCTTCTGTTCGCAGAACTACCCATTTGGGTAGACAAAGAAACATATAAGCAGATGCACACACACAAAAAGATAGAAACAATTCAAAGAGTTATCTTATTCCAGCATTCTCTTCCTACAGTGATCCATCAGATAGAACAGTGGTTCTTAACCTTTTTGAAAGAATCGCACCCGTTAGCCATTGAGAAAGATATCATCGCCCCCCCCTCCACCAAAATAACCTCTCAATCATAACACAGGGAAATAATTCTTCAATTTATGCAAAGACATTTGTCATCAGGACATATCGATGCAAATAATTTATTTCCAGTCTTTTCCCCATATCTCAACTGTGTGAAAAATTCTGATGCCACCCATCACTTTACTCCCAAACTTCATGATACATGTATTTCATTATTATCTTATTTATTCAAGACACTTAAATGCAATGACCACTGAAAACAAAATTCAATTGCAAGAAAATGAAATGCCTGAAAAAAACAGTAACATTTAATGTAAATGTTAAGTGAATTTTAAGACGCAAAAAGAAATATAAAAAGGGCATAAGAACAAACTGCAATGCAGGAACTAAGAATTTCAAGACAAAAACTCTGAAACTAAATTAAGATTTGAAGAAAATATATATTCATGCACACTGTAAAAAGGGTTTAAAAGACACAAAGAAAATTTTTACAGAAGGAAAGCAACAAAAATCAGAGTGACAAATTTAATGCCTAAACTGAAGAAAAATATATATATCTACACAAAAAGTTTACACGAAGAGCCCCCCCAAAATTGAAACCATAAAACCGAGAAACCAAAATATAATATCGAACTGGAGTGCACGCTAAAAAGTACAATACAAAGAGACACACAAAATGTTTTACAGAGCACAACAAGAATTCGAAAACGAAGCCGAAAACTCAAACTGGAACATGAAATACAATGTAAGCAAATACAACAATAAGAGCTGAGACAATTATTAATGAAGAAAATGTATGTACACAAAAAGCAAAAAAAGAACATCAATGGCTGCCTTGTGCCTGGTGAGCTGATGCCAATTTCTTGATGTCTGGAAACATTTTTGTTAATCTCATTCTTAAATCGCCACGCTCAGTGATCTTCAACATGTTCAGAAAGGATCTGTTGGATGGTGATGAAGCCCCTCTCCACTAAGTAAGTGGAAGGAAAGGCTAAAAGAAGCAACTTAACTTCCTCCCACAATATTGGGTAAGTGTTCTTCATTTTCATCCAAAAAGCTTCGTAGTCATAACTCTGAAAATGTGATTGGGCTTTACAGTTGTATTTCAGATCTGTCAGAGGCTCTTGCAGTTTGGGATGAGGTTGTGCAAAGTCTGCCGTGAAAGGATTTAGCACCCAAGTGGTCACTTCTAGATTTATCAGATCATAGAATCTGATTTCCATATCTTCTTTTAGTTGCTTCAAGCGGCAGCAAAAAACGTCCAAATTTTCTGCTTGGAGTTGACGTTCATTACCAAGGCTTGGGAACTGATACAGCTCCTGGCGACTCATATTGCTTGCAAGGAGGTCCAATTTGGAAATAAATGAGCAGTTTACTCCTTTGGCCTTAAGAAAATTGATTTTATCTCCTTGCAGCTTTACATTCACTTCATTCAGCTTCATTCAGCTTGTCAAAAACATCAGCGAGATAAGCTACAAACAGATGCCAAAGTTTCCAACTGCTTAGACGTGGATCAATGGATTCAAGAAATTCGACAACTATGTCAAAAAATTCATGGAATCACCACAAACACTTTTCTTTTGAAAGCCACCTTACTTTGGTGTGCAAAAGGAGACGTTCAAACTCCTCGTCATTTTCTTCACAAAGCTTGTGAAAAAGTCGGTTGTTCAAGGCATTCAACTTATTTTTATTCACAGCATTAATGACATAACGTATAGACTCATGTAAATGGCCACTCAAATTTTTTGAGACAAGGTGCTCTCTATGCAATGGTCAGTCATAACTCCAGGTATAACTGATTTTAGATGAGGTTGAAATCCGTGATATCGTCCAACTCTGTCGGTTGCACATGCCACAACATTTGTCAAAGGGATGTTTTTCTCATTAAAAAACTCTTCAACCTTTTTAAATATCGAAGAACCTTTTGTGTCAGTGGCTAAATTTCGAGCAAATAACAGTTCTTCCCTGATCTCTTCATTTCCGTTGATGAAACGGACATAAGACAATAACAAGGCTTCATTTTCACAAATTGTTGACTGATCAATCTGCATCACGAATTCTGGACTTTTCACGGTGTCAATAAGCCTTTCTTCCACATCAGCAGCCATTTCATCAATGCTTTTTGATACAGTGTCATTGCTCAAAGGAATCAATTGTGTGACAGTGCTTGCACTGGGCCCCAACATGGTGGCAACAATCTGTTTCACTGCTGGTAAAATCAGAGTTTCTCCGATAGTATGAGGTTTGCCACATTTTGCTATCAACAAAGATACTTTATAGGAACAAATGAGCCCCTTGTTGGCATTGAGTGATGATTTTCCAAATAACTTCTCAACAGTGCTGTGACCCTCAAACTTGGCCTTTAAGGATTGGAAAAATGATACCAGTTTGTTGGCTTTATCCGAATGAATTCTTACCAAATGGTCTTTCAGTTGGGAAGGCTTCATTGCTTCATTTGAAAATGTTTTCTCACAAAGAAGACAAAACGGAAGCTGTACGTTGGAAGGAGATGGAATGAATCCCAATTTTAGGTATTCTGTCGAATATTGGCGATACTTCCTCTGCTCGGCCATGTTGAGAGGTCTTCAAAATGAAAGGCACTAACTGCAAATTAAATTTTTGACTGCACTGGAACACTGTAAAACACATGTGGATGTCGATGAACCTAGTTTCAACAGTTACGTTGACATAACAGGGGACAGCCACTCAGCATGCTATGTTTCAAAAGAAGTGCTCACTCCTGCATCACTGCCCATTCTGGCCAATGGCGCACCACTGTATGGGTAGAGTGATAGAGGCTGCTGTGCAACGCGCATGAAGATGAGCAATGCATATTCACATATGTATGGCCTTCTGTACGGAAGCTAGCTGGAGGAACATTTTAAAACACAGTTCAATCCACTAATAGCAAGCAATCTGATGTTTTTGTATGACAGATATATAGCGGTTCACTGTATCTCAAAAGTGTCCCCAAAACTTCTCTCTCCATCACTCCCATATCGCCCCTCTTCCGTTCCTTCGCCCCCGCATTGCCTGTTTTCGTTCCATCGCCCCCCTGAAAAATGAAATCACCCTCTGGGGGGCAATATTGCCCAGGTTAAGATGGAAATGGAACACATTCATTTGGATTCACTGGAGTAAATTTATTTAATAATTGCAAACTGTTTAATATGTGAAATGTAATATTATAGCTCAGTGTAATATTGAATTAGAACTAAATATACGCTTGTGGTTCTTGGGAAGGGAAAATGGATATTTTTACTATAGAGCCCTCAAACCTGTTCAGAAAACAGGAAATATATACACCTAAATCCATAAGAGAATGAGCATTCCTAATTTTTTAATGAAATGCTTCTGCTAAATTTAATGCCATAATCCTGCTTGTTTTCTGAGGGTCCCTCAAGTAAATAACATCCTGTTTATTTTTTCTTCTTCTGAAAGTTACAGAGTGTTTTTCAACAGTTCATTAATGTATCTCTCTTTAGAATTATAAATGTATAGCCTTTATTGTATTTCCAATAAAGAATGCTCATCAGGATTATCTATCAAAATGGGTCAAATGATTTGTGCATAGATGTCCATAGGAGAGCTAAACAAAAATCAAGATGGCAGCCATAGAGCTGTGCAGTTGAAGCCCCACTCCTTTTTTACTGGTGCTGCACCAGAGGTAGTATTCAGCAGGTTCTGACCAGTTCTGAAGAACCGGCAGCGGAAATTTTGAGTAGTTCGGAGAACGGGCAAATACCAGCTTTGACTGGCCCCACCCCATCTTTTCTCTGCCTCCCGAGTCCTAGCTGATCAGCTGGGTCTTCTTTTGTTGCCCTGCACAGGAGAACGGAGCTGGAAAGCAGGTTAGTGGGGTGGAAGGGAATGGGAATTTAGCAGTAACCTCCCCCCAGGAGTGGGGAGGGAATGGAGATTTAACAGTATCCTTCCCCTGCCACCAAGCCATGCCCACCAAGCCACACCACGCCCACCAAGCCACACCCACAGAACCAGTAATAAAATTTTTTGAATCCTACCACTGTGCTGCACAGATCACAGATAAAAAGGTAGCAAGGCTTTGACTACAGGGTTGGGATCACCAACTTGATCTTTTCTGACTGTCCTCCCATGTATGTTCCTGTACCCCTTTTCTCTTCCATTTTATATGGTATGTAGTTTTTAAAACCAAATGAGGAATCCATTCCTATGTATCAGTACATGACCTAATTTTCAGAATGTTTGATTCATAACATAGTTGTATGTTTGCTTAATTATGTTTGAATAAGACATAACTGGACGGTTTATACATCACACAGAGCTATAAGTTATGATTGCAAACCATAATAACTAAATTCACACACCACTATTAGTTCACACATCACCACCACCATCCCCATTTCTTTTATGACCTAGAGCAGTAAATTTGTATCCAGTATTTCTGGTACTGTATCTTACCTGCCTACTTTGAGAAAGTAGCGTTAATTCAGTGGGCTCTACTCACTGAAACCTTGCTCTTTCAACGTGTTTGCTCATATCCACCAACCAATGTATTCCCCCTTCCCTGATAAATGATCTTCCATCAGCATTAACCAACAGAATAAGGCTAGGCTGATTCTACAGATGAATGCATCCAGCCTTGTTTTCTTTTTTGGGGTGCCGAGGTTTAATTATGTATATCCATGCCTGAGTTTGACTGTCTTGGGCATGTTGCTATTGATCAGTTTGGCAATCTCATAAGCAAGCTGGATAAAAATCTCCAAGTCCTGTCATTTTACACAAGAATTGTCACAATTAAACTCTGCAGCAGATTGGCACCCAGTTATATAGAAAAGGAAATGTTTTTTAATTTACATGGCAGCTGTTCTTTTTTTTTTTTAACAGAGCTCAGGCTCTAAAATAATTGCACCAGTATAGTACTCACCTTGTAGCTTTGAGAAATTACTCAAATACCTCCTTTCAAACTATCAGGTGATTTAGAAACCTGACATGTTGGAAGCTGCAACTTTCCTTAAAAGGCAAAGCAAAAGAATTCCTAATGATAATGTTTGGAGAGCACTCATTCCAAAAGAATTACTTTATTTTTTTCATTACACCTAGTATTAATAACTGTTATTCTGAATAAATATTGCAGATCTAGAGGCCAATTATGACAGGGTGTGCTCTTATATCAATCACATCTGTTGCTTTGAAATACAAACATATTTCAATGTAACCATGCCTAACATATATAAGTACTGAAGGAAAATGCTGAACACCAACTCTCTGGAGTTTTGTGTATCCATAATATGGCAGGACATCACTAAGAGAAAACCCAAGGATCCTCATTATTTTTTTAAAATAGGTTTCATTTGGGTTTTACAAGTTTAGATGTAAATTCACTGCCTTTATTTCCTTTCCAGCTTTCTTCAAGGGCAGCTATTTAGAAAGGGAAAACTTCCTTCTTTTAAGACTGATAGGACTCTAATGAATAATGAATGACTTGGCGCCACCATTAGATTTCCTAGAATGTCCAGAGTCCTGCTTTAAATGGCTCCCCCTAGTGGGTGGTAATAGAGGTATCATTTATCATTTAATGGAGTCAGCATGGTTTTCCATTAATCAAAAACATGAGTCAAGGATCAGGGCAAATTTTAATAGTTTGCAATGATATTTAATAAATACCATCATAGAGAATTTAAGAATAGTACATCCAGATCAGGCCAAGGCCTATCATAATTCAGGGTTTAATTTCTTGCTATGAATTTTCAAGTTGGGAAAAGTTGAGGGTAGGTTTTTTTTGTGTGTCTTTGCTTGTTTTTATCTGCACTAAGTTTATTTTAAGACAATGCAACAGTTTCATGTTTTCTTGCCTCCAAATGGTGGAAATCTGCTGCTGATTTTCAGCAGCTGCAATCCAGCAACTTGGCAAAGTGACTGTAGGAAATCTGGGGAGGAGTCAGAAAAAGGGAATTGTTGAGGCTGATTAATGCTGGTGAAATCCAAAGTATTTTCAATGGTCATTTCCTGGTGGCAACATCTGCAGGAGTCAGGGTTTTATAGACCATTAAGATGATATCATTTAGAATCATAGAAGGGACCTTTGAGGTCTTCTAGTCTAACCCCTGCCCAAGGCAGGATTTCCTATACTATCCCAGACAAATGAATGTTCAATCTTTTCTTGAAAACCTCCAGTTATAGAGCACCCAAAACACCAGGAGACAAGCTCTTCCATTGGTTAATTGTTCTGTCAGGAAATTTCTACTTAGTCCCAGGCTTTTAATGAGCTTCCACCCATTGCTTCTTGTCCTGCTCTGTGGTGCTTTGGGGAATAGGTCAACCCTGTGACTGCCCCTCAAGTACTGGAAGACAGCTATCAAATCAATATGTCAAATATATATATATATATATATATATATATATATATATATATATATATATATATATATATATATATATATATATATATATATATTTGTTTTCTGAGGTTCTGGGTATTATATGTGGATCTTGTTTTGGTTTTCCCGTAGATTGAGTACGGCACGTTGATGAAGTTCATTCATCATCTTCAGCTCGCTCTGTGCTTTTCAGAGTAATGTGAGTGCAGCTGCTCCTCCTTTAACTGCCAGGGTGGACTTGATTGGTGGCTTGTGTTCTGATTGGGTGGGTGTTTCTCTGATATGGCCGATCTTAGGGGATTTGAGCTGGTGGTGTGATCTTGCTTTTGGTTCGTGGTCGTATTAGAGGGTGGTCTTCATATGGTCGGATGTAGTGCGCTTCTGGTCCATATCGTGTCCACTTCGGAGAGCTCCACAGAATGCATCATGGAACGCCTCTGAACAGGTCACTGCATATACCAACATCAGAGAAACGACTTCACATCAGAAGATGAGACACGACTGGGACCAGGCTGCAACGCACACTACCCCAACCCTCCAGCCATGAAGCAAACCCACACCCACTAAAGCAACAGACCATACTAGAAGCCAAACAGCAAGATCACAACTCACCAGCTCAAATCCCCAGCACTAAGATTAACCGGAGCACAGCCAAGCCCCACCTGAACAGAACACGCCCAACCAATCAGAACACGCTAACCCCAACCAATCAGAACACAACCAAACCCCTACCAATGAGAACACACCCACCCAATCAGAACACAGCCAAGCCCCCACCCATCAGTCCCACCCCACTGGCAGTTAAAGGAGGAAGCAGCTGCAATCTCACATTACTCTGAAAGCACAGAGCCGAGCCAGAAGCCTGAAGATGATGAATGAGACTTCATATGAAGATAATCAGCAAAGATCCAATATATATATATATATATATATATATAAACCGACTATGAAGATGCAGCAGGACCACGAACTAGAAGCCAAACAGCAAGATCACAACTCACCATCTCAAATCCCCCAGCAACTAAGACTAACCGGAGCACAACCAAGCCCCCCACCTGAACAAAACACACCTCCAACCAATCAGAACACGGCTAACCCCCAACCAATCAGAACACAACCAAACCCCCTACCAATGAGAACACACCCCCACCCAATCAGAACACAGCCAAGCCCCCACCCAATCAAGTCCCAACCCCACTGGCAGTTAAAAGGAGGAAGCAGCTGCAATCTCACATTACTCTGAGAAGCACAGAGCCGGAGACAGAAGCCTGAAGATGATGAATGAGACTTCATCGAAACGTTGCCTAGATACTTCCAATCTTACGCGGGAGAAAACCCGAACAACCAAAGATCCATATATATATATATATATATATATATATATATATATATATATATATATATATATATCTCCACGTATTTAAACCAGCTGAATCAATATTGATTCATATACAATTTCAGAAATTGGGCAACCATTTGTCTAAAATGGCATAAGGTTACCTGCCTGAGCAGTGGGTTGATCTAGATGATCTCCGAGGTCTCTTCTCTTATTCTGTTAATATGACACACTCTCTCTCTCACACACACACACTAATAAATGTGATTAAAAGTAAGCCTAAAAGTAAGAATAAATATACAAACGCATATCCACAGATTAGTTTACAGTCTCAGACACAGAAATGGGGATGATGTGATGAAAGCTTAAAAAAAAACATACTTAAATCAAGGGCTTGGGAAGTGGTCATTCCATGAGGTCAATTTCATATGAGACTCTGTGACAGCTGGAGAAAATTAACCAAAATATCTACATTCCAGAGACTTTTAAAAGGGGGGGAGGGAGAATCAGGGTCTCAAATGTCTTATGGAAACAACTTGAATGGTTGGGACAGAAGAAGGATTTTCAAGTATACTAAGCCAGTAGCTCTGGTTTCAGACCAAATCAAAGAATTTTTGGGCCCCCTCCCACAAAGCAGCTGGGTGCTAAATACTATGTCTCGTTCAAATATATGTATGTATGTATGTATGTATGTATGTACGTACGTACGTATGTATGTATGTATGTATGTATGTCTATATAAACGTTTAATTCAGATGTATTTAATTTTCTTATATCTACAACAGTGTTGAAGTTTTTTCATACAATTTATAGGACTGCAATGGAAAAACAAGTCCTATGGGCACTATTAGTTTTATACTTCAAGCATGTTTTCCTTAATAATCAAAGACCTCAAGAAAAGTATTAGCAAATAGTGTGCTTTTTGTACTGATCGATCAAAAAATGTGGGTATCAGGAGCAGGTTCCACAACATAAAATCATGGAACTGGGAAGATCGCCTAGTTTAGAGCTGTCAAACTCTCAGCCGGATGTGTCATGTGCTGGCCACGCCCACACCTGGTTTAGCGAAGGGGGAAAAAGTCCCGCTACGTCACGTGATGTCACTGTGACACCAGCATGAGTTTGATACCCCTGATCTAGTTCAACATATTCAGCCCAAGATAATTGACTTAACAATATAAGATCATAGATGTGATTAACCAATCCCTAACAATAACCTACCACACCTGTCATTGCTAAGATACAGACTGTAATATAGCTATAATAACTATAATTCATATTTTTACAATATTATATGAATGGTTTTTTTGTAAAACTTCATTTGAGGTCAACAAAAATGCACCTATAATAGTGACAATAATGTTAAAATCATCACAGATCCTGAGAGTTTCTATTCATTTGGCTATAGGGGGTACAGGCCTCCAATTAATTTTTGCAAAAAATCCCTGAATATTTCACCATGTTTCTTCCTTTTTGGATTTGGTCCTTGACATGCTTTGTGGAACTTGGCTGCTGCATTCTTCTGTAACATTATTTTATCTTTAAATCATTATCAGTATCATTTTAGCCATTGTCCCATCCACTGCAGAATGAAGGCCTCTTCCACATGTTTCCAACCAATACGGCCCTGAGCTTTCCTTTTGCCAATTGGGCCTGCAATACTCGCTGATGTTGATCCATCTTGTTTTAGGTCTTTTTCTTGGATGCTTTTTATCAAGTGAAATCCATTCTACGGCTTTTATCTTTAAATGTGCTGATACAATTCTTGTACATTGGGACAGCAGCATCATTTCCTTTTTAAGCCAACTCTCAGTGTTCTCCATCACATGAAGTGTAATAGGCAAACTCTTGGTGGACCTCTGATTGACAAGCATACTGAAAATAACAGTTGCTGCCACAGTTGGGTGGAAGAGTGTGATTGCAGTTATTATTTGTTATTATTTATTATTATTTAGTGCATGATGAGAACATGACAGAAGAGAAGTAAACATATACACACAAACCACATAATTTTGTACAAAATGTCTATGGGGGTATGGCAGTGACCTCATAACTGGATGTCCAATTCAGCTATCCAGGAGATTGCTTTTGGTGTTGCTTCATGAAGATCTTCTAAGGAACCAGAGAATGTATGTCATGGGCAATCTTGCACAATATGCTTAATAGCTTGCATATCAGCGCCATCACTGCAACAAGGAGAATTTTTTCATCCCCACTGATACAGATCAGAGATACTTCCTCCAGTATCACACCTAATTCTGTTAAATTTAGATCAGACAGAGTGAGGCAGGTCAAAACCAGGTGGTTTGGTAGGTGGAATCTCCCTTTGGTAGAGGCCACAAGAAGCTATCTTGGACCATTTCTCCCACCAGGCATTTTTGGGGTTAAATTGGCTAGATGTTAAATGAATAGCTGTTTTCCATGCTGGCCTATGGGATTTCAATCTGATTGTAGTGCAAAAAATTCCTAACAACTATAGATCTATTAGCTTAATATATATTGTAGCTAGATGAATATATGTCAGGTTTCTCCATAGAATTGAGAAAGTTGGATGATAGAGTTAGGTGATAGAAAATTGTGTTCTAGAAGAATGGCAATGTGATTGAAGACAACATCATTCAATTATCATCAGCTGTATTAGTTTTGTTCTGAATCAACTAATTCCTAAATATATTAACAATGGGAAACAATTATTCCCTGCTTTTATAGACCTCGATGCAGCACTAATATACTAGAGGAATTTTGAGGAAACTGACCACTCAAAAAGGTAGCCCAAATTACTTGCACTGATCAAAGCTTCTATAGAAACCCATGTCTGAGAGTGTAGTTTGGCACCAAAAGAGCTATGACAAGTAGGATTAATACAAATAAAGGCAGGGGTGCATATTTCCATGGATATTAATCAATCTATATATCAAAGATATACCAGGACTGATTAAAGATCTGTATGCTAAAGGTAGTTAACATGCATTTTAATACTTCGCTTTATGCTGATGACATAATTTTGTTAACATATTCTCAAGTTCGACTGTGTTGCTTGTTAAGTAGATTTGGCTTCTATTGTCGTGGTAATAGTCTGATTAATATGCTTAAGTCAAAGGTTCCAGTTTTTAGAAAAAGACATAACAAACACAGATAGTTTTCAGATGGTGAGCCAATAGAGCAAGGTATCACCTTTCCATACTTGGGGGGTACTGTTTTCTGAATCTGGGCAAGGCTCCCTCAAGAGTGATGGCACATATGAATTGGCTGTTTGTGAATCAATGCCACCTGGAGCCTCAACTCCAATTATCAAGCTGTACAAGTTATAGCAACACTGGATTTCTTATATGGGTCTGAAATATGGAGCTTGACGCATTTATTTACTATCCATCCCACTGAAGGCAACTCTGTGCAGCGCACAATAATAGATAAAAACAGAAAATACAAAAACAGCACTGCAAATAAAAAAAAGTCATAGTAACAAATATCATTAAAAATGCTCCCTGTCAACAATAAAGCCTTTAGACAAGTCTTGTTGTCTAGATCGGGGTTCCCCATCTTCGGTCCAGGGCCTGGTACCCAGCCATGGCCTGTTGTGCACCGGACCACACAAGCAGCAAGCAAGGGTGCAAATGCGCAAAGTTGCATTTGTGCAAGTGGTGCACACACATGCAAAAACCCCTCCATCCCACTTCCACTGCCACCATCACTGGTCTGCAAAGCTGGAAAGGTTAGGGACCATTGGGTTAGATTGTTGACAGTTCTTATGGTACGCCTATGTACTATGTATCACTTTAACACAATCCTGTAAATTGGAGAGTATGGGTATGGGTAAAAGAACTCTAGATGCTTTATTTAGTGCTGAGTTGGGAATAAGTATACTTCGTACTTATTCAAAATTAGGGCATATAATTATTGGTAGAAAATTACTTCTGTGGAAATTAACAGGTTCCCAAGGTTATACTTGATAGGACATGCTAAACTTCAACTGAGATTCTTCTTGCAACTTGCAAATTTGGAGTTGTGGGCAACCTGTCTTTTGTTTAGCAATACCTGGATAACAAATTAAGAAAATGGTTACCCAGAGATCTCAGTCAGAAACTCTAAGACAGTGGCCCCCAACCTTTTGAGCACTAGGGACCTGTTCCATGGAGAGAGGTTTTTCTATGGACCAGAAGGGGAGTGATTTCACATGGTGCCTGAATTCCGCAGATGGGGCTTAACTTGTTTTTTTTAATCAAGTTTTTTTTATTTCAATCTACATACACAATACATTAACAGTGTGGCATCGATATATCATACAATCATAGTCCTTCATTGTTTATTGTCAATATTTCAATACTATCTTAATGCCAGCCACCATATCAGTTAAACACACCTAGTAATTTCATTATTCAATTTCCTCTCCAATTCGTTTTTGTTGTTTTTTTTAATGAAAAAATTCTCATTTGTCAAGCAGTATGATTCCAGGTTTCACATCTCAATATAAACATGACCATAGTTACCTATTCATTTTATTTATTCAATTTCATATGAAATTATCCTTATTAGTATTAAATATTAAACTTATCCAATCCCAATGCATCTTATAACTTGTTTCATTTTTCTTAGGATATTCTCATAACTTATTTTACAATGTTATCTAAGAGTTCTATGTTCATTTCCCATATTACCTTTTTCTGTCACATTTGCAATTTTATCAATCCTTATTTTATTAATTCAAAATTGTCCCCTCTGGTTAATAATTTGAGCTAGCCACCTTCATTCTACCTTATTACCAATCTCCCTATTTACTATATATCACAAATATATATATGTGTGTGTGTGTGTGTGTTCTTAAGTTTTCGCGGGTACTTACATGTGTGGTATTAAGCTTTGTTTGGGTATTTTCCCATGTCATTATAGTAGTGCTTTTAAAGTTGTAGCAACGTTTCGGCAGAATCTCATCTGCCATCATCAGGCTTCTGTACTGTGTTCGTCACAGATGAGAGGAACAGCCTGAGATTAATCAGGAGGAAGGCATATCGGAACAGCCACTGACAGGGAGTAAAGGGGAAGAGTGTTGGCTCGATCCTAAGCAGCGTCGTAGGGAGAAACGTGAGCAGCAACGTAGTAGGCGTGGGAGGGTCAGAGAGTGAGCTGAGTCATTGAGCCACACCCCACAGGGGATAAAAGTGGGTGTGTTTTCTCCTGAAACTTTGTATGGGACAAAGGTTAACCTTACTTCAGATTTTCTTTGTGGACTGCCTTGTGATTTTCTGTGAGTAAAATTTTATTTGTTAACAGTTTGGACTTGGCAGGCAGGACGTGGTGGAATGCCAAGAATATTATCAGTTCCAAAGAATTAACTCTGTGAAGTCCAAGCCATCTTGCCTGCCTGTGTTTGTGTGCATGTATACTCTTTCATCTTTTCGGAAAGAGAAAAGGGGAGACAGAATATATATATATATATGGAGAAGAAAAAGAAGAAACGACCTCTTCCCTGGTCCAAGACCTCAAAGCCACAGGACATGAAATTGATTTTAAAAATACCAGAACTATCGCCAAAACCGAACACTTCAACAGCAGAATAATCAGAGAAGCCATAGAGATAGAAAAATGCCCACACAGCATGAACAAACGAGATGACACCTCCCGCCTTCCAGCCATTTGGAAACCCGCCCTCATGAACAGATGAGTACCTAACATGAAGAAGGACACCGGACCCACACCCATGAGAGCCACACAAGATGCCACCACCACACTTCCATGTAGAAAACAGATTCCCACCCATTCAGAAAATGAGAAAAGCGACCATGGACCAGAAGCTGCACTGCAGCTGCATCACTACCCACTTCAAACCCCTCTGAGCCATACATGAAGCAAACCGACACCCACTATGAAGATGCAGCAGGACCACGAACTAGAAGCCAAACAGCAAGATCACAACTCTCCAGCTCAAATCCCCAGCAACTAAGACTAACCTGAGCACAACCAAGCCCCCACCTGAACAGAACACGCTCCAACCAATCAGAACACGGCTAACCCCAACCAATCAGAACACAGCCAAACCCCTACCAATGAGAACACCCCCACCCAATCAGAACACAGCCAAGCCCCCACCCAATCAAGTCCCACCCCACTGGCAGTTAAAGGAGGAAGCAGCTGCAATCTCCATTACTCTGAGAAGCACAGAGCCGGAGACAGAAGCCTGAAGATGATGAATGAGACTTCATCGAACGTTGCCTAGATACTTGAATCTTACGCTGGAGAAAACCCGAACAACCAAAGACATATATATATATATATATATATATATATATATATATATATATATATATATATATATATATATATATATATATATATATAATTCCGCATTACATTTTCTCAATCACCTATAAGTCATCTATACATTACAAAAGTATTAATCCAATCAATTAATTATAGCAACTGATATTAATCTTTCAATAATGGTTCTCATTTCATTTCCCCCCCTTTTCTTATACATTGCTAATCATCAATTAATATATAATATTCCTATTATAAGTTCCCAATTCCATATTTATTTCATTAGGTTCCATGTCTAATGTAGTGATGATTATTTAATAAAAAAAGAGAAGAAAAGGACACTAAAAATCCCCCATATCAGTTACATACTTACCTATTTTCAGTACTTATTCTTATATATCACAACATATTACCTTGCAGAATCTCCTTCCCTGTCTTTATTTTCATCCATTATCTCTCGCTCTTTTAACAATGTAATTTGTTTTCATCCTTGTTTGCTTCCTGTTTCTCTTTATTTTCTGGTCCTTTCTCTTAATTCCCTTTTCCCCCATTCTTATTCCCCTCCATTCCTCATTCCAATTATTAAGTTTATCTCCCTCCCTCTTTCAATTATTCTTTTGTACTTCCCTTTTCTGATTTTAGCCTCTCCTTTTCTTCATTTTCCAAACCATTCTCTCTTTTGTTGTCACATCAGACCACACATTTTAAATTTTAACTCCTCCTCCACCCCTTAGATAATTGTTGCTCCCTTTGTTCTTCAAAGCTGGCTTCTTCTTTGTTAAACTCCTCCCCCTCTGGTTTACTTTGTTCTTCTACAAGCTGAGTCACCATTTCTAATTTCTGTAATATGTAATTGCACATTTCAAGTTTTAATTTTCATCATTTCTCTTATATCTTGCAAGTCCAATCTTATTTCAACAAATAAGTCCTCCATTATATCTTTTTCTTTTTTCCTTTTCTTTCCTCTTCTTTAATAGATGTATTCCTCTTCCTTAGTGGATAAGTTTATTTTCAACAATCAATGTCCTTAAGTCTTTGTTCCAGGTCTTCTAATTGGTCCTTTTCCAACTGTTTCCCACAGTCACTGGGTGGTTCTATGACAATATTTTCAAATATCTTCCCCTTTGTCATATTCTGATTTCCCTTTACAGGATTTTTATTTTACTATAATGGAGTTTCTTTTACTTTTTTTAAGTTCCAAAGTCCAATTTCTTAGAAAGACCAAGCACTTTTAAAGAGTCACTGAAATTTTTCCTGTACCATCAGGTGGCGCTCCTGAATCTTTTCCACAATCCAGTCTTTCCTTAAATTTAACTTTCTTTGTTAAATATAGTACTTTTATTAAGTTTGCTAATTTCAATCATTAGCTATTATTATTTCTTTTCTTTTCAACACACTCAGTTTCAGCATTTTGTTATGCCCTTTAAGTGCCAATAGTCCAATAGTTGTCCAGTTTAATTTCTAAACCTTTGTTGTGCTCAAATATTTTCCTTTAAATTTTCTCCTCCCATTTAATCCAATACAATAATTCAAACCAATTTTATAAAATCTAATTTCCATCTCACTTTCTCTGGTCACCGCTTCACTTTCGCACACACTTTCCTCCAAAATAGTCCTTTATTTTTTAATACCGGGGTACCTCAAAATCCATGTATTTTGCCTGGTTCACACTCTGCTTGCTGCTTCTCTGCTCCAGCACAGTCTTAGTTTCCCGGACTTTTTGTCGTCTTCATGATGGCCATTTTAGGACCACTGCTGCAGCTTGCCTTTGGGAGGGGTTTTTCCTGTCAGGGAGGGGAGTTGTGGCTCTCCTTAACCCTCTAGGAGATTTCCCCCTTCTTCACCATCCCTCCAGGGTAGTTCTGGTCCCAAATGAGACTTTCCAGCAAGTGAGCTCGGGGTGAAACCATGCACAATCGCAGATTATGCTCCACCTCCAACAATGAACAAACCAGAAGTCCCGGGGCTTAACTTGTTTGTGTGGCGTGGTTTCTGGCATGCTATGGACTGGGCTGGTCCATAGACCAGAGCTATACCTGCTCTAAGAAGTATAGCTACTCCCAGTAAGAGTGGTATTTTGACATGGATGAGCCATTACAAATGTACTTTTTAGATTAAAGTATTAACTACCCAAATGCCCATGTATCTTAAGAGGGTATAAAATGTGAAGAACTAGATACAATAATAAATTTTGGAAGGATTAATCAAATCTCTTATCATGAACATAGATATAGATCTCTTTTTCCCCCTTTTGTCATGACAACAAATTTAGCAGTATTTTTCTTCCTTTTTCTACTGCTTTTGGTACTAAAATCAGCTTCACTGAAATGAAAGCATCAGGGGGAATGTATAACCACTTTGCAAAAGGAAAAGGCCTTTGTCTCTTTAAAATCAATATCTAGCACATTTTTTCTAGCATGCCAAAAACCTGGAATGATCAAAACAGCGCATTTCCAGCATAGCTTCTTCAGAGTTCTTGAAAGTCCAAAAACTACCTCCCACTTCTGCAATGCTTTCTACCTTGCTTTCAGGCAGATTTCAGAAGGGGAGATGGAATCCTCTAGTGAACTATTGCTAGGAGTTAATCATTGCTAAAATCTTTGTGAATCAAAAGTCTGTTTGTCGTACCTGCAGAGCAGAAAAGACAAAAATCTCCAACACAATAAACTTATAAATAAAAGCAAGGACTATTGCATTGTGTTTTCATTGGGATCATCTCTCTGGGATAGAGTTTATTCCATTCAGAATTAGTAAACTCCTTTTAGCATACTTCTGCACTTCCTGTTTTGCTTTACAATTGGGCCTAAAAGCAGACAGGCCAAAATAACTTGAGAAGGCATGTTCTCATGAGAATTTTTAGCTCAATTTTTATTACTCATAACAAGTCAAGGAGATCAGATTAGCCCTGACAAGCTGAAGAATATCAGGTTGACCAGCAAACACATTGGTTCTGTTGAGATTCCTAATCATGAAAGGTCCAAACCTCTATGCCAGAACATGCCCTTTTGATGTAAAAGGTCCTAAGTTCAATCCTCATTATTTTCCAATTCAAAATGGAAAGATGAGACCCTGGAGGACTTCTGCCAGTCACGATAGATTGGGCAGGACAGACAAAATGCCAGAATTTATATTAATACAACTTTCTTCATGGAAAAAGCTTGTTTCAGGATTAAGAATGGGTGACAATCATGTTGATTGTAATGTTGACATTCTCCAGTAGATTTTAAATTTTCTATCAAAGAAAGTAGGGTATAAGATGTTCTACATTTGAGATCTGGAAGTTTAAAATGTATGCAGTGGACTACAGGAAGAGTTAATATATTCCTGATGTCAATATTATTATATTAAATTTCAAAACAATGCAAAGAAATAGATTGAATCCATGAAATAGTATTAAGTTTCCAAGCAGAATTTGCAATCCTTGTTCATTAATATCTATCTGGGAATATTTCAGCATTGAAGAAGTTTTCTTTGATATGGTAAAAAAAATGAGTTAGAAATCCTAGTAGATTTTCTATAAATAGTCTAGAGGTTTCTCAGTAGTATAGTGAACATTATTTTCCTTACTCACTGTTTTTTATAACGTAACACAACGGCTGATATATTGTGGCATTGTAATTACAAGAAATCATCTGAAAGCTCTTGCACAAGAATTCATAAAACCACACAAATGCATTTTCTCTCTGCTTATGTTCTTTGGATTAAATCCATAGTTATTTTTGCTACAATCAGAAAATCCTTAGCAAGTTCCAAGTTACATTCATAGAGCACTTTAAATATCCCTCTAAGTCATAGCATGTGATCAACTGGATATTTATATCAGTTGTTTCTTCACCATTCTCAGAACCAGTTCCCAAAATGACTTATTGTGGGGAAGGTTCTGATTGTGTAGTAATAATTTTCCTTTATATAAATTAAGAATCCAGTTGCATTGCAGTGTATTGCAGTTTTATATGCAATCCTATAAATGTTCAGTGAGATAAGCTTTTAAATATGCATCCAAGAACTGTTTTATCTAGCAATAATGTCAAAGTGTGCCTGCTCTTTGGCATAGCAGCTTCCACAGACAGATTAGATTCCTTCCTCTTTATGCTTTTCTGTACATTCACATAACATTTGCTTTGAAGAGTTGGAACAGAGGTGGTATTCAGCAGGTTCTGACCAGTTCTGGAGAACTAATAGGGGAAATGTTGAGTAGTTCAGAGAACCGGCAAAAACCACCTCTGACTGGCCCCGCTCCCATCTATTCTCTGCCTCCCGAGTCCTAGCTGATCAGCTGTGTTTTCTTTTGTTGTCCTGCAGCAAAGAATGGATCTGGAAAGCAGGTTAGTGGGGTAGGGTGGGGAGGGAATGGGATTTTGCAGTAACCTTTCCCCAAGAGTGTGGAGGGAATGGAGATTTTGCTGTATCCTTCCCCTGCCATGCCCACCACACCCACAGAACTTGTAGTAAAAAATTTTGAAGTTGGAAGATCCTCCAAAGCAGATGGGGAGGAATATGAGCACCAGAGAAAATGTCATGTTGGTGGAAGTTCTTAATATGCCATTTTCTATAGACCTCTGTTGAATTAAGTTATGCAGAGGTCAGTGACAAGCATGCAGCCCTTGACTCCACAAGTGTAAGATAAAAGGTAAGAATCAACAGAACCAAGAATTTGATTCTCATTTCATGTGACATATAATCCAATGGTCTAATACAGGTAGTCCTCAACTTATGACTGAAAGTTCCAGTGGACCTCTTTGGGGAGTACTTATGGTCCAGAGTCAAAGTTCTGATAGTCAGACAGCCAGGGGTTGGATTCTACCAGTTTGGACCGGTTCTATAGATTTGGTTGTTATGATTCTGCACAGTTCAGAGAAACAGAAAATCATGTCCTGGCTGGCCCCGCCCCTCTCCACCCACCCTTCCCCTCCCTGCCCAGTCAGTCCTTATTGCGCCTGAGCAATATTGTGTGCATGCCCAACATTGCATGCATGCCCAACATCGCTGACTGCGTTCTTCCCCGCCCAGTCACTCCTCAAGGTATTTCTTTTTTTCCCCTCTGACGATCAGCTGTTCCTATGATCAGCTGTGCTGGGATTCCCCTCACTTATTTACTGTTTCACCCAGGAGGCTTCGCTGAGGCCCAGGAAGGCAAAAAAATGGAGGGGGCGCAGCCCTCCCCCATTTTTTGCCTTCCTGGGCCTCAGGGGAGCCTTCTGGGAGCAAAAACAGTCCCCCAGGAGGTTTCCCTGAGGCCCAGAAGGCCCCAAAAGCCCCCAAAATGGGGAAGATGCTGCCCCACAGAAAGAAGAAACTTCGCCCCTCTAGCCCCCCCTCACCTAGCAATGCCAACCTAGCCACGCCCAAAGAACCGGTTGTTACAAAATTTGAATCCCACCCCTGCAGACAGCTCTCACAGTCAGGTGACCACACTTTGGGTCCTTGGTATTTCTTGCATGCAATTTTTTTTCCACTGGAAACTGTAATTTGGTACAAAACTTTTTTCTCTCTAGAATACACATTTTTTGCTAGATATTTTTCATAATGTTTGCATTTTCACCATATTTTCAGAGCTGTGAACCACATTCTGGAAACCGTCAGGTTTGGCTTTCTCAAATTCAGCAATATATTATGAAGGACTGAACCAATGTTATATTTCTTGTGTAAAAATGGTCATGTGACAAATTTACCAACCATCCTTAGAGATCTATCGGTGAGGATTCCATACATGAAAGCCATCATAAAAAAATTCTTTGCCATTCCCTCTTTATTACAGGTACTCCTCGACTTACAGTAGTTTGCTAAGTGACCATTTGAAGTTATAACAGCACTGAAAAAGTGACTTTTCGCCATTTGTCAAACTTATGACTGCTGCAGCATCCCCATGGTCACGTGATCAAAATTAACACGCTTGACAATTGATGCATATTTAAATTGGTTGCCATGTCCTGGGGTCATATGATCACCTTTTGTGACCTTCGAACAAGAAAAGTAACTGTGGAAACCAGATTCACTTAACAATCATGTTACTACCTTAACAACTGCAGTGATTCACTTAGCAATTATGGCCAGAAAGGTTGTAAAATGAGGCAAAACTCACTTAACAACTGTCTAACTTAGCAACAGAAATTTTGGGCTCAATTGTGGTCAAAAGATGAGGATTCCCTGTATTTGGTTTATGGAATGTATCGTTCTACTCACAACTATAATCATAACTGACTGAAAACAGGACAAAGAGTGAAATAATATTATCATGCCCTGACTTTTAAATAGCAAGGTAAAGGGGGAAAAACATATAATAATGTTTTCTACAATATTGGTGCTGTAGAGTGGTATTTGCTTTTTTGTTTGTTTTTATCTTTTGGGTTTTTTGTTTGTTTGTTTCACCATTAAATAAAAAAATAGCTGAGTTGCAATTACTCTATTAGCAGGTTCCTCTAAGCTTAGTACCTCAGTCTCCCCAACGGGGTTGGTGTCCTTGGGCTATAATTGATACTGAGAGAATAACTTCACTACATACAGTACATTGCAAGAATATCCAGCCTATATTTTTGTCCAAATTGCTGCTGAATTATCATTTCTAAATAAAAATAAAAAGAGATTATTTCACAGGGCAGCATGTTAAATACTTGAACTGGAAGGGATGGTAAAGGAGTAAACAAAGAAGAATATGTTGGTTTCGGGACCTCAGAAATTTAGGACTGATAAAAGGAAGTGTTTCTTTACACCGTGTGTAATTAAACTGCATAATTCACTTCCACCTGATATGGCGATAGCCTCCAATTTAGATAGTTTTCAAAGGAGGACAGGGCAAATGTTTGGGGGATTGGGTTGTCAATAGCTATAAGTCTTGATTGCTGTAAACTATCTCCAGAGTCAAAGGCAGCCTGTCCTAAATACCAGTTGCTAGGGAGCAATAGTCGAAAAAGCCCTCATATCCTACTTTCCCAGTTTCCCAGATGCCTCTATTGGCCACAGCATAATACAGAAGGCTGGGCCAGATGGGTTTTTGGCCTGACCCTTCAGGTTTTATGTTCTTAAATTCCATGGACCTATCTCAGCCGGAGAAGAAGGCAAAAGTTCAGCATCAGGAGAGAAACAATAAAGCAAAGAATTTGTGACACACACAGCAAATTCAACCAAATCACTTGATAAGCAGTTTTTTACATAGGATTTATGTAAAATTTATGTATTTCTCAGTTGAAAGCCTAACTGAGGATGATAGACTTTACAGTCTATCGTTGTCGAGGGGATCCGATCGGCTACCACAAAATTAAAAAAAAAAACGCATTGACCCAAAATTTAGTATTGCCATGCTCTTCTTTCTTAGTTACGGAAGAATCCTACTAGTTACAGAAAGCCTGCAGACCATGTTCCACAACTGTAACTGGACGGCAGGAGAACTCTCTTTTTAAAATCCATCTTCGTTTGCTTGTTACTGATGCATCCAGGGTGAATGTTTGTTTGTTTTAAATATAAACCAACAGATTCTACACTGCAATTGGCAATTTTTCTCTACAGTGAGAAATTTCGCTATGTACGCTTTTGGCTATGCCTCCTGGACAAGGGAAGATCTATTATAATTACTCAAAGCAGTTAGCTGGGGTTTGGATTAAATACTTCTTATAAAGCTGGAATTATTCTGTAAAGCAGAGGTCTCCAAACTTGGCAACTTTAAGACTCATGGACTTCAACTCCCAGAATTCTCCAGCCAGCTATGTTTTCTGGGAGTTGAAGTCCACAAGTCTTAAAGCTGCCAAGTTTGGGGACCTGTGCTGTAAAGGGATGGAAAGCAATATTTCTGTAACTACTATATTCTGAGTAGCATCCGACCCTTCAATATTTTATCGTGATTCCTTTGCTTTATTTTTATTTTTTTAGACTTTAGTTTTATTTGCCTCTCTTCCCGCCCCCACCAAAAAAATCAGCATCATAGGGTGACCTTTTTTTCAAAGGGCAGTTTTTTCACTCCATCTCTCCTCTAAAGATAGTGACATTAGTTTTGTAAATTAATAAACAGGCGGGCATCTGAGGACTGCATGAAGCCTCCATCACCCTTCATTGTGCTTTCTCTTCTGACCTCACTTTCCAGTGCAGGGCCCTCATCTTGACAACAATGCCCTGAAAGCCTGTGTGGCACTTTGGGATCACACTTGAAAAGGTCTTTGGCTGAGGCTGGCTTTCAAGCTGGGGGGACAATTGGCAAGAGGCCTGTGGCTATTCATGCAGAACCGGCAGTGAAAAATGCCTGAAGTCAGTTTCAGGGGTGGGCGATGCCCCCCAAAAAGAAAGCCCACATAACACGAATGGCTGCTGCTAGGCGACTCAACCCAAAGGCATGTCACTAGCAGGCTTCCATGCGCCAACATCAATGGGCTCATCCTTTCCCTATTAGGGGCCTAAACTGATGGAGAAACATGAGAAGGGACTAAGAGCAGGAAAAGGAAATAATGCAAGGGTACATTGTGGTCAAGGCAGATATTGTTGCATCAGACAGCCTGGTAGGCTGAAATAAAGTCACTGGCATCTGGGACTTTCTTGTCCTGTGCATGACTGGTGCCTATCGTTGAAGAACAAGAAGAAGAAGAGGAAGAAGAAGAAGAAGAACAGAGCAATAAAGATATTCAGAAAATTTCTGTGTGCATCTCTGGTAAGCACGAAAGGGGTGGGATTTACTATATCTAACACGTATCACAGTGGCTTGTGAGACTGAATTCATTTATTCTGAGCCAGTGTGATTCAAACTTGGGGAAACAAAGTTTTTGTTGTTGCTGCTGCTACTTCTTTAGTCACTGTTGCTTCCTTGACCCTCTTTGGCCCCACAGGTAGATGCCACATTCGGTTGAGTTCAAAGTGAAATATTTAAAGCCTGCCAGAGCTGCCAAGTTATTTTGTTGCTTCCCTAACCCAACAAATATTTTTGACACATACCACAGAAAATCTCACAAGCACCTTTTCCCCTCCTTGGCTCTAAAAATAAAGTTTATCAGAATAATAAATAATGATTTTGAACACATGTCGGTGTTTAAAATTTGCTGTTTAAGACAACTGCCTCATTTTTAACTCTTGATAGCTTTACTGCTGAAAATTAGTATATCTGTCCTTAGTCATTTGTATACAGTACAAAAATGTATAAAATTAGGCTAATTGGTAGGCATGAAGGCAACCTTTGATTATGGAACTCCCTCTTAATTCTTCCTCATTCTGTTTCTAGAGAGGAAAGGAGTCATTTTTGTTCAGCAAATGTTTTCATATCCAAGCAATTTATTAGCTGGTTTTACATTTTCATTTGAAGCATTTTTGGGTTGCTCCATTTTATCCCTTGTCACGACACAGACTTTTAAATACCTTATTTGTATATGTCCTCGATGGCTTTATGAATAAAAAATGACTGATATATATATTTTGTCAGTTAATTGATTCATTTATCTATGTAAATAGTAGCATGTAATCTAGACTGGGCAGGTGGTTCAAGGAATGTTGTGTTGGGGCGGGAGAGAGAGTGGGGATTTCTCCTCACACAAGAAATTAGACCACAATAAGAGCTGAGCACCACTGCCCATATCCAAGGTGAAAAGAAAAGCCTCAACTCTTATTGTGATGGCCTCCATTGAATAAGATTTCTGCCTTCTCTGACCGAGAAAAAAATGGGACAAGCAGCAGGAACAGTGGCAGGCATCAATCTGGTAGGAAAATGTTGTCGATTTTTGAATCTCTAGAATTGGCCTTTGCCTTGATGTGGATAAAATTATGCCGTTCAGATCTTAGTTTTATCAGGGTGGATTGGCATCATTTATACTGAAAAATGTATTTGACAAATACCATCAGTGAGTAGCATGCCACAAGAGTCATCAATTGGTAAATTGTCATCCATCCTCAGCATCATTCTCTCATGCAAAAAATGAGTTTGGGTGCAAAGATGGCTAGTTATGGAGACAGAAGGAAACCTTTTTTTCTTAATGAGGCAGGTTGCCTTAGTTGCAATGGATCAAAGTGGATTAAAATATCACCAGAAGAACAGTGAAGTCTAACACATCTGAAAGGCATCCGTTTTGGAAAATCTGACCTAACACCAAAATAACAATAGGACATTAACATTTCCTTCAGAAGAAAACTTATTACACTGACACTTTCTACAGACCAGGAAGACAGGATGTTCCTTGTACTTATAGGAAGCAGAAGTGCTTCAAGTGACAGAAATATATTCAAAATCAATAGTTAATGAACACTGTAACCATCCCTCATATATTTACCAGCTGTTTTAGAATTTAGTACCTGTTTCCATAGAGGCTTAAACAACGCACCATCCAAATCAATGCCCACGCATATTAAAACACCTACTTTGGCATGATTGTTGTTTTCAACAGAGATATTCTTTGGTTTAGAATGAACAAACTCTTTCTAAATTACTTTAAAGGTTATTATCCTTTAAAGTAATTTCACAAAGTGATTTGTTTTCAGTAGGATTGTTTATTATATGCAGGGTTGAGAACTATGAAAATTTATCCAACACTTCCTCCCAAACTGTCTGCTCCTTAATCTCTAAAACAGACCAGAGACAAGCATCATATTATTTTACTTCTCCCGTGCACTAGGTTCTTACAAAGCTTTGCTTAAATATACAAAAGCATGATTATAAGGGTGTTACTGTTTACTATCTCAGTTATGCCTGTGGTAGTGTGTGAGTTTGTGAGGGATATAAGATGGGCTTACGATCAAAGAGCAATTTTCTAGCCACAGAGGAAGCATTTTACTAATCATATCAGGAGCAAATGAATGAAAATCAGGTGAATAAGAATCATTTTATACAAGAATGCCTCTTCATTATATTTTTAGGTGTCTGTTTAAGTTTTGTGGTGCTTTTAAAAAAAATGCAAACCATATTGTTAGTTGAAACTATTATCTCTGAATCCAACAAGCTAATTTAGGAGACACAAGTTGTGCAGCACAGCCTGAAACCTCTGTGTCTAGCTGTTCCTGGCTTTTCTCAGAATCTTCCAACTGAAATATCCTTTGGCTGTTGGTAGAACTGGCTTGCCTTTGTGATATTGTGTCTACTAATTCAATGTACTTTTCCACATGGACTCACCTTGAAATGAGCTTTGCTCAGAATAAATAGTCATTGGGAAGCCATAAGCTATTCTCTGTAGAAAGGTAAGGGTTGTAGTCAGTTCTGGTTCTACCCCATTCCCTTATATATCACACAGGGATTAATATGCAGGTTTCATAACTGCACGATAGTTCTCACTTTATTTTGGTTTTTGGCCTGTCTTAACCTTCATGCAATTTTGTAAGAACTTATCCCTCCTATCTTTAGAATCTGCAGGCATTTTTTTTAAGAAAAGAAAAGAAATGATCCATTAAAAGTTACATTTTTCTCCCTTTTGCCATAATTTTTATAAATGTTACATTTGCTTCTTTATCCTGCCCCCTCCCTTTTAGGTTAATTAAAGCTGCAGCTCCATAGGATAAACAAATTTACAATTTCCCCATAGGATAAACAGTTTATTATTACATAACATTCCCATTTACTATCCTATGAAGGATTGGAAACATCTAATACTACTAATACTACTAGTAGCACCCACCCCACCCCACCCCACCCCAAAAAAGATAGAGAATGGGAAAGAAAGTTGTGATCAAATATTTTAAGAACCTATTTATCCAGATAAATATAGCATTGTTGCACAAGAGTAAATGTCACTCAAAGAAGGACTTCTCAGTAGGTGTACATTAGGATGATACTGTTACATCACATTAAAATAAATGGTTCACAGATGTTGTGTACAAAAATAGCCAACCCAGCTTAAAATTCATTCAGCAAGTCAAATATTCCAGAAGTAGGAATCAGGAACTGTACTCCTTCCTCCTTGCATATGCAACACTGACCAAATGACTTCCTTTCTTGCACAACAAAAATTTCATAAAGGAAGGAGGAGATTAAGTGACTAGGTATAATATACATACAATTCACAAGTAGGAACAGTATATGTTCCTAACTTACTTAAGAAAGTACAGGATGACTCAACTATTATTAAATATGTATATCTGAGCCTTATTCTTTAGTAATAATTTTGATCCTGCAAAGATATCATCACTAGCTTAAAGAATCTATCTTGTAGTTTATTTATTGATCCATTTTGTATGCCCCCCACATCTCAGACTTGGTGGCAAATGGAATTAAAATAGAATAAATACCAATAACAAACACTATAAAGATTAAAATAAAGGCAACCATGAAACAGAAACCCAAGTCATTCACACAGCCAAGAAGTACACACACCTGGGCTCTAGGCCTGGGCACAGGATCAGTTGCATTATCCTGGAAATAAATGGAAATTCCCAATTGATAAGCTTAAAATAAAATAAAAAGTCTGCAGTGCCAAGTCTCATGTAACTTGCTGTTTCTGGTCATTACAAACACATTTTTTTTTAAAAAAAGCAGCACATTGCAGTGGATGCCACTTGTTCTCTTACCTTACCACCCACCAGTTATCCTGTTCCCTAGAACTGAAGCAAGACCAGGACATTATAAGAGAAATGAAAATGTACACCACAAGATACGAAACCATTAGTCAGCACTTGTGTTCTGTTTAAAAATCCACAAGCAGGGACTAATTCTCATTTGGAAAACAAATATTGACACGGCCGTTGCACTCCAGTTCCCACATTTCAAAAGGCTTGCCTGAAATCTAAAGGGAAACTGTGTAATAGTTTGTGTTGTTCTGGCTAGTGATGGGGAAGAAGAAATGCCCACAAAAGCACTATTCAGCCTCATGCGTGGAGGCTTCCTCACTGCACACTATGCTGCCTGTGTGGACATCAGGGGGTGAGCTAAGCTGGTGTGCATGGCAGTGCGAAGCAACTTAAAACAGCTTCACTCCTGGCTCAGGCATTTATTCAGGCTTTGAATGCTTATGACTGAACTGTGCCAAAGTGTAATGATAGTCACATGGTAAGAGAAAGTGACAAGCTGGATTTTTCATTCATTAGTTCATCCCCTCACTTATTCACTCAATTTGTGATGCCAAATCGGCTTTGCAGACTTTGACTCTAGTAGTGGAACAACCTACTCTGAAGATATTCCTTGGCTGGAAAAAGCTCCACATTGGTGCCTCCAAATGAAAGATGGAGACGGTCTGATTTCTTCCATCCAGATGTTTCCTCGGAAGCTCCAGCAGAAGGTTCTTCAGCACACATAAACAAAAAAAGTCCCTAGAAATGCCTTGACATTACTCAACTACCATAAGCCCCTAGACCAGAGGTGATATTCAGCAGGTCCTGACCAGTTCTGGAGAACCGGTAGCGGAAATTTTGAGTAGTTTGGAGAACCAGCAAATACCACCTCTGACTGGAGATTTTACAGTCTCCTTCCCCTGCCACGCCGACCAAGCCACGCCCATAGAACCAGAAGTAAAGAAAATTGAATTCTACCACTGGCCTAGACAATTTTGGCTGTTTCTCTACAAACTATTCCTTTTAGGTATGTCATAGCCCTTTAAGGTAGTCCTCGACTTACAACAGTTCATTTGGGGAATGTTCGAAGTTACAATAGCACTGAAAAAGTGACTTATGACCCCTTTTCACACTTATGACCATTGCAGCATCCTCATGGTCATGAGATTTATATTTGGATGTGACTCATATTTACAACAGTTGCAGTGTCGTGTGGTGATGTGATCCCTTTTTGCAACCTTCTGACAAGCAAAGTCAATGAGGAAGCTAGATTCACTTAACAACCGTGTTACTAACTTAACAACAGCAATGATTCACTTAACAACTGTGGCAAGAAAGGTTGTAAAATGGGGCAAAACTCACTTAACAACTGTCTCATTTAGCAATGGAAATTTTGGGATCAGTTATGGTCGTAAATTAAGGACTACTGAATAGAACACTGTGAGTATGATTTTTTTTTGTCTGTTACAGAAATAATTGATCTGAGGACCAACTAAGAACTAACTAAAAACTAACTTATTTTATTTAGCTAGAAACATCATTTGATTTCCAAAACACTCAGGAAAAGATGTATAATTTTATTGAGCAACAAATATTACTCAAGTCACAAGTATATTTTCCTGCACTTTGCTTTGATATAAGAACTGAGTCCAGTGATTTTGTAAGATTTCTCACATCTACTTACAAGTAGTGTAGTAATCAAGCAGTACAAGATTACAAGCATGCTTACCCAACTGATCATAAAAATAACTGAATGCACTACAAAGTAGATCTCTAAAAACATATTATTAAAAACAAAATATGAAAAAGGAGTGAAGCCCATCATTTCATGTTTTGTCCCTGAAAAGCATCTGAGTCAGATATAATGCTAGTCTGGATGGACTTAGATCTGATCCAATAAAAGGTGTCTATTTTAGGGGTCTATATTTAGGTATGCTTAAAACAAGCTATTAACATCATTCGGTCCATAGAAAGTAACCACATTTATCCATAGGTCTACTAGTTCCTCCCCTAAGTAACACCTATGCTTTGCACGGTCCTCCTCAGTCCTCCATTTAAGCCAGCCAGTGAGGGAATAGTATAAGCTAGGACCAACTGATACTCTCATTCCTTGTTTTCTCTCCTCACAATTTCTTGATATGATGAAGAAAAAATATTGAACTCCCCCCCTCATTTTTTTTAAAGGAATCACTATACAGAGGGAGGGACAAATCTGTTGCTTGAAGAATGGTGGAGAATGGTGGGAAAGAAGAAGGAGGCAGCCACAGGATCTGGGAGGTGAGACTAAGTGGGAATTCTTGCCAATGGACAATTGGCCACCTCACAGTTCCAAAGGAAGCTTTGCAAAACTGCCTTCACAGCATCTCTTATGGAGCAGGAGCCAAGCTATAATTAATTGGCTTAGCTTCCCAAGGCTGACACAAACTCCAAGATGATAGGAATGGGGATACCAGAGGAAGAGAAGTCCTGACCTTAGGTTGGTGTTGGACTTGTATAAGGAAGAGGTCCAAATGTGAATTCAACCCTTGGCCTTTGTATTGAACTATACTGCTCCATTGTACTAAATGTTCTCAGTAGTATTTAGCGCAAAGATTTTTTTTTCACTTTATAGACACTGAAGCACTAATGCACTCTTTTTTACACTTGAAACAACTTTCCTATAGTCGTTGATTTAAACTTGCTCCCACTCACAACCAAGTGTGGTCTTAGCACACACTATGGAATGACTTTAATCAAAGCTACTCTAGGAATTCTGGAATATTGTTGATAATATTTTGCCAAAATTTTACTCCCTCAACTTCCTTTGGTTGGATACCAGACAAGAGTGGGAGGGTGAGTTAATTTTTAAGCAAAAATAAAAAACCCTTCAAATTGCTTCAAAAGAAAATGATTTCTGCAATATTAAGGATTTGTATCCAGAAAATGCAATGTTGGCATAAAATAGAATTCAGTCAAATAAACTGAGAAAAAACAGAAGAATCTTGCCACTATTATCTACATTTTATAAATCAGTATTTGTAGGATAAGTTAAATGCATCCGAATCATGCTGATAGGCAGTTTCTCTAATTTCTTAACAATAAAAATGTTCTTATAATGGTCCATCTTGTTCATTTGGCTGTAAAATAATTTACAACAAACTAATTCTTTCAGAGACATTAGTTTATTTGTTTATTAAATGCATACTGCCACCCATCTCACTATTCACTACTCTGGGTAGTTTACTAAGATAAAAACCCAGAAAGCAATACAAAATCAACCAAAATAATCATAAAAATGATTAAATACATTGAAAACAATAAAACTATTAAAATCATTAAAATCATAATCCATGGCAGAATCCCATTTTATTAAAAGTACAATCACTTAGCAGGATTTCCATTCATGTCGTCAGATCCGCAGACCAGATGAAAAAGCCAGGTCTTCAAATCTTTTGGAAGGAAAATAAGATTTTGGCCAATCTCACCTCGGAGGGATAATGTTCCAAAGGGTGGGCACTACAGCAGAAATGTCTCTCTTTCTGGGTTCCATCAGATGGTACTTTTTGTAAACAGTACCTGCAACATGCCGTTTCTGTCAGATTTGATTTATTTTACTTATTTAGTACATGGCAATATTACATTAGCCAGGAAACCACAATGCTAATATATAAATTTCTGACCATCTACATGAGGCTCTGGCTTGTCTTCTTCCAAAGTGGCACCTATTTATCTACTTGCATATAACATGCTTTCAAATTAGGCAGAAGCTGAGGTAAGTGTAGGGAGCTCACCCTGTGACACGGTGTTAGGATTCGAACTTCTGGAGCAAAAATCATCTCCAGCATCATTAAGCCACTGAGCCACCACACCTCTTATCAAATCTCATGGGATGGGTAAATATGACTGAGGTGAGGCAGTCCCTTCAGTCCAATGCCATGTTTGACTTTATAGATCATCATAGGTAATTGTGTAATCCAACTGAATTACAACCTCACTGTCCAGGTTAGAAAGACTTAGATCATATAATGTACCAACCTAAAGTAGCAACCTAAAAAATAAACATTTTAATGCTCATTTATGCTTATTTTTAGATATTTGTAAAATAAAATTGAAGGGAGCTTGGTAATACAAATGTCTTAAGACTATTTAGCAAGACTATTGATAAAATATTGTTTAATTCATTGAAAAGGCTTTCATGAGAGGCTTTTGCTGTTGTATTTGAAACAACAGTTCTTTCTATTATAAATAATGGAGTATACAGTAGTATTCAAATGTTGTTAAGTAGGGCTATATATTTTAATATTGTACTTGATCAATGCTTTAATGAAAATTTAAGTCAAGTTGCTCGTCACAAGTGCTTCATGAAACAACATGGTGCCCTTGCTTCTATGAGCAAAACAATCACATCAATTTGCTTCACTTTCCTATATAAAAGTTAAGGTTGGAATGTGTGTATCTTCTACTATACCAGGAAGAGTTGGAAAGCAATGCCCCCTTTTCTTTCTTTTTCTCTTCCCCCTTGTATCTCACACCCATTTTTCCTCTCTCAATTTCCTACTTTCTTTTCTTCTTTGTATTTTATGTAATAAAATAAATAAATATGAATCTGCTTCACTTTCCTTCTCAGCCCTCTCCAGCCTCATCTTCGGTCTTCTCCTGCATGGAAATGCTGGAAGAAGTCCCTGTTCATCACATAAGCTTCTTTCAACATTTTAATTCAGCTCCTAAAAGTCCTTTTCAGTTTTTGCAAGCGCCAGAAGAAGGTAAGGGGAAGATGCAATGCAATGCAAAACACTTCGTGGAGGTATATCAAAGCTATCTGATGATCAATGCCTTTGATTGGTGAGCTCTCCTGAATCTAAGAAATCAATGCACTGGTCTCACTTGAAACCAAATTGATATGTGTGGCCATGTCTATTGCAACATATTCAGGACAGAGAGGTTTCCCATCAATAATGAAATCTCTAATCCTTGAAACTCTATCTTGCAGTCTTTGAATTGATTCTACTGAACCATGACTCTAAAGCCTTTGTTACCAAGGGGAGGAATCAAGGACCAGACATTGTTGCCATGAATTCCAAAACTTCTAAAGAAAGTTTTCAGATATAGATAATTAAGTAATTAACTAATTTCTTAATAATAGGTATTATCTTAACAGCCTGAAGGTCCAGTACTGTTTCTACTTGTATCCATGTAGTGTCCATGTGCTCTATCCATGATCTATGTAGTAGTGTTTATAAATGAAGATATCGTTTTCTGTATAGAAACTAAATAACAGACAGAAGGATTGAAGTGCTTAAAACAAGAATAGAATTTGAGGAAGAATAGTCATTTTGTGTATTTATATATGGCATGATTTTTCTACTGCCTCGTTCAAAACACCTCTAGGAGACTTATACCATAACTTCAAAAAATCATAATGACAATACAACAACAGCAGCAGCAGCAGCAGCAACAACAACAACAACAACAACAACAACAACAATAATAATAATAATACCTCTGTGGCACAGTGGTTAGAGTGCAGTACTGCAAGCTACTTCTGCAGCCAGCTGCCTAGTTTGGCAGTTCAAATCCCTCCAGGCTCAAGGTTGACTCAGCCTTCCATCCTTCCAAGATGGGTAAAATGAGGACCCAGATTGTTGGGGGCAAAATGCTGACTCTGAAAACCACTTAGAGAGGGCTGTAAAGCATTATAAGTCTAAGTGCTATTGCTGTAAAAGTACAAAAATATAATGTAAAACAATATCACCCTCCTTATTAATGGCAACTGGAGCAGATTGATAAGGTCCAAAGGCCCTGCGGAATTGAATAATTAATTCCTTTTTTAAATGGGTGAAGGTTATTTCACTGGATAGGAGCAGCTACTGGGAAGGCTTGGGATCCATTAAAATCTGCAAGGTGATTAGTCAATCCTCTTGGGTTGAAGGCAAAGGATAAATGATTCCACTTAAGGGCAAAACCAAGTTGTTGGAGCCAAGTCATAGAGAACTATGTAGAGTAAAACTAACAATGCAGACAATGCGGTGCTCACAGGACTAGTGCCTTGTTAATATGATGGCGGTTTCCTGCCAACACATGGGCAGTTTTCTATATCAACTGCTGGGGTACCCGAGTGATTTTCAAACACAGCCCAATATAGAGCATGTTGTAGCTCTATATCAATATCAAAATAATGAGAGCAGGAGTCACCATGGCCAATGATTCCTGTTCTAAATAGGGCCACAATTGATTCACAAATTGAAGCTGGGCAAAAGACTACCTGGACATTTATCTTCTTAAAGATAAATAACAGTCAGTCCAGAGAACCTTCAAATTGCATGATTTCATACACAAAACCAAAGGATAACTTTTCTCATTAGTTTCATACCTAAACTCTGTGATACTCCACCAATACCTGGCCAATAGTTTAAATTCTCATATTCCAGTGTATCCAACAGGAAAGTATGTGTAGACTGGTATCATCCACCCCAAATCATGCAGACTGCCTAGAAGGATACCGTACCTGATGGTATCAATTGTCACCAGAGTCATCCTCAGAAGTCTCTTACAGTATACCATAAAAACATTCAATTCTATCAGATAACACTCCCAATAAAAACTTTATTAGAATAGAACGCAAAGCTCAGCCAATAATCATTACTTAATCGTTAAATGTATATGCCAAAATAATAGGAGACCATCACACTCAATTGTCTAATTATTTCAAAAGGTCTATAGGCAAAGATCTATAGAATAGCATGCATTGGATAAATCTTCTATAAGGCTCATTCTAGAAGGAGTCATCACTTTTTCAAATAAAGTATAATGCTCAGAATTTTTGCATTCTTATGAAGCGGGCATGGAAGAAAGGAGATCATAAAGCAAGGTGAAGCTTCTTTCCTTTCTTCAGTCTCCTGGACTTCAGATGATATTCTGTTGAGATGGAAACCTTCTGGATGAGTCCTGCTAAGCATGAGCATGGACAGTTTAATTGTTTCTCTCTTCCTCAGGATCCTTTTGCTGAGAACCCAGGTTTCTTTTTTTTTTTAAACAAATTTTATTCAGTTTTTCACATTAAAAACAAAAATCTCTTTTTAGTGGACAACATATTTCCGGGTCATCACCTTTACATACAAATATGACAACAATTATACATTCATATATGCATTCTTAATTCTATTATTACCTTTTCCATTCCAAATTTTCAGTAAGGAGAGAAACAAACACATTAATTCTACCCTCTTTCATTAATCTCAACAAAACATCTTTTTGTTTCATTTCAATTATTTCAAATATGATCCTTTAATATTTATTTTAAAAATAAAGATAAACAATATGTGTTTGCCTAATAATAATAATGATAACAATAAAAAAGGTTACCAATATCTCTCCTTGCTTTTAATAGTCTATATTAACTTATTAATTTAGTTGGTTCTTTAGTCTGTCATATTCCCTTTCCATTACACATTCTTTTTATAAATTCTAGATTAATACAAATTTTAACACTAAAGAAACAAAAAAACAAGTATAGGTTTCCCCCCTTTTACTGCTTTGAGTGTGACACCTCAATGATTAAAATATACCTTTATTCCCTCATCTTGATTCCCAATAAACCATTATTTTTAAGAAGTTACAATAATAATCATTACATCTTTTCATTTGGATTCTGCAGCATATTTTCCCTCCTTGATTTTTAATAAAAGTTATCAGTGAAATATTCTTATTACCCCTTGTCACCCTGCTGAATCCTCTTTTTAATTCATCAACCATTATCTCTGAAAAAAAATATTATTTTTAACATTTTACTATTTCCGTATTTGTTTATTTCATGCATCTGTTTCTTACTGCTTCTCCTCCCACTCTTTTCTCCATAACTTTCTCATTCCAGTTTATATCCCTCTCTTTCTTAATATCTTCCTTTCCCCTTTTCTGCTGGGTCTTTCTGCCTTTCCTGACTTCACAGGTATTCCCCCTTTCGATTGCCTTCTTAAATCTCAACTTTTTAACCTTCCTTCTTTCCCCACTTCTTTGTAGTGTTCTTTGTGTTAATTGTCTATTTAAAATGTCTTCTCCTTGAGTCAACTCCTCCTCCTCTGAAGCTCTTTCTTCTTGTTCTTCAATCGCCATTTCCATTTTGTCTAACACAGAGCAAAGTGATTCACCTCTTTCCTGTAGTAATTCTCTCATATTTTTAAGTTCCATTTTTAATTTCCAAAGAGATATCATCATTACACACTCTTGTATTTTATGATCGTTAAAGTCCACACACCAAAAAACTTTTACTTTCCTTCTTTCTTCTTTCAATTTTCTAAAGTTCTCAGTTATTCCAGCTGATGGTCTATACCAAAAACATCAATCAATCCCACAGTCAGTCTTTCCTTGCTTTTTTTATTTATTCTGGTTCTGCTTTCACTTTCTAAGATTCTTACTTTGTTTCAATATTTCTTTAATATCCACACAATATCCACACAAGTTCATTCAGAAACAGGATGCTTTCCCTTTTGTTTGAGCTCAAGTTTTTTGTCAAAAGGTGGCACTCTCCATTATATAAAATCTTCACCTTTTTCCCGTATTTTTTTGTTTAGGGTTTTTCGAACCTCAATATTCCAGCACAGTCCAGTCTCCAATTTGTAAACTTTATTATTATTATTATTATTATTATTATTATTATTATTATTATTATTATTATTATTATTATTATTATTTTGACAATCTTAAGTACAGCTTTATTTTATGCCTGTTTATTGCCAAAATATTTTAGTCCAATTTAGTTAAATCTTTAGTTCCGGCTTCTTCCTTTCCCAGTTCAAAGCCCCGCTTAGCTGTCAAAAATATTTTCTTATTTTTATCCTGTCCCTTTGTATTTTCGCCACTCACTTTTCTTTTCTTAAAAATTCCATGTTACCTTAATCCCGAGGTACTTTTGTATAGTTGTATTGCCCAGTGGTCCCAGTTCAGATGTTATCCACCTCTTTCTTCCCTCCTGCACAAAGCTTAATCCAGCTGAGTCCTCCTCTTCGGGATGGCCATTTTAAATCACCGCTGCAGTTGTCTTCGGGGGGAAAAAGACCAAGCTCAGGAGGGGAGATGCAGCTCCCCTCAACCTGGCTTGTGACTTCCCCTTACTCTGCCGCCCTTCCAAGGTAGCTTCAGCCCCTAATCGTAATGATCGGGGCTCTCCAACGAAAGAGCACAGACCATAGCCGCAGAGAGTCGCGATCTACGGTCCGTCAGCGAGGAGGCTCCCGAATCTCTCAGAATCCAGGTTTCTAGGGCAAATCCCTTTTCCCCATATCGGGTACAGTTGCCATGTATGGCTTGTTCAGTCTTCTGTGACCAGGTACCCATCACATGTTTAGGTTACTATCTCAAAGTTCTCAGATGGCATGCCTCAATAGATCTCAAAGACACGATAATTAAGACTGTCTGAGAAAGGTAGAAGAATTAGGCGAAGGGTCAGCTGTATATAGGAATGCTCTCATACTTACCACAAGGCATCTCAGTCACTCTTCAAGGCAATGAGCAAGCCACATACTACCACATTCCCAGGCTTTGGAAAGCAAAACAAACAAGGCCTCAAAGCTCTGGAAGAAGCTCAGACCCATAAAGTCCAGACTCAATCAAACAGAGCACAGAGCAAACACAGTCCAAAGGCAGTGGAAAGCAAATGCAGGCAAATAAACTCCAGACCTTATGAAACAGAGCACAGATAGACACACTTCCAAGCACAAGTAGAAAAGCAAACAGACACAAATAGAGTCTAAACTTAATGAAGCAGATAACTGAAACAGTAGCCGTCTCATTCTCTCTCCAAGTTAAATCAAAGCAACTGACCTCCAATTCCTCGAAGCTGTATAGAAAGAAGGAAAATTTGAATGTTTTGGCTTGGGGAAGATCTTGTGTCATGTATCTGCTCTGCTTCATGAGCAGAGAAGTAATTTTAATACTTTTCCACGATCCTCAAAGTCATGTATGTTTTCAAGTAACATTTTCTAATGATGTCCATGGAAGATGGAGAGAAAAGTAGGAACAAAATAATCTTTATATTAATATTCCCATCCTTAATATGTAAATGCATATCTACATATTAGGAAGATATCTACATATCTTCCAAGGTGACTGGAAGATCTGCAAAAACATGAGAGGCTATTAACTTTATTTCAGATAGTCATAAAAATCTTTGCTTCCTATGGGATATTACTGATGATGGAAATGTGGGTTATGGGCCCAATAACAGAAATAAATCAATATTATTTTATCTGTGTGTTCTTTATATTTAAAACAAACACAAATCCAATTTTCATTTAATTTCAAAGGAGACATATTGTACTTTTTTCCCAAATATTTTCAACTATAACATTAAAGAATATCTTGCTATGAATATGTTGGCATTTAGCACCTGGTTTCAGTGCTGGAAAATCTATGAGCATTATATCTAGTGAAATGTGTGCAATTATATTGAAGTGCAAATTGAGGGTTGGAACATTTTTGGGGGGCTCTGTGGTAAGCACTTGATCTTAAACTTATTTCAAAAAGATATTGTATGATAAAGTGGCCATTTAAATAAAATATATTTAGAAATGCATGCTTTGTGAAAATGTATCATTTTTCCACACAGATTTTTTTAAAAAAATCTAATGTATTGGGAAGGACGTACTGCTGAACAGTCTGACTACTGGAACAGTCATCTCAACTATTGTAATATCCACACCAGCTCTTCCACAATCTAATCTGCAAATTCCTGTGAAAATATTCCCTTGTCCACAACAACTTTTAAAAAGTGAAATTATAGGCAGAGAGTGGTGGTTCCTGGGCATTTAATTACTTCATGCTTGTACATTCTGTATACCCTTGATTTGCAGTGTGTTCCCAAGTTATTTTTTGTTCTCAGATGTAGATTTTTATTTTTGCCTTCCAGCCTACACACTGCATAAAGTTTGGTAAGAGCTAGAGCCAGAAAAAATACTGGTGGTTTTTATTTATGCCAGCTTTACCCAGCTTTACCCTGCTAGTTTAATATTAGTTCTGAGGTTTTCTCTCATAACCATTTTTTTCAGTTTTTTACTAAATTCATAATTGCTTAGTTGCTCTGTAAATAGATGTTCTAACTTAATGAGGAATCTTCTTGGCTAGTTCTCTGTTAAATAGAAAGATTATGGAAGTTTGGGACTTCTAAAAGCAGAACGTGTTCTCCTGCATGTTTTCTCTATATACCTTATTTTTAAAAATGCTAATAAGAATCCCTAATCACTCATTTGATTAGGTAAGTCTTGACTTCTTGCAAAAATAAAATGTTTCCAAATAAAAGCGACAAACATTGAGTATGGTTGAAAAAGAAGCCTCTTTCACCAGCAAAGGAAACTTACAAAATATTTTAGATAAGATTTTGGTCCAGCATATATATGTTCAATGTGATCATCTGATGAAGCTTGGAGAAATATTTTCAGTTGTGGGAAGTCAGAAAATGTCTAACTCCTTTCAGAATTCCACCCTGCTTGAAATACTTTTAGAGGGATGCCAATGAGCAATTAACCTGAGATCACCTTTATATTCTTTTTGTTAACAAGTGAAGACTGATGTACCCACACACGCATTGAAATTATTGTATGGTTCAATATTTCAGATGCAATAGTTTTGTGTCAGTTATTTAATTTACGGTACACAGAAAGATGGAGGCAGAGGGAGAGGGAGGGAGAGAGAGAGTCATCCATCCTTCACAAGGGCACTGAGTGTTAGCCCTTTGAGGTAGACCAGGTAAGAAGCATAACAATGAATACTAGCTGTGTTTTTTATTGTAAGGTTACATTAACAGAATCTTGCAAGTTAGAAAGTTCCTCTTCTATTCCTTATTTTAAGTCTCCCCCAAAGTAGGAAGTGTCTCTTCTGAGATGTTTCCCCCACTCCTCCTCCCTTGGACTGAAATTTCATTTATCAGACTGTTGCCTAGCTTTTCTTTCTGTCTCCTGAGGTCATTCCCACATATCATTACATTCAGGCTCTGCTGCTTGTCAGCTAGCATCCTATAAACAATGATCCTGCTGTAGATTTTTTTGATGGCAAAAGGAGCTGACCCTGCTTTTCAGAATATCTGAGAATTTTTCACATATTATGCCAAATTCATAGTTGTTTAAATATGGTTTATTAAGAAATAGTTCCAATAGTTCATTGGATTCATGTATTGCATTATGTCATAATTCCCAGTGGCTGGAGTTTAGAAAGTACACTGACCAAACACCAAATAATTAATTAATCTATACCTCTCCCCTTCCCACATACATTATAAGTATGTGAAGTCATGATGACTATGGTATAAGAATATGAATCTGTAACAATGTGTGTATGCTTACATGTATGTGGGATGTCAGATCCATTAGCCTGACAAACTATGCAATCTTCAGCACTAGCTGGAAGCAACTTTTAGACTGTTGGGATTGTATACATAACCTTTTATGTATTAACCAACCACAACGTATAACTTTCCCCCTAGCTAAAAACAGGCACACAACTTCTCTCTTTAAGGGGTAACCCTGTCCCTAATTCATTTTGTCTAGAAAAACAGCCACATCATTGAGGGACCAATACAATTATGCTTGATAGTTAAGATAGGATTCACCTCTATAGTCCGATGATTTAGAGACTGAGCCTGGAGCAAAGATTTCCCAATTCATATTCTTTCAATGTGTCACCTTTGTCTTGTTTTGCTTACCTTTTAAAGATCGCTATGATTAGAAAGATAAGAGTTAGCCCAGGAGCAGCTTCGAAGATCTACCTGGATACAATTCCTAGTGCCCTCTAGCTCTGCCTTCTATGATCCTTCCTGTATTTTGCCTGTTTCCACACTGCTGATTCCACCCACCCACACTCCTTCTCCAGTGATTCCGGAAAGGCTGCTTTGAACTTCTTACCATTGAGAGGAAAGGGAGCAATGGCCTTGAACAAATGATGAACAGCTCGAACAAACAATGACCCGTTGCATTTGCGTAAGTGCCTTCTCTGCAAAGGTCTCAAGCACTTCACAGACTTTTAAAGCCTCACAACATGCTTGTGAAGAAAATCAGGCTTAAGCGGGCCTCTAGCATTCTTTGGATAAAAGCGTTTATTCAAATTAAATGAATAATAATCGTGTGCCCATGACCTTCAATGACACCTGCATTCCTCAGACACAACAAAACTGTCAACCTGGTGGTGGCAAGTGGGTGGCTGGGGGGAGAACCCAGAAGCTCATGAAAGCTGGTGGGATGATGTTTTTTTTTTAACAGCTACAGGCTGGCTATCAGTTTCTGCAAGATCTGGAACCTGCAAACTCCGAAATGTAAAACGTACTATCTATATCTGGAATCTCTTCTCCTCATTCTTGCTTTGAAAAATCACTGGTCAATTCAATTAAATTTGTGGGTTTTAGCTTATGAAATGGGTTTTTTTTCCCCTCAACCACCCAAAGGTTTTGAAAATGGGTGGCATTCAGATAAAAGTATACAAGCAAGCAAATAAATGTGTTTATTTTCAAGGAATCTGGAAAGCTTTATGGTATGGAATTCCTAGGCACAAAAGTAGCATAGGTATTGGCAAACAATACTGCAGATTAATCTTCATCCTTTGTTACATGCAGTAATTAACTGCAACGACCTAAAATTCCATACATATCTAAGTATTTAGAGAAGATGTCAAGCTATTAATTATGGAGCAGCGGTATTTTGAAAAAAACCTCATTATAACATGTTTTATGTGATTCCTGGTTTTATCCCAGAAGACCACATGTTTCATAAATATATCTCACTATCATAAATATATCTCCTGCACTTTCTATACATGACAGCAGCATTCTGGAACTATCCATTTTGTTTGTTACTTTTCCCAAGCTTTCCAAGGTTTTTTTGAATCAGTATAGGACTTTCAGTGAAATTAAAAAGGAGCTACCCTGATATTTGTAATTTCTTGTCAGGATAAAGTGGATTCACAATGACTATTTCCCACAGTAATCACAACAATTGAAACCTGGAGTGAGTTGACTAAGACGTCTCCCCCCCGCTCCTCAGTCTTTTGATGGTACCAGTCTCATCCATGCTATTAAATTGCTGACCATTTATCACTCTTCTGTGTACTCCCAAGTCTTCTACTCAGAAGTCCTACTTGCCTCTTCATAGAACACATTACTTGGTTCTCTACCCTGCTTTCCATAGCAAGTAACCTGACACAAACATATTTCTTTATCTTAAACCACCATTCCTCATTCACAATTCTGCTGGCTCTCAGTTCTTTCAACTTCTTCATATATATATATATATTCTCCCTGCAGACATTCCACCATCTCCTTATGTTCCCCCTATGCATCTAGTAAGTTGCCATAGTCTCCGTAATGTCTAATCCTCTAACACTGGGAAAGCATTGTATGGCAGCACTAATGCAAGGATGAATTCTGGAATGCGGAGCCTGAAGAGAGGCTTATAGAATAAGAAAGAAAAGGGGAAGGGGGAAGGAAGAGGAAAAAAGGAATCGAGAAGAGAAAGAAGTCAAAACCACACATGGGACATAAGGGGAAAAAGGGATTAGGTGACAATATCCAACTGCACTGAAGGGTCAGGAGAATTAAGCTTCAGAGCAGCTTGTTCAATGTGGGCTGGGATAAAAAGATTCAGATATGAATGGAGGTGGTTCAAGTGCAGGACTATGGAATGCAAGAGGACTCTGCTACACAACGTTTAAGGGAACTGTGCATTACTTTCATGTGACAAATAAAGTGTATTGTTTGCCTGGCAAAGACTCGGGCGTCATCTGTTACTTTTATAAGACTGTCACGGTAGAACGAAAATGAAAGAAATGGAGAAAATTGGGATGTGTTCCAATGGACCTCACAATTACAAACGATTTTTTCCAAAGGAAAAAAAATCTCATAAACAATCACTACAATCAGTAACATTTAGTCACTAGCAGGGTACCCATGCTTCGCTACAAAATTATGTGATCGGGCAAGTTTTGGGGAGGAAAATAAGGGGAAAAATTGTGCCTCTGCCTACCAGCATCCATCTGGTAGTTTTCATCTGGATAGTATCCTGTCAGGGTGTGACAGAGTTCAGGGCTGTTTGGAAACTTAAACAGTATTTGCTGTGTGAGCAAGAAGGAGACAGCAAGAAGCCTGGGCGTGGCTTAGCTGAACTGAAGTTGGAAGACAGTTTTTTTCAGGTGGGGAGGGGGAGTAGAACTCCAGCATCAGAGACAGAGGTGGTATTCAGCAGGTTCTGACCAGTTCTGGAGAACCAGAGCAGAAATTTTGAGTAGTTTGGAGAACCGGCAAATACCACCTCTGACTGGAGATTTTACAGTATGAGGGAATGGGATTTTGAAGTAACTTTCCCCCAGGAGTGGGGAGGGAATGAGGATTTTGCAGTATCCTTCCTCTGCCATGCCCACCAAGCCACACCCACAGAATCGTAGTAAAAAAATTGAATCCCACTACTGATCAGAGCCAGTGGTGGGATTCAAATTTTTTTACTACCAGTTCTCTGGGCATGACTTGGTGGACATGGCAGGGGAAGGATACTGCAAAATCCTCATTCCCTCCCCACTCCTGGGGGAAAGTTACTGCAAAATCCTCATTCCCTCCCCACCCCACTCACCTGCTTTCCAGCTCCCTTCTCCTGTGCAGGGCAATAAAAGAAGACCCAGCCGATCAGATGGGACTTGGGAGGCAGAGAATAGATATGGGCGGGGCCAGTCAGAGGTGGCATACCAAACTACTCAAAATTTCTGCTACCAGTTCTCCAGAACTGGTCAGAACCTGCTGAATACCACCTCTGATCAGAGCATGTTAATAATAATAGAGGAAATACTAATGCTCTGATTATCATTTAGAAAAATCATTTCATAATGAGCACCTAGAAGCCAAGAGGAACATAAGTGCCAAATTTCAAGTTTGTAGGCTTAACAGTTCTGGAGATTTCATGATGTTGTGTGAGTGATATTTCACACACACACACACACACACATAAGAGAGATTAGAGCTTTCTGGGATGTCTGTTGAAATTAATATACATTTAAAGAGATGATGTTACTGATAATGTTACCTGGATTGGGTAAGAAAACCCCTGTAAGAAAACAACCAAGCTCAGAGAGCACCAAAGACCCCACATATAAAGAGGCTGGCCATATGAGTAGACTTCACTCCAAACAACTTGATTTCAATAGACTTAGATTGCTCACTAGTAGTTGAGAACACGGACATACCAGAGGTCAGGATTTGAAGCAGATCATTCAGAATCATTATGTTTTTTTTCCCACCATGAAACTCTATTGTCTCCATCAACCAAGGTAGTCCTCGGCATAGGACCAGAGTTCAGCCCAGGATTTATGTCGCTAAGTGAGAAATTTGTTAAGTGCACTTGGCCCCATTTTATGACTTTACTTGCCACGTCTGCTAAGTCAGGGGTCTCCAACCTTGGCAACTTTAAGACTTGTGGACTTCAACTCCCAGAACTCTGGGAGTTGAAGTCCACAAGTCTTAAAGTTGCCAAGGTTGGAGACCCCTGTGTTAAGTGATTCACTGCGGTTTGTAAAATTAGTAACAGGGTTTTGGGGTGAACCTGGCTTCCCCATTGACTTTGCTTGGTCAGAAGGTCCCAAAAGATGACACTCCATGACACTGCAACGGTCATCAATACGAACTCGTTGCCAAGCATGAGAATTCTGATCACCTGGCCGGGAGGATGCTGCAATGGTGGTTGTAAGTGTGAAAAAAGTGATCTTTTTTTTTAGTGCCATTGTAACTTCAAACGGTCGCTAAATGAACTGTTGTAAGTCAAGGACTACCTGTATCGGCACATGTAGTGATCCAGTCCAAACTGTGAAAACTGGACTCCGTTTCTAAACTCTCAAGGCCTCTAACCTGTTTTTAATAAAAAGCGTACAATCAAATATGACATCTGGAGAGGGCTGTCTGCATAGTCTCACGGCAATACTTTGAAAGTCACTTGAAAATTTGTTCCCAACACAAAATGTAAGGCTCCTTTAAACTATGACCTTGGGAAGGGTTAGGATTTGACTGGACTTAAGTTGGCAGCGAGCTAGGCTTTTTGTTTTCTAAAGCATTGTTATTGTTAGAGATGTCAAATTGATGGCAATTTGACCTTTGTCTATGTTTAATTTAATTTGATTTAAGTAGTTAATGTGATGCTTTATTGTTTTTCAGGGTTAGAATGAAGAATCACGGGAATTGTTTTATGCTTTCTCACTTGAGGCTAATCAAATTTCAAAATATAACATCCTGAAAGTCTTCCATGTGCTTTGCATCAGCATGCACAAACATACATATATGTATATATATCTTTTCTCTTTCTCTCTGTGTCTCTCTCTTTCTCTCTGTGTCTCTATCTCTCTTTCTCTCTCTTTCTCTCTGCCTCTCTGCCTCTCCATTTTGGTTTCTCTGAGACACATTATGTGGGAAAGAAAAACAGAGAAAAGGTGGAATATATTTCCTATTCTTCTCCAGTGGTGACAGTTATGGTTTGACCCAAGAGCTGACCTGGAAGCTGGGGCAGAACTCAAAAAGACAACAGTGTCTTTAGAAATATGTATCTTGTCACAATGGTTCTGGGGGACAGCCCTATCCTTCCTTTGATATGCAACAATGCAGTTTTCAACAGTTGCATTCCTTTAGACGCTGGAGTCTAAACACTTTGGAAAAGTTTGATAAAATTATATTCAAAGCAACAGTCCTTCCTGTTTAATCTATATCCTAAGAAACTGATGGATCTTTCTGGTTTTCCTGTATGTGCTTTTGAATTAGCTTCTTTGCTGTGAGCTGAATTTCTAAAAATAAAAATCCAGCTCAGAAATAATTAGTAAAAAAATAAAATAAATAGAAACCAGCAATTGTAATGAAATGAAAGAAATGAAATTAAAGAAAAAGAAAGAGAGCAAGACAGAGGGAGAGAGGGAGAGAAAAAGAGAGAGAGAGAGAAAGGGAGAGAAAGGAGAAAGAAAGAGGGAGGGAGGGAGAGAGGAAGAAAGAAAGAGAGAGAGAGAGAAAGAGAAAGAGAAAGAGAGAGGGGGGATACAGGGAGGGAGAAAAAAATCCTAAACAATATGTTATAATGAACCCATTGAACAAATGCATACTATTTCTTTCCAGCTTCACCAACTTTGCTTTCTGTGAGGATATCACAATGGATCGTAATATAATATAATGCTATAATTCTATGCTGAAATTTTCATAAAACCAACCAATTATAAGAACATGATATTATTACTAATTTCAGTAGAAAAAAAACTGCTTTTAATCCAGATGAATGGCCAGAATGAATGGAAGAAGGAAGAATAGACAGTCTAGATCAAGTCATCTTGAAAATTCATCTTTAGATGGGCTGAATTCATATTAATTCATGACTTTTGGAATGTTCTCCCAGTATTATATCCAAATCACTATTCTTTTTCCCACCCTCATTGCATAATTAGTTTATCAAAGTCTTTATCTGTGTTATTCCTTTTTGTGTTGTTTTTTAAAATAATTGGATATATTCCCTTGAAGAAAGATTTATCTAGGGGTATGAGAGATGATAACGACACCACTAGTTTGAAAAGTGATTTATCTCCATACCAGTTACTGGAGGACAAAGAGGGTAGAGGGCTTGTTGTGTTGATTTCTTTTGGTCTGACAACACAAGAATTGTGATTGTGTATCCACAACTATCCTAATCTATTCACAATTAAGCTATAAATTAGTGTAGTGTATTGTGGGAGGAAGACATTTCCCTTATCTTATGATGAGCTTTTACTCATCCCTCTTTATAGGAGAAATGTATGGCGTGAAGAAAGGGAAGCATTAACATTTTTAACCAAAGTGTTTTTAACCAAAGTGTTTTAAAAAATGGCACTTTTTGAACATGCAACCTGTCTCAGCTTTTTTCAAAATGAAGCATCTTTGCAGCAATCCCTAAGAAATACTCTGTTGATTAAAAAAAAAAAAAGGTTTGACCTCTTTTTGTACACTGCTTTTACCTTTCCTTAAAAACTGTACACAGTTAGACCATTAAAAAAACTGCACATGACTCACTCTCCCAATGTGGCATCTTCATCATCAGATGTCTTGGGGTGAGGGGGGGAAAGAAAAAACAAAGGTATAAGTACAGATTTGAAGAAACATGGCTCAAAAGCAGTAACTGTGAGAGGGACCTTTTACGTAAATATGAGCCAGCAGTGTGCGGCAGCAGCCAAAAAAGCTAATGCAATCCTTGGTTGTATAAACAGAGGATAGAATCAAAATCACGTGATGTATTATTACTGCATTATAAATCCTTAGTAAAACCACACCTGGAATACTGCATCCAGTTTTGGTCACCACATTACAAAAATAGATGTTGAGATTTTGGAAAAAGTGCAAAGAAGAGCAACTAAGATATTATTAAAGGCCTAGAGACAAAGCATATGAAGAACGGTTGCAGAAATTGGCTATGGCCAATCTTAGAGAAAAGAAGGAGTAGTAATGACATGACAGCAGTATTCCAGTATTTGAAGGGCTGCCACAAAGAAGAATGAGTCAACTTATTTTTGAAAGCACCAGAAGGCAAGACAAGAAACAATGGATGGAAACTAATCAAGGAGAGAAGCCACCTGGATTTAAGGAGAAACTTTCTAACAGTGAGAACAATAAACCAGCTTGCCTTCAGAAGTTGTAGGTGCTTCATCACTGGAGATTTTTAAGAAATGATTGGACAGTCACCTATTTAAAATAGTATAGGGTCTCCTGCTTGAGCAGGGGGGTGGACTAGAAGACCTCCAAGGTCCCTTCCAGCTATATCCTGACTGAGGCTAATGTACTGAGAGGCATATAATTTAAATCGCAAAGATAACATGTGAATGCGATTCATTTTTCATTTATTTATTTGGGGAGAGAAGAGGAGGGAGGAGAGGAGAGAGGAGAGGAGAGTTTTGGTATCTTGTGAGTTCTAGGTTAAAGCAAGTGCATTTTCATCAATGTGGGCAAAAGGCTTAGAACTGACCATCCCTTAGAGAATTAAGTAATTATTTTGATAATATTTTCAGAATGTAATGTCATTTCAGTTAAAATCATGATGTTTTTTTTTAAAATACCAACTGCAGAGTCCAGTATGTCCTGAAAATATATTTTGAAAATTTCCTCTATCCTGCTGAAGTCTAGTAATTTAGATTTTACATAAATAAGTGATTTCTGCCCCCTTCCCCCTGAATGTTATTTAACTGGGCCTAGTCCAGGCAACCTGCAGTGATCTTGGAATCCCCAATCCCCCCTTTCCTGTTTTCCTCAAACTGTACTCTGGCACTCCTATTTTTAAGGATAAGAAAGAAAATCAGATATGTATACTTTAATTTAGGCTTAGCATTCAACCATCTGTTGAAAACATGAAAATAATCCCTGAAATTTCAGTCCAACTCACTTCAATGATGTCATCATCTGACCATCCTGTGACTGTCCATCACACCCACCATTTTTAAACGAATTACCTCATGACTGAGCACTTTAGTGTCTTAATAAAAAAACATAACTCCATTTCTACCTAAGCTACTCACCCCTCTCTAAATCTAGGAAAATGGATTAAAAGAAAAAAAAAGAAAACTAAAGAAGTTTTTCCAGAGCAAATGTCTCCTTCTGTTGCGCTATCAACAATTCAACTCTGCATTTTTACAAGGAAGCTATTTTTAATTCAGTCTTGTTCATTGTATTCATTACAGAAGATCACAGTATGATGTTTTTGTCACAAATATGTCGGTATGTCATAGTTTTATGCTTATCCTTTGTAACTGATAGGATCTCTTCCTTGTGAAGACGCCCAACAAAAAACTTTTCACCATTTCCTCTCCAGCTTGCAAAAAGGCAAGAATAACTTTCATTTTCAGCAAAACAGTTCAGACTGAAAATGCCAGTTGCAGATTTAGAATGGATTGGCATCAGCAAAGTATCCTAGAAGTTTTCTCCAAGAATTCGGGCTTCAGCATACATGCTACAGAGTGCAATTAACCCCCCCCCCCACACACACACACATACAAAGGAGACATCTGACAAGGATGTTATTAGTTATTAGATGACCTCTGTGGATCAAGTTCCTCTGGACTGAATAAATTCTCAAATTTGTATGATCTCAGTGGTCTGGATGATTTCTGAAGGTTTGCCAGGTTTACAAAACAGGGAAAAATGATTTTTCTAGTTGAAAAATAATTTCAACTAGAAAAATTAGTTGGGTAAGAACTGCAGAAGCCAAAAGCCAATTACTAATTCAAATGTGTCATTTCATAAATAGACTAGACCAATGGTTCTTATTTATATATTTATTTAAGAATCTTAAATAAAGTATCTTTCTATTTGCAATACTATACATAAAATATAGTATATGTAAAATTACAAAACATGTTTAACCCAAGTACTCTGAATTTATTTAACACATTTACAGCTTTCATTCAAGTTTCCCAGAATTTATCTTCATTTTTTTATATGTATAATCAAAAGTAGTATAGAAAAAAGATTCCATTCTTTGCAACATACAACATTCTAAAGATGAGACCACTGATTTATTAATTCTATGTATCTTAAGAATTATTCCTCCCCCACCCCCAAATTCTTACAGTACATTTAAAATTAAGATAATTCCCATCAGAAGGAACATTCCAATAGAAGAGAATATATGTAGTTCAGGATTGAACTGTGGAGTTCTTGGTGATCTTTGAGCTTGGTTGTTTGCTTGCAGATGTTTCATTACCCAAGTGGGTAACATCATCAGTGATAGTAAATGAAGAGTTTGCTTTGCTCACTATTTATATACAGTAGCTTGCCTTGCTAGTTATTCTGGGGAAATAGTTTTCACTTGGTAGTTTCTTGATTAGGATATTGTTTTCTGCTTCATTGTTTGTCTTGTGTTAATCCCTGATTATCTGGTTGTTAGTTTCTGGAGAATATGTGTTCTGGCATTTTTGTTTCCTTCCATCTTTAATGCCTCTTTTGAATGATGTGTAAATGTGAATTATTTCTATGTGTCTTTTTTGAAAAGTGTGTAAATGAGGCTTATTTCTATGTAGTTTATTTCCATTCTATTGATGGCTAATTTGTCTGAATGTCAACTTTCCTAACATTTTAGGATTCAAGATTTTATTGCAGTTTCCAGTTGAAACTATGGTTGAGTCTCGCTATATGTTGTGATATGAAGTTTTCATAGTGTTTTCTGACTGCTGTTTGGTCTCAAATCAGGTCTTCTGCCTACAGTCCTTATCTTATATGTTATATATGACCCTGTTTTTTCTTCTTCCTGGGCCATTGAATCTTTTACTTTATTTAAGATGTTTTGGAAGATCTGAGTTGTTTTGTGTGCTATTGTAATACCATGTGATTGAAAATAGTCTGTTGGTTGTCTCTGTGATGTTTCTGATGTATGATAGTGTTATTCTTTTTATTGTTTGCTTGTTCCATAGTGGGTTAAGTGGTCAAGTATTTTTTGGTTACATTGAGTAGGTATCTATTATGTTGGAAGATGGATAGGCTGCCTGTTTCCTTCTTTTGGTGTTCTGAGTTGCTACAGTGTATTTGTACTCATCTGAATAATATTCTTACACAGTTCCTCTTGTGGGAGGTTGTTACTTTGGTAATAAAACACTTCATTTGTGTAGGTTGTTTTTCAGCAGTTTTGCATTTCTAAACTACCATTGTTTCCTCTGATGGTGATGATATCCAGGAAGCATAATGTGTTGTTGCTGTCTTCTTTTCTTGTGAATGATTTTCTTTTGAAGATATTGTTGATTGGAATGTATTCTAAAACAGCTTTTTAGAAGCACATGGTACTTAAGTAACATTTTATTCATAAAAATAAATTGCCTAGCATATCCAAAAGATCCTTCATAGTTTTGTTGCTATAATATAACACCCTACTGGTCAGAAAGTGGGATGTATCAAGAGAACGGGTTGAGAATGGCCAAGTATTTGAAAGCTTGTTATCTTGGAACTTATCATATAAAGACGCACAAAATAATGTATAACTACTCTTCATATATACAGAGAAATGAATTCCAAATGCCAGACATGCTATTATGTTGGTAAAATTTTCCATGGAAATTCCATCTACTCTGCTAGGTACCTGGGCAAAACATTTTGGCTTTCTGGCTGAGCATTCCAAGAGCTTATCTCCAAAGAAATACCTGGGATCGGATCAAGCATTGTTTCCACTCCCTTTTTGCATCACTGATGGTGCATAAAGAAAACTCCCTTATTTCACATCCCATTCTTCAATGACCCACACAACAGAATTGACAGGTTTGGAGAAGGGAAGTTTAATAAAAGATAGAAACAAAGGTAAATTAATTTTGTAGAAATGCATTGTTGTTGTTGTTGTTGTTGTTGAAAAAAAGCTCTCACTTTGTTCCGAGACAAGAAGAGCTGAAACAGCCTATGTTGTTTTAAGGTTATAATAGCTGCAATTTAAAGTGGGAACCAAATACATTGAGCCTATATAAGTCAGAGCTTGAGTTTGCTTTGAAGAGATGTTTTGTGTCATAGAGGCTATATGATTCTTGTCCTGGAAAAGGCATAATGTAACTGATTTCCTGTCCAAAATATTATGTGTCTCAGTGTTATATGAATGACAGATAAGCCTACAAGCAGTAAGGTAGATTTTCAACAAGACAATAAAGAGGTACACAACTCACCTCAGGGAAGTACAGTAATTCAGGTGATCATGGATTGCTACATGCCTATAGTAGGGTCCCATCAACTTTGTCTGTAGCACTAGCTGAAGTACTTCCAGGATGGACTGGAAGCATTTCAGCCCAGACAAAGAGCTTCCAGGCTGAAAGATAGGTTTCAATGCATACCCCAGGCTGGTAGAGAGGCTCCAAGACATGCTGAGGTCATTTCAGCTTGGTAATTCTGATTCCTATGGTAAGGAAGTTTTCTATCCTGTATAGCCATTTTCACTGCGGGACAATGCAAGTTGTACAGTAGAACACTGGTTGGAGGTTCAAAGCAGAATGATGAAAAGCAACATGGTCACTTTGGTTTGCTGTTAAAAGCAAGTGTTCCCATGTCATCCATGGGGGTGACAAGGAAGGGACCAAGTGTTGCAAACAGCATCATGGCATTGTGATGCAAAGACTGCCCCTTTTCTATGTGCAATTTTGTATGCACAACCAAAATGGGAAGAGGCTTTGGTGCAATGCTGCAACTTCACTTTTATTATTTGTCAAACAGTAAGAGTTTGCAAATGCCACTGACAGCTTATCAGTCTAGTATTGGAAACTTACGGTCCTAACATGTTTGAAGAAGATCAACCAAAGACCAGTGTAGCTTGCTGAAGCCAGTAGCAAGCTCACATTGATATTATGCAGAAGAACTTGTCAGATTTTCATTTGAAAGAATGAGATCTGAGTCTATGGAAAGACATTTATTACTGCAACCCTTGTTCCTGGCTTTATTTTAGTATTCTGAAAAAATCTCCATACTTGCCAAACTCTGGCTTAATTTAGCCACAGAATGTTAAAGGGCCAGATGGAATGTACAGTAAATATGTATCAAAAATACCTAAAATTTGTTCAGAAACCTACAGCCCATTATAATGATGCAGAAGACAAGCAGCTTTGTTTTATTACTCATAAAGAGATTTCTGAGAGAATGAAAAGTGGTGGAGAACAGTTAAGATGGAAATTGAACTTGCTCAGAATTTTATCCATAGAAGAAATAATGAGCTGCTAACAGTTTCAGGTGAAGCAAAAAGGTGATAGCTTGGTTAGAGCAGCCTTCCTCAAAATGCAGGAATTATAAGTATTGTGGTCCAGCATCTGGTGGACTTCCCAGAATGGGGAAGGTGAGCATATATTATAAACCCTGGAGAAATTGTCCTAATTCCCCAGTAAGTTAATGAAGATGACAGCATTGGAAGAACCAAATTGTTCTGACTGGTCTCTTCTCTCTGCCCCAGTCCAAACTCATCAAGATCAACTTTAAAATCCCAGGGACAAATTTGGCAACATGCTCCTCAGCATAGCCCAGTGTCAGAGATGGGCTAACTGTCTGGGGTTATATCAGATCTTCTTGGGTCCTACTTGTGAGAATGAAACAAGCTCTAGATCTTGATTCTAACAAGAGAGGGAATGGGAGAGAAATCTAGCTCACGAAACTGCTTCGTTGGATTTGAGCCATTGCCAAAACAATCTTCTTCATTTTTTTGCTTTTCCTCATTTAGAAAAGAGGGTAAACAAATGTGTCAAATGATAATTACTGGGGTACAGGAGGTGATAATTACTGGGGGACAGTTATCAGATTCTGAAGCATGCTGAGCTTCTTAATTTGCCCATCCCTATTTTCATTCAACCAAACCTTTATTCTTGAGCAAGACTGTAACGATTCAATGACTTCGGCAAGCAACCTTATTTGACAATTAAGAGTACAAAGACACAGGAGGTGTATTTCACAGTCTAAGTGCCAAATGTAGATTATTTTCAGGACAATGCTTTCCTTCCCTCTGTGAATGAGATGATCAAATTCTGGCAGAACCTATGAAATTGGTTCTGAGAGTTGCCTTGAATGAAAAGATAAGTGGCATATAAATTTGAAAAATAATCACCTTGAGACAAGATAGGTGGCAAATAAATAATGTATATGTATGTGTGTGTGTGTGTGTGTGTGTGTGTGTGTGTGTGTATGTATGGTATTCAGCTTTGTTTGGGTATTTTACCACGTCATTATAGTTGTGCTTTTAAAGTTGTAGCAACATTTCGGCAGAATCTCATCTGTCATCATCAGGCTTCTGTATAGTGTTCATCTGTGAGTCAGGCTTTCACAGCCGTTTCTGTTCTAAATTTGGGGCTAGCCTACTGCTGTATTAGAATGGTTTTTTCTTCATCCTGATTGGTTGGGAGTCTTGGTCTGTGTTTATTAGTCTTGGAGTTGACTGTGTTCTGCTTCATTGGTGTTTCTAATATCTTCTGTCTGTTTTGTAGTGTTTTTTTATCTTGATTGGCTGGCAACATTGTGTTTCTGTATTGGAGGCTTTTAGTGTGGCTTGGCTTCAAGTAAACGGACAGCTATCATTTATTAGGAAGCTAGGTTTCATTTGGGTGCCTGGTTGGGGTATGTTTGAGCTGGAGGTATCAGAGAGTGGTCTGTTTGTGCCCAGGTGTTTGCTTGGCTTGTGGTGTGGAGATTTTTCTTGTTTGTGAGTGCAGGCTTTCAGATAATTGACAGTCTGGTGGAGTCATCTCTTCTATTCATGCTTTAAAGTCTTTTTTCAACCTCTATGGCTTCTCTGATAATTGGGGTTTTCTAACATGGCTAGGGTTTTGGTGCCATTAAAGTTGATGCTATGATCTGTGGCTTTCATGTGTTGGACTAGTGAGGAAATGTGTTCCAGCTTTTTGACTGCATTTTTGTGTTCATCCAAGTGGGTACTTATTCTTCTATTGGTCTGTCTGATGTATGTGGCAGGCATGATGCGCAGGGGACTTCATATATGCCTTGCTTTTCCAGGTCAATATCTTTGGGGTTTCTTAGGATGGCTGCTATATTTCTGTCTGTTTAAAATACTACACAGGCATCACATTAAGACTGCTTTCAAAACAGACAGAAAAATAGCAGCCATCCTAAGAAACCCCAAAGATAAAATTGACCTGGAAAATGTTGCCAGCCAATCAAGACAAAAAAAAGCTACAAAACAGACAGAAGATATTAGAAACACCAATGAAGCAGAACACAGCAAACTCCAAGACCAATAAACACAGACCAAGACTCCCAACCAATCAGGATGAAGAAAAAACCATTCTAACACAGCAGTAGGCTAGTACCAAATTTAAAACAGAAATGGCTGTGAAAGCCTGACTCACAGACGAACACAATACAGAAGCCTGATGATGGCAGATGAGATTATGTGTGTGTGTGTGTGTGTGTGTGTGTGTGTGTGTGTGTGTGTTTTCTTATATTTTCGTAGGTATTTGTATGTATGGTATTTAGGTTTCTTTGGGTATTTTCCCATGTCTTAATATTTGTGCGACGTTTCAGCAGAATCTCATCTGCCATCCTCAGGCTTGTGTATTGGGTTCTTTTAAATGTTGCTATAATAAAAGCACAAATATAAGATTTGGAGGATCTTGCTGATTTTCAAAAACACAACATTAAAACAGCATTCTGCACAAACAGAAAAATATCCACCATCCTAAGAAACCCCAAAGACAAAATCGAATTGGAAAACCAAGGAGTATACGAAATCCCCTGCACTGCCTGTCCTACCACATACATTGGACAAACTAACAGAAGAATAAGTGCACGCATTGAAGAACATAAAAACTCAATCAAAAAAGAAGAAACGACCTCTTCCCTGGTCCAACACCTCAAAGCCACAGGACATGAAATTGACTTTAAAAATACCAGAACTATCGCCAAAACCGAACACTTCAACAGCAGAATAATCAGAGAAGCCATAGAGATAGAAAAACGCCCACACAGCATGAACAAACGAGATGACACCTCCCGCCTTCCAGCCATTTGAAACCCGCCTCGTGAACAGACGAGTACCTAACATGAAGAATGACACCAGACCCACACCCATGAGAGCCACACAAGATGCCACCACCACACTTCCATGTAGAAAACAGACTCACGCCCACTCAGAAGATGAGACACGACCATGGACCAGAAGTTGCACTGCAGCTGCATCACTACCCACTTCAAACCCCTCCGAGCCATACATGAAGCAAACCGACACCCACTATGAAGATGTAGCACAACCACGAACTCGAAGCCAAACAGCAAGATCACAGCTCACCAACTCAAATCCCCCAGCAACTAAGACTAACCTGAGCATAACCAAGCCCCACCTAAACAGAACACGCTCCAACCAATCAGAACACGGCCAACCCCCAACCAATCAGAACACAGCCAAACCCCTACCAATGAGAACACACCCCACCCAATCAGAACAGAGCCAAGCCCCCACCCAATCAAGTCCCACCCCCACTAGCAGTTAAAAGGAAGAAGCAGTTGCAATCTCACATCACTCTGAGAAGCAAGAGCCGAAGACAGAAGCCTGAAGATGATGAATGAGACTTCATCGAAACGTTGCCTAGATACTTCGAATCTTACGCGGGAGAAAACCCGAACAACCAAAGATCCACATACAAATACCCGCGAGAACCTCAGAAAACAAATATATATATATATATATATATATATGTGTGTGTGTGTGTGTGTGTGTGTGTGTGTATTTGTTTTCTTAACTTTTCGCTGGTACTTACATGTATGGTATTCAGCTTTGTTTGGGTATTTTCCCACGTCATTATAGTTCTGCTTTTAAAGTTGTAGCAAAGTTAAAGTTTTAGTTGCTGTGCCAGAATGGTTTTTTCTTCATCCTGATTGGTTGGGAGTCCCCTGTGTCCCCTGTACATCATGCCCTGCCACATACATTGGATAGACCAATAGAAGAATAAGTACCCGCCTGGATGAACACAAAAATGCAGTAAAAAAGCTGGAACACACTTGCTCACTAGTCCAACACATGAAAGCCACAGGTCAGGCATCAACTTCAATGGCACCAAAACCCTAGACATGTTAGAAAACCGCAGCCACAGAATTATCAGAGAAGCCATAGAGATTGAAAAAAACCCTGAAAGCATGAATAGAAGAGATGATTCCACAAGACTGTCAATTATTTGGAAGCCTGCACTCACAAACAAAAAAGCCTCCACGCCACAAGCCAGGCAAACACCTGGGCACAAACAGGCCACCCCCCTGATACCTCCAGCTCAAACACACCCCAACCAGGCACCCAGATGAAACCTAGCTTCCTAATAAATGATAGCCATCCATTTACTTGAAGCCAAGCTGCACTAAAAGCCTCCAATACAGGAACACAATGTTGCCAGCCAATCAAGACAAAAAAAACTACAAAACAGACAGAAGATATTACAAACACCAATGAAGCAGAACACAGCAAACTCCAAGACCAATAAACACAGACCAAGACTCCCAACCAATCAGGATGAAGAAAAAAACATTCTGTCACAGCAGTAGGCTAGCCCCAAATTTAAAACAGAATCGGCTGTGAAAGTCTGACTCGCAGATGAACACAATACAGAAGCCTGATGATGGCAGATGGGATTCTGCCGAAACATTGCTACAACTTTAAAAGCACAACTATAATGATGTGGGAAAATACTCAAACAAAGCTGAATACCATACATACATACATACATACATACATACATACATACATACATACATACATTGTGTGTGTGTATGTGCGTGTGCCTGTGTATACTTTTCTTTTGCCTCTGTGAAAGACTGTAAATCAATATTCAGTCAGGTCCATATTCTACTGAAAGACATGGATCTCTGGGTTCTATCCCAGAAGAGCAACCAATGAGTTGTGAGCATTCAGGAATCATGGACGCCAGGGTATTTTGTTCATAGCTCCCCTTGCATTTAGCATTCAAGAAGCAAAACAAAACAGTTCAGGGTCAGTTGTGTCAGGCTGCCCTTAAGAACAGTGGTTCTTTTGAACACTTTTCCTTCTGCTTGCGGCAAAGGTTAAAGAGTAGGAAATGCCTGTTTTGTTTGACCTTGTGGTCACAGAAACTGACAGGAATCACATTTAAGGCTCAAATGTGCAGTTATTTTTAGTTTTTGTTACTATTCTGAAAGCTGCAAAATTAGCAGAATCTAGGTAAGTAGGGACATCTCTTCCTTCCTCCTCCTCCTCCTCCTCCTCCTCCTCCTCCTCCTGCTGTTATATCAGCATCATGACCATACTTTATACTTTCCCTCCAAAAAGCTGCATAACCTCCAGCCCACTTACATAAGTGATTAACAAATTTTTATTTTCCTGAATAACTCTCTGGCGAGGATGCATACAACTTTTCTGACTCTTGGCTTCCTATTTCCTAAGGTTGCATCCTGTCTGGAAAATAACATAGAAAAGGAAAACAGTTTATATCTTGCTTGCTTTTTCATCATAATAGATCATTTAAAAGTGTTTTTTTTCCCCTTCTTTTTCCATGCCATCTAACTGAAGCACGTGTGTTATTATTGACTGTAATTCATTTCCACAGGAATGGCGGGATATGTTACATCAAAGTAAACTTAGCAGTAGTAATTAAACTTAAAATATATTGCAAAATTTCAGGATTACACCACTAAACTTCTTTGTCTTATACCTCTGGTGAAAAGATTCATAATAAAGGTGCCAAAACATGATTATAGTTTTTGTATCAGGACAGATACTTTGGAACCCTATAATAACAAGAAACATTACATTATATAAGGGAATGTATTTCACCTTAGCTATAACCTTCTGGAAAATTAAGCAGAGATTGAGAAAGGAAAAGACAACCATAAGGAAAAATACAATTTTGGGTTTTTTTAGGTGATTTATTTTTCAAGAAAACATAATGTCAAATATAGCACATTTTATTCAGCTCAAATATCCAAAGCAACCAGCAATCTGAGAATAAATGGGACTTAGGTCTATCTTTTAATTTTTACTTGAAGCAACAACATGCCTCTTAGTTGTCTTCATTATGTGCAATTTTATTTTTATTTTGTCCAATAGATGGCAGTCATATACATTCAGGCATAATTTTTAAAGTAAAAAGTTTGGAGCATTAGCTAGAAGCAACAAGAGAGTCTAAAACAGAAAAGAAAAAAACCAACATCTGACCCAACAGGGATGGTCCTACAAAGAATCAAAGATGGATGACATATAAACAAAGACAAAAACACTCTTCTTTGAAGCCTTTTGAGGTGGTCCTTTTTTTCTGCATGGGGTGCCTAGAGAATAATTTTTGTATGCCAGTTTAGCATTATGCCACCATATTCATAGATCTGCTGTAACCATAGATCTGCTTTTATTTATATTAGTTAGAAAAAGACTTTCCTCGGCACCATCTTTTCTTCAGTAGCCTCTCAGAAGGGATTTTATTTCTAAATTATTATCAAGTACTTTTCTTAAATTCTGCTTGTAATGGCATTTAAGGGCTTCATTTTTTCCATTCAATCTGACCATTCTAAGAAGAGGGCAATACCTGAATGCAATGGGAGAAGAACTTGGGAACAGGCAGAACACTTAATAAATGATGGGCCAATGTCAGGGCAGAAAACAGACATTCCCTTTCTTGAGATAAGAAGTAGCCCAAATCTATTCTAATTACATTTTACTCTCCATAAGAGAACTGTGAACTAACCTTGGGAACACATCTTAAGACAAGCAGGTGATCTCAAGATGCACCACAAAGTAGCATTTCATATCATTTTACAGCAACCATCGAACCCTGAACAACCAAAAAACAAACTAGACATTATGGAAAGTTTACATGGACATTAGAGGATAAGATTAAAAGCAGTATTGGGTGTTTCAAATCCATATAAATTTATTCTCTAGATCTAGAAAAAAATAATAATCTCAGAACCTACCCCCCAAAAATCTTAGAACATATAAAAAGAACAGAAAATAAATGTATCAACATTATTGATTTATTTTTTAAATGTTTTGATAAGGGACCTTTGATGTAATCCCACTTTTTTTAGAAGGAGAGTTTACAGTTAAGTTTTTGCTAATACATATTCCTATGAAAGCAGCCTGTATTAAGAGCTGTGGTGGCACAGTAGTTCCTGGAGTTCAATCCTGACTGACTCAAGGTTGACTCAGCCTTCCATCCTTCTGAGGCTGATAAAATGAAGACCCAGATTGTTGGGGACAATATGCTGAATTATAAACCACTCAGAGGGTGCTGAAAAGTACTATGGAGCAGTGTATCAGTCAAAGTATTAGTGCTAGTGCTATTGTTATGTTGAGGGCTCTATGAATGAAGCCACCTGTCAAAACATCAAATCCTAGGCATGATTAGGGTTGAACAATTGAAGCAATTTATGTGTGCAGCATTCTCTTTGAATTTATTTTTCTGAGCTAGTTAACAATCTCAAACTCATGGATTTCTTCACTATCAATTTTTCTACAATCCTGGTGATTTCCCCTTTATTATAAGTATTTGTCACTATTTTCACTTTTTCAGGATGAATAGCATTCTGCATCTTTTTTCACAGAAGAGAAAATATCCACTATTAGTCATAGATATGCTGAACACATAATGTAATGGAAGGAGGGTATGGTCCATTGATATGGACCTATAGCTCTAGGAATCTTGGCAAGGACAAGCTTGTTATCATATAGATTGTGCTAAAATTAGCTGGTATTAAGCCAAAGATATGTGAACAAAGTTGTAAAAACAAGTAGTGCTAAAAATGGCAACATGTAGATCGAAAGGCAGAACATTTGGGTGTGAATGTAAATGTTAGTTTTTGAATATCTGTATCTGTTAATGTATAATGTGCAAACTAAGTTATCTAGGTATAACTTTGAAAATGTTATGGGTGTGGAATGGAGTATTTTGATTCTTTTTAAATGGATCTAATTAATACATACTGCTATGTTAAGGAATAAATGGCATGACTGAAATAGCTAAAAAGAAACATAGTTCAAAATAATACAGGATCACATAATCATTAGGATTTAAAATAAAGTAGTAACAAAGGTCAAGTATATGTTTACTGGAGTCATATATTCTTTTTTATCTTTTCATAGGTTTCTAGGGTCATGTACAAGATATCACAGGAAGTTGGTGTTTAAAGAAAGGCTACAAAATTCTACAAAAATCACACTGAATAAATCTAGTCGAAAGGAAATATATCACATGTGAGATAGGCAGCTATATAAATTTAATAAACAAATAAATGATATAATGTGACTTGGGTTGCAAATCATGCATTCTTAAAACTAATCTGGTTATCTATTCCAGTACAAAAAATCCATTCTTATTGCAAAGTTCTCAAAATACAATGTGAAAAATGAATGAGGCAGCAAAACATAGGGAGCCAGTGAAAGTGATATTTATTAGCTATAGCAAATAACATGTCTGAATAATGCTGTAAGTCACCCAGCCACAGTTGTCTTAAGAAAAAGCAATAGTAAACAAGCTTGTTAGGAATCTTTTACAAAACAATCAAGTGGAATCTCAATCAAAGGAATTCCATCATGTGATATGTTCATTTCAACTTAGGGTAAAGGCAAAGCAGTCTGGAATTATAATTCAATCAGGCACAGAATTATAAATATTAAAGTCACAATTATTTTTAAGGGGATTTAGTCTTGGTTTGACTTTTAGCAGGTTAGGTAGAGCTTGTATTTTTGTCTTTATTTTGTTTGTTTCTATATTTACAAGAAAGGAATACATTAAAATTGCCCTTTTTCTATTCTCAAATATATAATCCTCCAAAAATTATTTAAAACTATCCTTTGAATTGCTAAAAATTATCCCTTCAAAATCTGACATTTTACATATGTCAGATAACTAACAGATATTTCTATAATTTCTATAATTTGTATCAGCATCATTATTTAAATCTCTATTTACATACTCTTTCACTGTGTGTGTATGTGGTTAGTGTCCCATCAAGTCATTTTTGACTCCTAATGATCATCTAGATAGATTTTCTCTGTGATGAACTATCTCGGGGCTGTCAAACTCCCAGCCCACAGGCTGGACGCGTCATGTGCTGGCCACACCCACACCTGGTTTAACGAAGGGGGGAAATGTCCTGATACATCACGTGATGCCACTGCGATGACATGAGTTCAACATCACCCAATATCAACTTTGATTCAATCCCCACTAAGTCTGTCCATCTTAATCGTGGGCATTTTTTCCCTCTTTCAATTACGCAGGATTGATGATTCCACTTTCTGTCTTTGAATTAAGAACCACCTATATTCCCTTCAAAAGAATTACTACTGATGGGAATGACAGCATCCTTGAAGACTGATCAACCACAACCGTGTTCTTGTGCAATTCAGCTGTGAGACTTACTGCGACACATAGCCACAGCAGAGCCGTGGGAAAGTATTTATTTTACCTGTAGGTATAATTATAAGCAATAAAAAAAACCAGTTCAGATCTTGCCAGGAAGGATGCTAATATCTAAAAAGACTGAAAAACTCTGAATTCCATTACCTGAACAAACAAGTTAGCTTAACAGAAGAAAAAAGTAAATGAAACAGCACTGCCAAAACTGTGAGATTGCGATCCATCAACAGCTGGATTGTACTTTCATTTTTACCTTTGATATTGATGCTTTGACTTTTGAATATAGTTCACAACAAAGCCAAATTTAAAGGGTGGGGCTCAAAATAATGAATCTTTTCCAATCTAAAGTGCCCTCCTGCCTCTTTTTCAGGTCTTGGAAGCCTTTCCTCCATTTGGCAATTGAAAACAATTTCTCTCAGTTGCTTTTTTAAGACTGTATTTCATCCTCTGGCATCTCCTTGACTGCAGAGAACTGATTAATATAACAAGGTGTCTTTTGAAAGCAAATATGTGTTATAGACATCCCAGGGCTAGGCTATCTTTCTGAAATTCAGCTTAGTTTCCCTTGCTGAAGGACAGAATGAATAATCTACACAACTATAACATAGCTTGAATGCCCTCATCTTGAAAGCACTTAAAGACAAGTAATCTGATTGAAACAAATTCTCTTCCTCCCTCCCTCTCTCTCTCTCTCCCCACAATTGAAGCAAATTCTGTGTGTGTGTGTGTGTGTGTGTGTGTGCGCGCGCGCGCGCGCGCATGTGTGTGTGTCTTAGAATAAGGCTTGCAATTTTAGTTATGGTACATTTCTCAAATTGCCAGGTGTCTGTTTACATTCCAAGTGTTCTTCTTAGGAAATGCAAGCATAACATGTTTTTGTTTTGAGATTTCTAAGGCTTCCTTGTTCCTTATGCAAGATAAATGACACAAATTTTCTTTGGATATATTTTGTAACTTTGATCTAAATCCCTCCATAAAAAATAATAATAATAAAACTCACAGGGAAAGCCTTGGGGAAGTTTGATATCATATCTTCCTTAAGTGAAAAAGAACACCCATGCTTTTCATTTGATTTTATCGTTATGCATGATAGAACATTCACTGGAATTTAGCTGAAATGTTCTCTTCTTCTTTCATACAGGAGTTAGTCAAGATTCAGGATTATGTTGTACAGCGATGGTTAAGATACTACTCTACATCCTGAAAATGAAGTCACAGAAACAGATGTTTCTGATATTGTTACTGATGTTGATTACTGTGTATGTCAGAGATTGCCAAACATTCAAAGCACCCTCATTGTCACAAAGATTTGATGTCACAAGTGGATATCAACAAATCCATCTTTACAAATAGATGTTGTAAAATTTTAAAATATCACAGCACCCCTCTGAGTTCAATGTGTACCCTGGGGTGCCATAACATACAGTTTGGGAACCAAATGCATGCATCACATTAATTGTATTCCAACCTAATCCAAATATTTGTTCTGCAAATATTGGAAAAATATATAGAATGCTACATCATGTTTGTATATCAAACTAAAAAGAGAGAGCATCAAAGAATACTGTTGTTATTTGTGATTCAAAGGACAAAGGTCATTAGAGCTAACTTAGAATAGTAAGGTAGTGGTGGCTTTGACATCCTGGCTACAAGATTCCTTGGAGGAACAGAGAACTTGGTGGATAGGGGCAGCAGGAGCAACCAGCAAGATGGTGGTAAGTTGGAGAATTGGCTTGCACCAGCAGCTACAGTTTAATCAGCCACAAGCACAGTGAGGTAGGGTTTTGTCTGTGTGTGTGTTATGTTGTGTTGATGGAGGGGGGTGAGTAGTAGGGTAAAGTAGGGGATGTAAAGCCAATACCAATTCCCAGCTCCATTTGCTCAACTGCTAGTTCTGGTGACTATGAACTGGTTGTTGTATCTTAATGCTACATTGACCTGTAAAAAATATCAATCCATCTTTGACAGTCATGGATAAGAGGCCCAACTCATCCTATATCAATGAAGCCTGTTTGGCATGAAAGGCTGGCTTCTCCTCTTGAAAAAAAGTGCCCTCTTGTGTTTTGGAACTAGCACCATTGTGAGATCAGGCCAAGTCTGGCCATCACATTTGTCAGTCTTTTCAGGGCCCTAATATGGGCATAACTAAATGTGGGACCATCTTTGTGAGATTGGACTTTAGGGATTAGTTAAGATTGCTGCTTGTTTACCTTCCTCTCTGCAGTGTAGCAATGTTTCTGCCTGAGTAACTTTACTCGTGGCCAAGTTGGTAGTAGAGCTCCTCAGGCTTGTGGTTTTGGGGAATTTCAACCTGTCTTCTTAGGGTCTGGGGTCAGAGACAACTCAGGAATTCATGGCTATCATACATTTGGTTCACTTTATTCAGGGCCAATTCCGAGGGATGTCACACATTAAACCTGGATTTTGTTTCAGGATAGTAGTGTGTTGATTTACAGTTGGAGGATGTTGATACTGGTCCCTTGTCATACCAAACTCTATCCTGTTCCTGGCAGTAACCACAATATGAAGGGCAACAGCTAGGCAAGGGTATAATATCAACTTCAAACTGTTCCCTCCATCAAGCCACCATCTCTATGAGAGCCAGCCCAGCACTATTTATAAGCTGAGTCAAAAACAGCTGCTCAACAGCACTGATGAATCTGTAAAAGCAAGAAAATGCTATCTGCCATCACACTGTTTGGCTATCACCCAGAGATACATAGATGGGGCTCCATTCTTTCCCATTCCCCAAACCCCAAAATCTTCAACATTAGACTGTCTACTATTGACCCCCCTTTCCTAAGAGGTCTGTAGGGGGCATGCATAAGTGCACCAAAACGTGCCTACCGTCCCTGTCCTATTGTTTCTTTTTTTCTTATTCCTATCCATTTCACATATTTATAACCATGTTTATACTTATACCTGTTATCTAATAATTGTTTGACAAAATAAATAAATAAAAATAAATAAATAAATTTGTCTGCTGCCACTGCTCCCATCTCTCTCTCTCAGGCCTAAAACACCATTCGAAGTGCCAAAAACTGTTTCAACACCCTCCTGATAAAATATGCTCAAAATCTTTAAAAACGACACATATACTCAACAAGTATACTATACCGCTGGAACACAGTAATTACTTGTATTCTAAATAAACAAATGAATAATAAAAATGTTGGGAGTCCCAAAGGTGCTTTTCAAAATGGAACTCAACTTTCTTGGGCATTTTTTTTTTAAGGAAAAAATAAAAAAAAAAGTCCAGTTGTCTTTTGAAAAGCATCTTTAGGACAACCTTGACCTGGATGATTGAGAATCTCCATAGACAGAAATGTTGGAAGATATTGGAAAAAAAGTATTTATAAACTGATTTCTGCTTTCAAGATAACCATCAGTTTAATATGCTTTTTTTTTTTTTAATGAAGGAGCATTGCTGGAACTTTGGTCCATGATTAAGATTAGGATTATCCTTTTTTAAAAAAAAATCCTTTTATAAAAGAAAGATTAGTAAATAAAAGTTATACAAAATCTAACAATGCAGTTCTTCAGGATTTATTAATTAAATGAAGTTTCCAGCAATGACAAAATATTCCTTCTCATGACTCCCCAAGAAATGAAGAACACACACCCATCTACTTAATTTGTAACCAGTTTAGTGGCAGAGATTGATAGACCAGGAGAGATTTAATCCATGTCTGTTCTGCATATGGTCTTTCATTCATCTGTTCCATCTCTTTTATGCATTAACTGGTTTAAGAAGGAATCTTTGTGATCAGTTAAACACAGTTTTGTGTGTTTTATTTACAAATATACAGTACATTTTACATGACTTTTATTCTAGCCAATCAGCTAGAACATGAATTCTAGTTTTATCTTGAGCACAAAGCCAACTGGGTGGCCTTGTGGAAGTCAGTCTCTCTCAGCCCTAGGAAGGAGGTAATGGCAAACCACTTCTGAAAACCTGGTTGAGAAAACTGCAGGGACTAATCCTGGCAATTTCAGAGAATCAGATATGATTGAATAAAAAAAATATACTGGTATGTATTAATTTTTACATGCATCTGGGTTTCTTTAAGCCAAAAGCCATGTGACACAATTCAGCAAAGTGGAACATTTGAAGAATAATAATGTTACTTCCTTTCCAATTGTGCTTCAATTGCAATACTCAGGGATTCCTATCCGGAGAATGAGAATAAATATGGGAGAAAGATGGATATGGAAGCTTTAATCTCCAGGAACTTAAATTGATAATAGGTACAAGAAAAATAGACTTTTAGATTGGTTGGAAGCCGGAAAGCCAGGGTGAGTCAGAAAAATCAAGATGATAGTCACAGTCCTGCAATCGAATCCTAGTATGTTTTTGTAAGATTTAACCTGTTAAAAATGTTACTCAGATGTGCAGCTACAGAACCTACAACCTCTCAAAGTGTGAGAAAAGAATTAGAACTTGCAGAACCGGGATTCAGACCTTTATATTTATTTTATTGTAGGAATTTACACTATAGCTTTCATGCAAACTGCAATGTGGCTATAACACATGCAGTCCATCCCCTCAACCAGTCCTCCAAGGTAATAGCTTTTTAATAAAAGCTTTCAAGAAAGGGTATGGTACAGATCTGACAACGGGCCTGGTTACCTTTCTCCAATGGTTTCTTCCTGTCCAGTAAGAGCCAGTAACCCTCTATTAAATACTATCATTTAGTGAAATGAAATGAAATTAACTCTTTATTGGCCAAGTGTGATTAGACACACAAGGAATTTGTCTTGGTGCATATGCTTTTAGTGTACATAAAAAGAAAAGATGCATTCATCAAGAATCATAAGGTACAACATTTAATGATATTCATAGGGTACAAATAAGCAATCAAATCATATTAGGAAACAGTCAATATAAATCGTAAGAAGACAAGCAACAAAGTTATAGTCATACAGTCACAAGTGGGACCCTGGCAACAATGCCTTCTGTCTTGTGGCATTTGGAATACATACCTCTCCAGTCCACCCTGCAAGGTGTAAATCTTCAAAATTTCAGAAACATGTTTTTGTTCCCAGATCTGCTTGTGAGGCCCTGGTGGCTTTTGTGCAATATTTTGGATAATGAGTAATTTTTATGCAGGTGTAATAGTTTTTTCACTTTCTAAAAAGTTGTTTTTCCTTCCTTTTTAATTATGGAATAATTCTGGAGTTAGGAAGCCTTCTACATCAAGTCAAATTAAGTTGAGTACCGAATGTTACACAGTTTTCCCTTTCAAGAAGAGTCAGAAGGTTGGACTTTGATACCAAATGGTGGTAAGGGTAGATGCAAAACCATTGCTACAATATATTTGTGCTCTTGGTAGGCCTTTCCCATAGCTTTCCTAAGAAAGTTCATATAGTTGCTTCTGCATTTCAGTGAAGTTGGAAATGGCACATCTGAGCAGCAGATCAGCTGTGGTTTTGATTAGTATAGAAGCTGCATATCCTCTGTGGGGTTTTTTTCACCCCTGGGCTAAACCTAAACATTTTCTGAGAATCAAGTCTCCATAATACTTTTCCTTGAGATCCTCCATATGTTGACTGACATGGTACATTAAAGGAATCTTGGTGTGGTAGAATATTTGAAAAGAGTAACATTCTGTGGGTGGGGAAATCTACCCTCAGATGTAATCATTTTACCATGAAGATTAATATGGTGTCCATGGAATCAGCCACATGTTCATTCTTGTACCTTCAGTTCTATTGTGCCATCGTGATTTGTTGCTGCAGATGTGGAGAAACCAAAAATAAGTCCAATTCAGGATTGTGTATTGACTGAATAATAAAGTGCTGCAATAGAATCAGGAGGACACTTTTCTCAAGCAGGCTAAGAGATCACTTTGGGCCAAGATTGAATGTTCAGAATGGGTAGTATTACTGGATGAAATGTGAGCCTGTTTTCCTTTAGAAGCTAGCCCCACCAAGTGTGAAAAATCTGGGGACTGGTGTGACCCCTGCACTTTAGGAATCATGGCGTGTTATAACAATTTTGTTCATTCTGGTGCCCTCCAGATCCTAACTGAGGATTATGAGACTTGAATTCCAATTTGTCCAAAGAACAGAAAGTTGGGGGGAAGACAGTAATAATATACCAACTGAGAGCATATTCACCGAGACAAATTCCTTGTGTGTCCAATCACACTTGGCCACTAAAGAATTCTATTCTATTCTATTCTATTCTATTCTATTCTATTCTATTCTATTCTATTCTACTCTACTCTACTCTATTCTATTCTAAATCTATGTGGAAATGTATTGTATCAATCTACTATAGAGCAGCCCCAGTTTTATTAGCTTAAATGTACAAATATCTATAGGGCTGTATTGTTGTTTGCATCACTATCTCTACATGGATTTGGCTTTCTTAAGACAAAAAATCATCACTATGATTGACATGCCAAATCTGTTTATTAGCAACAAATTATGGGTAAAAAATATCACTGTTGAAAAACAAGAAGGTGGATTGGAAGATCCCTTAGTTGTTCAGATGTACACAGATTCTCTTTCAACCAAGCAACTTGCACGTGTGTCTTCCTGGATTTAATTCCTTCCTTTCATTCTCCATAATAACAGTGGGAATATATAATACAGAAAAAAAACCCAAACTATTTGTTCAGTACAAATAATTTATTCTACTTCCTATACAAAGTTCATTTAGCTTTCTGGGTTTTGGCAAAGATCAGAGAAACACAATGCAGAGATTATGCTGTACCATGTAATTGCATCCTGTCATACTGGAGATTAATTTACTAGAATCATGGTTTCCATCTTGCACAACTGTGCATGAATTTGCTTGTTCCAATCTACTTTGGCTCTTATTTCTTACAGTTGCTAATGTCCCATCTTTGCCAAAAAATAAAAGCATATTTTCCAAACCTTTACCCTAAATATTTCATTGCTGACCATGCATTTTAATCCAATACTGTACAGAAGTAATAGAAAAGTAACTTCAGCTATCTAGACAAATGTTATTTTGTTTAAAACAGACTGTCAGTTAATAAAGGTTTTTGGAAAAATATACAATATTGTAAGGATCTCTCAGTCTGCAATGAAGAATTTGCTTTGAATAATTACTGAAAATAGGTAAACTTGTGCAGGATTTACTGGCAAATTGAAATTGCAATGTATCTTGATGCACAATTGTAGGAATAGTTGCTTTCGGTATGTGGCAAAAATCCAAGTTTTTGGAATTTAACCAAACCAGGGAAGAATGATAACAGCAAGGGTTAGCTCAGACCCTTTAATAATGATAGTTTACACAGGAGACTGCCTGCTATATTTAAACCTAAATATGTGGTTGAATATGTGGTTAGTGATAAGAGGACATCAAACAAGCAATGATTGCAAAAAGGGGACTTTACTTGAATAGGGAAACCTGAGACCCATGTTTCAGATTCATTTTCTGCTGCACTTATCATGCCATGCAAATCATGGTGTGAACTCATCATCATTCAAATGGCACATTTTGCATACTTACACCAGATGTCAGAATGCAAGTCCATAATGACAGCATTTGTTTGATGACAACAGTGCATGCAGGTCAACAATTTAGTATTATTGTAATTTGCTACGGAGCATTTGAGGTGACTGGTTACATCTAGGGAATGCATAATTCAGAGGTCTCCAAACTTTAAGACTTGTGGACTTCAACTTCCAGAATTCTGGGAGTTGAAGTTCACAAGTCTTAAAGTTGCCAAGTTTGGGGACCCCTGGCATAACTCATTCTTTCCTCACAAATACTATGCAAAGCATAACTATGACTTGTTATGACTATGCATGTATGATTTTGGGTTGTGATCAAATCTGAGAGAACAGGGATAGAATAATAACATCAATATCTTTATTTACAACTTAAAAACCCAAGAATATGCAAGCATAAACTTAAAAATAGAATAAAGAACTGTGTAAAAGCACAAACAGACATAGAGATAGAAATAGCTGAATAAAATATCAACAATGTAGCTGCAGAATAGCTAAACAATGTATAACAACTCAAATACTGTAGTAATGTGTAGCGATAATGTTAGCAGTGGCGATTTCTCCACATTTGACTAAATTATCTCAGAGTTCTCTAAACTCCAGAACAGAGATTGTCCTCTTCAGAACAACCATGGCTATTGGCTAGATCTGATCACCAGACCTAATAAAAATGGGGGCTTTATGGACATCCCTACCTCCACCTGTTGTGTTACAACAGTGTAATGCTTCTTTCATGAGAGTGAAAACCAGAACAAAGGAGATAAGTGGGACAGGATGAAGTCTTCTTAACCTGTCAGCAACCTCTGTGGTGAGCACCCCCCCTTGTGACCCTAAGCTAACTGCCAAAACCAAGTTGTAATATTCTTCTGGAAGGCCAGAAGATGTTTCCATATAATTCTATTCATTAATTTTTTTCATGTCTGATTTGCTTTAATAAGCAGTTTTTACTACACAAGACATCAATTCAACACAAAAAACCTCTGCAAATGACCCTATTTCATACTAACAACAACAGCTTTTCTTTCTTCACACTTTAATCATTATCCTCCATCCCTTTCAAGTAAGTTAGCAATTATATTTTCAAATTTTTTTCTGCAGAACTAATATTCTACACATACTTTAGTGGTATGTTCATTGATTTAACAATTATAGTGTAATGCTAATTTCTTCATAAAGTTGTCAAAGGACTTAAACTCTCCACAAAAACAGGGATATACCTACTACAGAGGCTGCTGTAATAAATCCTATGTGGATGGAAATATTTATTGGAAATATTCCAGCTGATGGAAATCCTAAAATGAGACATTTTATGGACTATACAAAGCCATTTGTAATCTCTTGTAAAAAAATTCCTCATCTGCCTTGTCTCCTTACCTATGTTAGTCTGGTGTAGATTTGCACTGAAACCAACAAAAAGACACACAGATTGATATTGGTGAAATACAGGGTGGAGATAGGCAATAAGTCCACCCCTTATATGCCTTGTCCATGGTCCTGAAGGTTTTTTTTTCCTGTGCAGATTTCATATATGGTAAAATAAATCAAGAATTTCATGACTTTTCTAAACTAGCTCAAAGTCGATTTAAACATTTTAATTATCATTCTTTCTTATTTATGCATTTCTTCTCCTTGCTTCTGAGGGAAGGGATCTGAGTAGGAAGTCTGTTTTGTTGGCTAAAGAGAGGACACCAGGTTAACAGACTAATCTGGTCTTCAGCACAATGATATGTACTCAACTAAACAACTAAGGTTAGAATTAGAGATATTTTTTTTTGCTAATACACAATTATGCTATTAAATAAATTTTACTAATGTCAATGAATATTTGTTGAGTAAATGGGTAGAAAGTGGCAGCCTTTGTTAACCATACATTATTATTAGCACTACCATTGACCTAGTTTGGATAATAAAATGTCTGCAAGAAAACAACCAAGTTCTGAGAACAACAAAGGCCCATCATACACTATCATCATACAAGCATTCTCCAACCTCAGATGTATTCTCAAATATATTTGAGAATAGTTCCAATTGACCTCTTTAATGAAAAACAAGCAGTATTGTTATTTTTAGATGCAGAGAAAGCATTTGACAATTTGAATTGGACTTTTCTATTTAAGATAGGCCTTTAGAGAGAAAGTTATAAAATGAATAAAATAAATTTCTATTTCACAGAAAGCACAGATAATTGTCAATAGAGAATTAACTAAATTAACTAAATCATGTGAGCAACAAAAAGGTGCTCTTTGTTTCCCCTTCTGTTTATCATAGCTATCATAGTTCTTGAAGTACTTAATAGAGATGTAAGAAAAGATGAGAGGATTATGGATGTAAAGATTTTAAAAAGAATCTGATAAATTAAGAGCCTTTGTAGATTTTAGAAGATCCTTTCAAACAATTTGGAATATTAATGGAAAAACTAAAAGAATTTGGTGTATTAGCAGGTTTAAAACATTAATAAACAGAAGACAAAAATATTAACTAAAATTGTGAAGGTACAAGATCAAATAGTATTGATGAATAAAACTGATCGAGAAGAAGGTAAAATAACTTAAGTATTAACATGACAAATTGAAATTGTACACTTTTTCAAAATAATTATGTTAAGATTTGGATTGAAGTTAAAAGTATATGTTACAATGGAAGAGAACAAATTTTCATTGGTGATATTTTCTGCAATTAAGTTGGGAGTTTTGCCTTAAATGTTATTTAAATATAATACCTGTTTTGACATCTGATGTATCAATTAAACAATGGCATATAAATGCAATGGGGAAAACCTCTCAGGTAAATATAAGGTGTTACAAGATGTAAAAGAAAGACAGGATTGGGCTTACCTGATTTGAAACTCTACTTTACAGCTTGTTGTTTAATTTGGATGAAAAACAGATGTTGCTCAGAAACAAAAGTCTTTTGGTGTTAGAAGAACATGACCTGAGATTTGTGTGATGGATACTTATGACATGACAAAGGTACGGTTAATGTAAATTTAAAAAATAATTTTATTACACTTGTTATACTGAGAAGATGGAATAGATATAAACCTAGTTTAATAAAAATATTTTTGTGGCTCTCAGCCCAAAAACCTTTTTATAGAAGAGAAATGATAAGCAGTCTGATAACCAAGAATTATGCCAAGAAGAATGTAAACTAAAATCAAATTGAAATTTGAAACAGAACAAGAATGTATGATAAAATGAGTTAAAATTGGATTAAAATATCCAACTGGACAGTGGGGGAATACATGATTGAAAGGACCAAATTTTACATTGTTATAGTCTTAAACAGATTTTTTTTTTAAAATAAAATAATGCATGGTTAGTATTTGTCATTAGAAGAGCTCTTTAGAATGTATTAAAGTATTTCAATTTTATTCTGGAAATGTAAACAATAAGAAGTGACAATTTATCATGCTTCGTAGATATGCAAAAATGCTAGAAAACGTTGGAGTCAATAATATATATTAATATAGAAGGTTTTCAATATTAATATACAATTGAAACAAGAGGCCTTTCTTTGGGGATTGATGAAGAAATAATTGGAAAAAAGAACTATAAAATTTGTTTTTATATATGATAACTGTAGCTTTATTTCTATATGAATAAAAAATTGGAAGAATTAAACTTTACCCACAATGGTAGAATAAATGTTGAAGATGGTGGAACTTCTTGGGATGACCAAATTGATAGCTCTGATTAGAGAAAAGACATCAAGTTCAATCCTGACCAGAAACCCTTTAATGACTTTTCGCATGAAACAGAAAATAATGAAAATATGGTTTTGATGATTAGATAAAAACAAGATTATAGGGAAAAATTAAGTAATTGTATAAACTTACAGTGAGAGGTCAATTTATATTTGTACTTATAATTGTTGTAAAAGAAAATTGGAAGTCACTTCTTTTGTTTTCTTTCTTTCTCTTTTCCCCCCTGCATTTTTGGCTTTGTTGTTTTCTTATCAATTTTCTTTTGTCTGTCTTTACTCCAAATATTAGTTTTTGTTACTTTTTTCCTTGCTTATTTAAAACAATAGGATAGATAGATAGATAGATAGATAGATAGATAGATAGATAGATAGACAGACAGACAGGGATGGATGGATGGATGGATGGATGGATGGATGGATGGATGATGTAGAGACTGACTGACTGACTGAATGTAGTTCCCATAATTAGAAGCCAGAAGCCAGCACGTTGATAGCATGTTGAGAGTTGTAGTTCCAAAAGTTCTAAAGGTTTTTCTTTTATGGATCGGAGAAAGATGGTAAATTAATGTTACATATATGCTAGATCCACAGCAAAATTAGTATAATTGATGGAAACTAAAATTGGTTTGGCTTTAACTAGTATGATTTTTGCATCTATTGATGTGTTAATTAATTTCTCAAAGAAATTAATTGGATCTGTATCTTGGAAGGATATTTTTAAGGCCAAGGTTCATGGTTTTTAACTAATATTAAGAAGCATTACTAAAACCACAGTTTAACCCACAATCCTGTGATGGTTGTTTTCTTTCCAAACATGCTAAGCCTCATGAGAGTTAAGAGGAGGGGAATGCTTTGGAGGGAGATGTAATTCTTGGTAATGTCACATTGAGAACACAGCCATGGGCTTGATGGTCATCAGGGAGCTATCATTGCCTATGTGACCAGTACAGAGTGGACCACCAGGGCAGTACAGATAAACATAACAGCAGTCAGGAGGGATTTCTGAATGCAGGACGAAAAAGGGCTGTCATGTATCTTATTTATCTTGAAATCAGGTCTGAGTTTTCTTACTGACTGCTACTGATTGTGGAAATAAACTACAAAGATAAGGTTACAATTCAATTAAATACTGCCTTCAGATATTTTAGAACACACACGTCTATAAGAATGTGAAGGAAACACTAATTGCTCAGAGTTGTCAAATTCACTGGAAGGAGATGAATTCCAGTTTAAATTCTAGTTGGAGATTCAATATGTGACTCTGCACATGCGCACACTTATTTAGTTTATTTGATTGCCATTAACTTAAACTCAAGTCAATGATGTTTAAAAGAACTGAAAGGTACTTAAGAAAGCTTTCACCTTTCAAGGGTTATTTACTTTTTCTGGCTCTGTGTTTATTCATCATTTATTTCCCTTTGGTCAAACAGGCTTATACAGTTTTGAATATGAAAATCAAAACTCCAAAACTGAAACAGCATTAGTGCTCAGCAGAAGTTGACCAATACCTTCTGAACTGCCTTCAACGTTCTGTAGGAAATATAATCCATGTCCTGCTTGTAATGATGTTCAGAGACCCCACCTCTACACAAGAAATGTCAGCCTTAGGAAAATCAGCTTTTATCTGAATGAATCTGACATGTGTTAGGTCAATGCAAAAGCCAGCTGGGAGCAGGTTACACCACCAGCTCTGCAGAAGATAAATCTTGTCTGAAATCAAAGCATGTTTCGGGCCTCAGCTTCTTCTGTGTCCCTTTCTGGAGTTTGCAGATTTGGCCACTAAATTGTCACATCCAGGCTGGATAAGTAAATTTGTTCTACCTTGAATTGTTTTTGAACATGTTTAGCAACTGCATTTGACTGAGAAAGCTAGTGCCATGGAGCATGTTGCTGGATTCTCAAATAATGTTTTGAGCATTCATTTATAAGTTCAGCAGATATTTGAATGGAGAAGTTGGGCTATACATGTTAGTCTTACTCCTGTGCTAGAAGGCCACACAGGCAGTTCAACACGGATTAAAAATGGGCTCTACACTATGTAGGAAATGTTTTGTGAAGATCCTGTACCATGTGAGGTACAGTTGAAGAGTATGTTATTGCCATTGTTTTATTATATTTTATGAATCATTTGGGAGAACAATAATAGTCCCCAAAGGAGAATATCACAAGACTGTACATCATGCAATGATTAAATTTATCCTAACAATTTTTTGTAGAAAACTCTAGCTCTTATTGTCTACATTTTAAAAAGTACTCATAATATTGATAACAAATTGGCAAGCATATAGATAAGTATTTGAATCTGTACTTCTACAGTAAATCACATATTATATTAGTATGCATAGGTAAAATGCCTATGAAATTTTAGTTTACTTTTATTACATATCCTGTATTTTTTCTGAAAACAAGGTCCTGAAAAAGTGCCACCAATCCTGGGGAAAAAAATTTCATATGTTAATTTTGTCCTTAAAATTGATTTTGCTTAATTGTAGATCATCTTAGATTATGTATTGCAATTTTTCTTTTTTAATTGCCAAAGAACCTAACTAACTGGGGAGAAGGAAGGAGGCAGTTCAATTCACTTGTCTGAAACTTCTGTAGGCCTTTTTCAAATTAACTTAGTAAGCAATTTAACTAAATTTTCATTTCTGCACCACAGAGATCTCAATTTTATCTATTCATTGAAAAAATTTATCTGCCATCTGATTTACCAAATGACTTCCCAAAATTATAGACTTGAACTATTCATGTTTAGAATGTTCTTTTCCTTTTAGAATGTTGCTTGATTGCTAGCATACTGCATAGAAAGTGAGCAGAAAACTTTTTTAATGAAGAAAAATATCGCAACTGAGTGAACAATATTCTCTCTCTGCAGCTGATTCTTAAGGCATGGCAACATAAAGAATCTTGCACGTTTTGTATTCAATGAAGATTTAGAACAGGATTTGTTCTGAATGTAAATAAGAACATATCTTCCTTTGATTTCTTGCCTTAACTTTCATTATGGGTGAAAAATTGATTTTTGAAAGATGGTAACTATATAGATTCACATATGGGAATGTTTTTTTAAAAATAGCTGGAAGAATCTTGCTGATTTGTCTTTAATACCAGCCTGTATTTTGATTATGCCATGCTGGACACATTAGTGATTTGCCAGTGAGGTCTGTGAGCCGAATGTTATGGTTGAACGTTCAATCTTCATGTTGTATTCTAATAAAGTAAAATATGTTCCCAGTGAGAATTCTTCACATAACCATGTGTTACAATTCATAAATTGCACTGCAAATGGCAATCCCGTGAATGTTGACAATGGCCTTATTCTGGAGGGTAGCAGCTGTACCACAGTTGATTGACCATTCATTTTTCAAGGGGCAGGAGCTGGTCATGAATAAATACTGACATTCGATCATTTAATTCCCATTAAGTTTATTTCAAAAACATAATTTGTGAATAGGCACAGTACAAGTTCTGGGCAATGCTGCTGGAGAGGAAATTAACCTTGTTGCATACACTGAGAATTATTTTTGAGTTCAATTTAGAGTTATGACATATGACTATATTGCTGCTTTCTGGGATTATCAAAATGAAATGGTTATAACTGTTGTTATGGTCAAAACTGTTGTTATGGTCATAATATGTATTTAAAAACCCCTGTACAGACTTGGTGATTGGGGGATTCATTTATCTTTAGTTGCCATGATCTCTCATCATGTTATTTTATAACTGAAGAATAACTAAGCTAAGTAATTTTAATTTTGGAGTCTAGAACAGGGGTCTGTAACCTTGAACTCTCAAAGAACCATTTGAACCCATTTCCCACAGAAAAGAAAACACCAGAAACCAATAATTTAACAACTGGTGTGACTGGGTGGGTGTGGCCAACTCGACGTCACTCACTCCCACCCAGTCACCTCCTGCTCTGGAATATGGAGTGAGTCTCCATCCCCTGCCATCACCCTTACTTTCTCAAGCCAGGCGAAGAGTGATGGGGAAGGGAGGAGAGTGGCCAGCCAGTGGTGGGATCAGCTGACAGAGGGCCGAAAGAGCCGCATGTGGTTCCAGAGCCACAGTTGAACACTCCTGGTCTAGAAGATGTGAGTGGTCCAGAGAAGTAGCAAGATGGGAACTGAGCATCCCTCTCTACCTCTGCTGATGTTGGTTTTTGTGATAGGCATGTCACATTTGCTCACTAGAACTTCAAATAAACCTGCATCCATGAAAGAGTCAGCAACAGGGCCTTCAGCATCACATCCCCCATACAACTGTACAAGCAGAATCCCTAATTCATAGACTGAGCTGCTGTAGGACGATAGGGATATTGTAGTTGAAATCCCAGTCATTCATCCAGCTATCTACAGAGTGTATAAAAGATGTATGCTTTCATATAGAGTAGGCTGGTTTGCATTTCTGCTTTTGGTTATCCTTCAATAGTTTGTTTGTTTTTTTTACATTTGCTAAGGCTAGACTAGATGAAGAAAGAGTTGGAGACAGCTTTAGTTTGAAAGAGCCACATTGGGATCAGCTAAGTCAGGGATGTTAACTGTATGGTGTGCTCATTGTGACTTGAATGAGTTTGTGGAAGGGAAGTAATCTGCACACGAAAATCCAGGATATGAACTTGAATTATTGATTTAGAAACAAGAGCAGAGGGAACTGTAAATGTCTTCCAGGGATAACCATGACATACATATATATATATATATATGGTATTCAACTTTGTTCGGGTATTTTCCCACATCATTATAGTTGTGCTTTTAAAGTTGTAGCAACTTCTGAATCTCACCTGCCATCATCAGACTTCTGATGCCTGATGATGGCAGATGAGATTCTGCTGAAATGTTGCTACAACTTTAAAAGCACAACTATAATGACGTGGAAAATACCCGAACAAAGCTGAATGCCATACATGTAAGTACCCGCGAAAACTAAGAAAACACACACACACACACACACACACACACACACACACACACACATATATTTCTGTCTGTCTCTCTTTCTTTCTCTGTCTCCCCCCCCTCTCTCTCACACACATACACACACAAATTATACTACAATTACCCTCCTCTTATGCTCACACAAACCTATGGAAGCTGCTATAATCCATGGGGGGAGGTAGTATTGGTAAATTTTCTCTTTCAAAAGAGCCCTTTGCATCCTGAAGACTTAATCTCTTGCCCCAACATTGCTTGCCCCTACATTCCAACCCAGCTGGAATGCTGTTGTTGCACAAATATTGCACATGACATGCTATTTGAGTTTTGGTCACCAGTGTCACTCCTGTTAAAATTATTTGTTCGCTGATCACCAAATTCAGACTAAACCTGACCGAATTTAATTGTTGACTTATTTTTCTTGCTTTGTGAATGGCATGATTGGCAAACCTGCCAAATAAACATGTAGTTTTCCATCTAATCCTAAAAATAGAAAAGAAAAAAAGCTACACTTAAATACTTATTGTATATGTTTTAGTTTTCCTTGAAGAGGATAGCTTAAGCTATATATACTTGAGATTTTTATTGTTTTTAAGTGTAAAAAACCCATATTGTTTACTGCTGTGGACTCTTTACCCTTTGTATGGTGTATTTTAGTATGCACCTTGTTTTTCCTCCACCATAACACAGATTATGTTAACCCCTAACATAATCTCCAGGTCCATTTATCTCTCAGTTATGAGAACCAAAGATCCAAGAAAAATCCTTTAGGATTAAACAGGTATCATCCCTATAGAAAGAGGTACTTTTCCCTAACCCATTGCTTTCTTCCTTTGTATAGTTGGGCTTCCAATACATTTATTTCTAAGAGGAGTAACAGACCATTTGCAATTACTTTCACCATGCAAATGACCTTTATTCATTGGAACCCGAATTGACTTGTGTGGGTGGAGTTTGGTATGAGGATTGAAGGCTCTCTTAATTATCAAACACACCTTCATAGCTGTAAGTGGAAATAAAGAGATAAGAAAAGTAAACTCTGACATAAGTAGTAACAAATCTGATATAGCTGGACATAAATCTTTCAGCCAGTCAGTAAATTTATGAATAAATAGACATTTTAAATTAGCTATACTTATTTGTTATTTTTAAAATCCTCTTTGCAAATTAGTCTGTTGGTTTGGCAAATGCAATCCAATGCCACACAAATATACTTTTGCTTTTGCAACTTGATTGAAAATAATATTGATGTCGAATGGATTTTCTACAAATAGAAAATGTCACATGAAGCACTATCCCAATTTCAAGAGCGTCTGCAGCCCCCAAACCTGGTAACATAGCACCAATATTTAGTAGACAAATTGAGATTTTTGCCACACAGATATAAGCTTAACTATTTGTATTTAAATCCCTACCCACAACAGTGACACAATTATATCACCAATTACCAGATCTCCATAAAGCAGATATCACACTATGCTTGTAATTCACTCTTTACATATTTAGCAAGCAAAATGCTACCTTATCAGGAGGACAGTAAAAGATGGGGTGCGCTAAAAAAAATCAAGGAACAATAATGAACCGTAATTTTTCATATTTTTAAAGATAGGACATGTCTTCATGCTCAAACTGTTTATATTGTGTGGCATTTCAACTCAACTTATTTGCAATTTGAGATTTTCTCACTTCCAGTTCTCAAGACTGAATTCATCTGTTCAGACTCCTCATAGTAGTCCAGGGGTGTCAAACTCACATCACGGCGGTATCACGTGATGTATCGGAACTTTTTCCCCTTCGCTGGACAAGGCATGGGTGTGGCTAGAACGTGACAGATCCAGCCTGCAGGTTGAAAGTTTGAAAGCCCTTGAGTAGTCCAATTTGGAACTCCTTTCTTTCTTTTTTGCCAGCTTCAAGTGTTGGGTGAGAATAAGAATTCCAGTCCAAACCATCTGTAAAACATTAGCACAGATTGTCCAAGGAGGATGAAGATTCTCTCCTCCTTTAAAGGCAGGGCAGTTGACAATCATTCACTGAAAATGCTTTAAGAAACAAAGTATTAAGGGCTCTAGCAGAAATGTAAAACAAATCATATTGAGTAAACAATATTGTATGTTAATGATAATGATAAAATAATAAAAGTACATGCCTTATTGCGCCAGCGTTCCAATTAACAAACTCTGAGAGAGGCACTTCCTCAAAGTTCCATTTTATTAGAGTAGTCATATTGCCACATCTGGGAAAACCCGAATCTGAGAATTCCAGGTTTTCCCTTTGTAATTCAAAATCCAAAATCCATCCCCTGCACCCATCAGTCCATCACACGGTACAATCACCAGCCGTCCCATCCCATGTTTTGGGATTGCATCCGAAGTACCAAGGAACCAATTACTATTGGTACTATCTTTGCTTTCTTTTGCTAGTCTGGTCTTCTGTTCCATTGTCTCCAAGCACTGCAATGTCCACTGTCCAGACTTTTTTTGTCTTTCTAACTGACAATTGTGAAATCTGGAGTGTCATATGACAGGTGTTTGTCTGTCTGAATTCTAAAGTCCCAGAGCAGTTTAGCTTCTTCATTTCCCATTACTTGTCTGTTCTGGTTTTCAAGCAAATACTATTTCTTTCAGAAAATTCCCATGCACCATTTTTGCTATCTGGTCATGCCATTATTTGGAATCAATTTGTGATGTAAACATTATGAAATCATTCGTGCAGAAGCTAACTAGGTGGTCCACTGTTTCTTCAGCTTCTTTGCAGAAGTGGCTATTTGCTATCTGCTCTCAATTCTGGCTTTATATGCATTTGTTCTTAAGGCCTGGCCTTGCGCAACCAGAATTAGCCCCTCTGTCTCTTTCTTCAGTTTTCCTGCTCTTAGCCATTGTCAAGGTTTTGTTTTTATCTGCTTTGCCTGCTATATTTTTTTATTGTACTGGCTATTTTCTCTTGCTATATCTCTTTTCTATTCTTTATTTGTTGTTTCTGATAGGCTGGTTTGGTCTCTTTGGTATTCAGTAAGCCTCCATGATGTACAAATTTCAGTGCATCTTCTTTACTGTCCTTTAGATATTCTTTCAATACTCTTTTTTCTTCTTCAGCTGTCTGGTGTACTTACAACGTTCCATGTTCACCTATACTTCTTGGTAAGTAGAGTGTGTTAACATCACTGCATGGATGAAGGGCGTGATTCATTGTCATTATTTTTCTGGTCTGCCCAGCCAGGGTTTTTATTCTGATTCAGTTCATACTACTATTCCAGCTGGGTATCTAATGACTGACAATGCCCACATGTTAATTTTCTTGATGGTATTTTCTACCACTGAGTTTGACCTTTAAGATTATTATCATTAGTATGGTTTGTGCACAGTCAACTAGATGTTGACACTGGATTCAGCATTTCTAATTTTTAAAGCATTTAAAAATTATCCATCAAGTCCTTCTCCATGATCTGAATTGATAATGATATCAATGATATCATTATCATTGATAATGATAATAATAATGATAATTTACAAATATAAATTTTCATGGACTATACTCCATCTGAATTGCAGACTTTACTCAGAAATTGTCTATTGCATCTAAAAATCTACTCGTTAAATATTAAGGTGCAGTAAAATAGCTGGTTTTTGCTACAATGGACTAACAACTAGCTACAATGGTTCTTCCTCTTAATTGCAATGTAATTTTAGTCATGGTGGATAAATTTTGATTCCTACCAGGTAATAGCATCTTGCTGACTTTGGTTGATCTCAAAAAGCCAAGCAGGTTTGTGCTTGATTAGTAATTGGATAGGAGTCCATCTGGAAATGGAAGGCTATAGTCTAGACAAGAAAGTTGGAAAAAAAAAACAAAGGAAGAAGGCAAATGCAAACTACTTCTTTGTTCTTGGAAAAGAAATTAAATGAACATTCTCACATGGTAGCTAGGCGTCAAGGTTTTAAAAAATGGGTTTTTTCATTTTTTCTAAATCTAAATTACAAATACAAAATAAGGAAAACCAACAAAACAAGAATTGCAAACAAGACATAGAATAAGGGAAAGGGAAAAAAAGGGGGGGTATTTACTTTTAAAGATGTGAGGGGAGAAACTAGTTTACAAAAGAACAATATTAAACAAAAATTGGACTGCTTCAAAATTCTTGCATACAGTTCTTCATTTCATTAAGGAAAATACAATTAGTAGATTCTCCTTGCAATCATAACATTTTAGAAGGACTGAAACTACAGAGAAAAAATGGGGGGTGGGTTGGTCTGGAAGAAATCATTTCCTTGAAACTGGTGCTGTTCAGTGTCCTATCAGCAACACTAAGGAGATTAATACAAAGCTGGAAACTACTATTTTTGCTTTCTTTTCTTGGAAAGCTATCAAACATTTTTGTATATTTAGCATCAAAGCATTGTTCAAAAGAATGGGCAATCTTCTTGGCTCGTATACTGAAACTGCATTACTATCAGAGGATGTTGAGAGGAGTAAAGAGGATGTTCTGAAAACACACACATCTTTATTCTGATCTGATTCAATAGATACAAATAATGCATATTCTTTTCCCTCAAGTACATAGGAAACTGAGTGGGAGACATGTTTTATACAAATGGCCCTTCCACAATGAGAGCTCTTCTGGAATCAATCCTCCTTTTGACTCTCACATGGACCTATTTTTAAAAAAAAAAAAAAACTAACCCAATTGATTTAAACTTTTCAAACTTCAAAATTTTTAATTTGAAGTTGTCCACATTGTTATGTCAACGTGGTTCTACAATATTCAGGTTGCTCTTCTGCTTCTGGAACAGTTGTCTTTATCTCTCTGGGGAGGTCTGGAACACATTACTTGATTTGTCGTTAACTGGGGACTAATCTAATAAGACCTTAGATGTCTCAAGAAAACATTGACATATGGAAGGAGGGGGAGGAGAAGGGCCACAGCTTTGATGGCATGGTTATGTCTGCCATCTTGGTCCTCTTCAATGCCTATTGAAATACCACTTCATGCTACATGCCAAGCACCACATAATGAACAATGAGGTTTGCAGCAGCTCATATGTGTCACATCACTTTCTCCAATACACCACTGTAATTACCAAGGTACTTGTACCCATGGTGGATTCTCAGTCACTATTCCTTGTCTCAAACAGGGTGAAAAATGAGAAAAACAATCTTGCACCAAATCAGCCATTTTGCTTCAAAATTTCAGGAATATGATCAAAAGGTAATGTGTGAGTAAGAGGGGTTATGTCTCAATGAGATGTGGTTTCAGGGGAGGTATTCAGCAGGCCCTGACCAGTTCTGGAGAACCAATAGCAGAAATTTTGAGTAGTTCATAGAACCAGCAAATGCCACCTCTGACTGGAGATTTTACAGTATCCTTCCCCTGCCATGCCCACCAAGCCATGCCCACAGAACCGGTAGTAAATTTTTTTGAATCCGACCACTGTGTAGTTGGTGACAAAGCTCAAATAGTTTTTCTCATGGTGCTGCATATTTGGAACTCCATGTTGGAATACATTATGCTGATGTGTTACCTTATTCAGGTGCACACGGTTGCAGCTTAAGTCATTGATTAGTAATTGGATAGGAGTCCATCTGGAAATGGAAGGCTATAGTCTAGACAAGAAAGTTGGAAAAAAAAAACAAAGGAAGAAGGCAAATGCAAACTACTTCTTTGTTCTTGGAAAAGAAATTAAATGAACATTCTCACATGGTAGCTAGGCGTCAAGCTTTTAAAAAATGGGTTTTTTCATTTTTTCTAAATCTAAATTACAAATACAAAATAAGGAAGAGAGTCAAACCTGTTACTGAGTTTTGCTGCTCATCTTGCTGTTAGCCTATAAATTTGATAAGCTATTGATAAGCAAGACAGTTGTTACGTGAATTTTATGACCTTTCTTGTCCCAGTTGTTAAAGTGAATTACTGTAGTTGTGAAGTTAGTTACCGAGTTGTTAAGTGACTCTGTCTTCCCCATTGACATTGCTTGTCAGAAGGTTGCAAAAGGCAATCAGATGACTGTGGGAGATGGCAGCCATCATAAATATGAGGTCAGTTAACAAGTGTCTGAATTTTGATCACATGATCACTGGGATGCTGCAATGGCTGTAAGTATGAAAAACTGTCATAATTCACTATTTTTAAAAAATGCTGTTGCAATTTTGAACAGTCACTAAATGAACTGTTGTAAGTCGAGGACTACCTCTACTGCTTTTTCTCCCAAGAGAACACAAAGGAATTCCCAGTAGCGAAAGAATGAATGAAATTATCTTCCGTAAGAGTATCTAAGAAATTCAGGGCTTAATTCTAGAAAGAGTAAACATTCATTTTTAAAGACTTGTAATGTTTTCCTTCCTACTATTTTTAAACTTGGTTCGCTGCTTTGAACAAATCTTCTCAGAAGTAGAAAACCAAGACACACACTTATTTTTGTACCAATAAAATATTATTTTAGAATAGGGGTTACACCTGAACTTGGTGTGACCCTGAGCTATGCCTCCAAAATTTTCTGCCAATCTGTAATTATTAATGTATCTCGATACAGGCAGTCCCAGACTAATAACCATTCATTTAGTGACCATTTGAAGCTACAACAAGCATTGAAACAAGTGACTTATGACTGTTGCAGTATCCCCATAGTCATGTAATCAAAATTCAGATGCTTGGCAACTGGCATGTATTTATGACGGTTGCACTGTCCCAGGGCCATGTGTTCACCTTTTGTGAACTTCTGACAAGCAAAGTCGATGGGGAAGTCAAATTCACTTCACAACAATGTTACTAACTCAATAACTATAGTGATTCACTTAATGCGATGACCCTGAGTGTAAGACAAATGTAACAAAATCCAAAACATAAATAAATGTCCTTTAATGCCTCCAACTTGGGCCCACTGTTCAATAATACTCAGTTGGAGAAAAAGTGTACTCAAAAATAGTCTTCAAAAGAAAGCAATACAGTCCGAACTTAATAAGCAGATAGAGGTGAAATAAAAAACCAAACAAACTACAATGACAAAATTTCCACAATGGAACAGGAGAAGTATTTACCAAATTCAAGGAGATAACAAGGCGCAGTCTGTTGGAAGGACGCCAACCACGATAATTTCAGACCCAAATAAAACACGCTTTGTTTCCAGCATTTGCCAGTGCACAGGTCCAAACTTTTATGCAGTTCTCACACCTCCAGCCCATGAAGGGGATCAAGGCCCTCTCCTCCCGAGTAGACCATGTCTCTCCCTTATCCTCTTCTCCCTGTGTGCGCTAGGATGAATAGGGGATGGGCCTGGGTCCTCCTCTGACTGCTCAGACGGCCTCTGACCTTCTCCTGCCTCCTCCACAACCTCCGGAGCCACACTTCCACTCCTTGTCGGCTGTTCCTCCTCTCACTCAGAGTCAGTCTCCAACAGGGGCATGACACTTAACAACTGTGGCAAGAAAGCTCATAAAATGCGGAAAAACTCACTTAACAACCATTTGGCTTAGCAATGGAAATGTTAGACTCCATTGTGGTTGTAAGTCATGGACTATCTACAAATGGCAAATGCCCATATGGCTAGTTTTATTCACATAAGAGAAAATAATAATAGCAATAATAAAAAAAGAAGTTGAAAGAAAGTTAGATTAGGTGAAAGCCTTTTGATTGATTAAAAAGATGCTAATTTAATAAGGTTAGGGTTAGAATTATAATTCTCTAAAATGAAACAACCATTGGTTAGCAAATGTCATGTAAATTCAAGAGATTATATTCTAAATTCTAAGAGATTATATTCTCTGTTCTAAGATTACATTCTGCAATAATTTGTTTTAGAAAGTATTTGTACTCATGTAAGAAATGAGTAGTTGCTTTTCTACATCATGCATATTTTTATGCAAATGCAGATAGAAGGTACAAGATTCTTAATTTACTATATTAGCAATGCAGTTATATACATCTCTATCCTACCATATGGGCATTAGTGGTCCCAATTAGAAGTGGATTTGTATGGTATATTAGTGTTCAAACAAATGTACTATGACTAGCCATTCCTGGAAAAAAATTTTTGATCAAGGGATAATTTTAAATATGCTTTTACATTCTGTAAGCCATGGGTGAATAGGCAGCAATATAAATTCAATAAATAAATAAATAATACTATGGAACCCATTGCTGATATCAATCAGCAAATTGGGGAAATCATAAAGGAAGTGGCACAGTTCTGATCTGTAATTCCAGACAGCTAAATCTGGATATAAAATGTTGAGGATTATTATAAATAAGCAACTCATCGCATGTATTGCTTCCACATATTTCATGTGAAATTTCACTTCTGCCTGGTAGAGAGATACCTATTTTATTACAGGGATTCTTGAGGGAGAATTATCTCATTCAGGGTTTAATTGTCCTTATTAATCCATTGTCACTCAAATTAGGACAATTATTCAAGCCATGTTACTACAAAGGATGCAATCTACATACACATACATGCAAAACTCTCATTGCTGTGAATGGAGCTTGGAGGCACTAATTAATTTTGGAGGTGAATAATTATTGAAAAGTAAAAGATAAAGAGCAGGAAAGAACTCACTGAGTAAAATGTTAAATATATCAGAGTTTTTAAATAACTACCTGACTGTTGAATTTAGGCTTGGCTTAAAAGATTTAGACACATCTAAACAATTTAATCCAGGCTTCTGTCAAAATGGCACAGAGTTACAAAATCAATTTCTTTCATTCATTTCAGCAGACTTATGTATATTCAAATTTAAAGAAAAAAGTCACAGCAATCTTTTTTTAAAAAAAAGTAAAAAGAGAAATCTTGAAATGCTGCTTCTGGACAGTCCAAGTACTGTAGTCTGCGAGAAAGCTAAACCATTGTAAATTAAACTCCATTTACTAACATGCAGTGCTAATTTGATTACCCAGGATAAAGCTCTCATTGCAACCCTTTGGCACTTACTGTAGTGTGAAACTACATAGATAATTTGCTAAGAAAAAAAAAGTGCAAGCTTGCTTTGGCACCTTCCATTGGTTTTGTGCTTTTGCATTTGAGCGAGACTTGCAGCATAAATTGGACACAATTAGCAGCACATTTTTAAAAATACAGCTCAGTTCTGGTGCTAATTTGTCTTTGCAATAACACCAATTTCCCTTTTATTTACACTCAGCAAGCGTACAGAGGCTAACAGTGAAGAAAGCTTTCGACAATCCTCACTTGTACAGCGTAAAGCAAAGAACTCATTGTGTGCTATGTGAAATGAATCGAGTATCTCAGTCTTCTTTCCAATGAACATGTGTCCAAATCAGAGAATCTACCACCACAGTTGGCACTAATTGGCAGGCTCATCAGAGTGGCCAAGGAATGAATGGACCATGGATACCAAGCTAACATTTTGCCCTACAGGTGGTCCTTTCATATCAAGATTGAGGTAGGCAAGTGGATTCTCTTGGGGTGGTACCTGTTAGTACAAAACATTAGTAAACAATGAGCATACACAGTTGAAACTCATATATAAGAGAAGTAAAATTGTGGACGATGAAAAGAGTCCCAGATAGACCATTAATTATAGACCATCTATAATTCATACGTGCAGATCAAATGCTATATCCCAGTGATAGAAATGGAAACATAGCAAAGACATTGGTTGTAGTTGCAAAATATCTAAGGCCATTTGTAGATGTATAGGTGCGTGTACACACATACAAACACACATTTATAAATGAATACACACGCACACACGCACACATTAAGCACGTCATAATTGCTAAATTTGAAACAAAGATGACAATTTGGTATCATACTTGCCCAAATCAAAACAGTATAAATCAGTGGTCACCAACCGGAGGGCCGGGGACCACTGGTGGTCCATGAGAAAATTTTGGTGGTTCACAGAGAAATGTTCCCCCCCCCAAAGCAATTAATCCAGGCTGCATGGGAACACAATGCTGTGCCACCCACATGGCCCCCACCCTTAAGCCAAGCACAAAACTTACGTAGAGCCACGCGAGCTGGAACTAGAAGGTAAGGCCAATGGCGGGGGAGGGAAATCTGCCCCAGGGTGGCTTGCTGACATTGGTGGGAAAGTCAGTCCCATATTCCAGAGTGCAGTAGTCACAAGACTGGACCTTTGGTCATCCCAGAGCTGCTCCAGGTTTACCAAAAGCCCAGTCTTGTGACTACTGCAGCTCTGGAATATGAGACCGACTTTCCCACCAATGCCAGAAAGCCACCATCAGTCAAAATTCAAATTAGTGGTCCACAGGATTTAAAATTATGAGTTTGGTGGTCCGTGAGGTCGAAAAGTTTAGTGCCTCCTGGTTTAAATGATTCCCTAAAGAAAATGAAGTCACTAATGAAGTCATTAACTGAAGTCACCAACTAGCATTGATGATGTTACCTAGTTTGGGTAATGAAACATTTGCAAGAAAGCAAGCAAGCTCAGAGAGTCCCTGTAGTCATTGAGTTGTATACTGTTCATCAACATCTAATAGGTTGACAAACCAGAAAGACATCAAAAGTTTTAGTCCCCAAATGTCATTTGTTTCAGATACAGTTATACTTCAAGCATACCCACTAAAATCAGTGAAACATAAATAAAGTTATTATTATTAAATTTCATGTGAAGATTTCCAGTACTGTGTTCCCCTAGAACAAGATATTGGAATATACAATTCTATCACTAGAATTAACAATTTTCTGCAATTCTACAATTGCTATTTATAATTGGAGTATACAATTCTAACACTAGAAATTTCACTATTACTCATGAAAATTGGGATGATTAGGTCTTATAACGACAACATTTGGAAGGTCACATTTTTCCCATCCCTGAACTAAAATGTCAGCAAAGCCATTCAGAAAAACATAATGAATTCATATGATTAGGATAATTTAAGTCAATTGTCTGCTTCCTCTCTCTTATACAATTTGTCATACCTTCACCTACTGAGGACAAACTATATACTGCATGAGTCAAAAAGTAGGCTGTGAAAATATTTACAGACCCCTCACATCCTGGACATAAACTGTTTCAACTCCTACTCTCAAAACGATGTTATAGAGCAGTACACACCAGAACAACTAGACACAAGAATAGTTTTTCCCCAAATGCCATCACTCTGCTAAACAAGTAATTCCCTCAACACTGTCCAACTGTTTAATAAGTCTGCATTACTATTATTATTAATCTTCTCACCACTCCTATCACCCATCCCATCCCTCTTGTGACTGTATGACTATAACTTTGTTGCTTGTATCCTTACAATTTATATTGACTGTTTCCTAACATGATTTGGTTGCTTATTTGTACTGTCTGACTATATTAAGTGTTGTACCTTATGATTCTTGACTCTTGACAAATGTATCTTTTCTTTTATGTACACTGAGAGCATACACACCAAGACAAGTTCCTTGTGTGTCTAATCACATTTGGCCAATAAAGAATTCATAAATAATTCATATTGTGGTATGGAAGTTTTATATTCTGTTTATTAAAGTTCATGTTTAACAGTGGAAATGCCTGCATAGGAGAAGAGGTGACATTGTGTTAATTCTTACATTCTCCCCTTGTATTTTCATGAAGACCCTTCTAGGCAGCCATAAACAAGAATCACCAATGAGACTTCCCCCAGTTACACTATTTGCATCTAAAGGACATGCCCAGTGACGCGTTTCCCCCTCTCTAGCAAAAGATTTGTGAATTACAATAATATCTAATCTTTTTCAGAGCTTGCCATAAAAAACAGGTTGGGTTGCAGTTCAAGGTTTATTAGTTTTTAAATTACACATGAATGAACATTTTCTCCCTTCCACATTCTAAAATGGTGATGTTCACAATCATTTATGATCTGTTGTTGGTAGTGGTTGGTATCCAAATTTAGAAATTAGTCTTGAGCTGAACACTAATGTTGAGTTTTCAAAAGGATCCAAAACTTCACAATCATATATCCATGTTCTAGAAATCCATGTTATCCATGTTTCAGTCTTGAGTATCACAAAGAAAGCTGTATGATTCTTTGGAGGGTCTAGAAAAGTACTAGTAAATCAGTGAACCAGTAAACTATGCGAAAAATGCAGATAGTAATTAAAGATAGAAACAACAAATACAATTTTCAGACTTCAACACAATCTGAATAGCATGTAAGGGACACGAATAGTCTTTCAATATCATTGCCAGAGAAAGCAAACTGACTTCTATGCTTCACAGGCAAAGGCAAACCATCACTAATCTGGGAAGTTCTAATCACTTCCTGAGAAGGAAGAAGAATTAATGAGAGAAATCCAGTGAATAGTAACAGGATGGCCTAGAACAAAGAGCATTTAGATTGAATAGCAACGATAAGCAAAGTTTCCTGGACTGTAGCACCATCTTGCAAGGAAAGATGTGGAAGCCTCATTTGATTGTGCCAATTAGAGAATTGTAAGTGTGTGTGTGTGTGTGTGTGTGTGTGTGTACACACATATACATATATTCTCTTTGAAATCTACTGGGAAATCAAATTCTTGCTCCAGTTTTTCCTATCTATAAATATAGTTTCATAAATACAGATAAATCAACTAACACTGCAATTTAAAATAAACCATTTAATTCAAGAATAAATATTGTGATGTTTATAATTTACAGATCTAGATAAATAATCAAGAATTTAAATTTGTATTAATGGAAGTTAGGTGACCTTGTTATTACTTAGCCAAATAATAGGATGAAAAACAGCTTTTTGATGGATTCTCTTGATCTGGAAACTGATGAAGAAAACTGAAGGAAATCCTTTTGAGGTTTCTTTAAGACCAAGGATTCTGAAGAATATAATTGTATAACAACATGAGCTTCTTCACTACAGTAAAATAATTTAAATAATCAGAGGAAGAAATCCAAAGAAACCCAAAAGAACACTGATAATGAGCTAGATAAATAGAAAAAAATCTTCAAGACATTAGAAAAAAACTTTACTTCATTTCATAGCATCTACATAATGTATTAATCCTCTAAAAAACTTTAGCTAGTCATAATTACATGGCATCTATACATAAATTAGGTTTTGTGGATCAGTTCAAATAGGAGATTGGAGACAAGAAGTAAGTAAGTTTCAGTTTGAGCTTTTGATTCAAGATTTGAAGGCAAATTGTTTGGATATGAACTGCTCTATAATTTAGTTTAGGCTGTAATAGGGAAATAGCAAAATAATTACAGTTGCTTCATTTTTTTTATTTTGGCAGAAAAGGATGAGGATACAAGATGAAGATACTCAATTGAAGTTTGAGAATATCCACATTTGAATGTAAGAATCAATATTAGAAAAACTTCACTGGTGTTTTACTGGTTGCTGCTTGCACTGTTGCAATATCCAAACAAAATTCATGAACATAATTAAATGAAACATAATGTTTTCTCCACACATTACGTACAAATCATTATTGACCATATAACTATAGTTGAAATCATTAAAAATTCCTCTGGCTACTGTGAAGGTATATCCAACACATAAAAATACTTGTCCAATAAATAGTCCTGCTAGATCTGCATGGTTCTTTGCCTGTGGAAGAAATGGTGCTGTATGATTTGTTGTTCTATTTTCAACCACCAAATGATGAGCCCATACCTTCAACATTACTACTTGCAGAACATAAAACTTCCCCATCATATCACCTATCAGTTTGAACAGAATAATGACTCTTATACCTATGTAATGCAACTATTGATTAGTTTAAATTATTTATGCTTATAAAACTTCATAAACAGATTTTCCAACCAAGTTGTATTGCTATTCAGACTTCAAAATGTTGGATATCTTCTCATTTCTCTTTCAATGATCTCATCTTCAATCTCTGGGACAGAAAGCATGTCAAATATAACTCCATTTTGATGTGAAGCCTATAGAAGTAACCAAGACCATCTATTTATGCTTGCAAAATTTATGGATCTTGAACTTTATTTTGATTCTGTTTCCTTTTGAGACTGGGGATTGACAGTGTTGGCTGATGATTGGTGATGAGGACAAGTTCCCTTTTGTACAAGTACTGGTTGAAATATTTAATTCCCCAAACCAAACTCAATGCTTCCCTGTCTATTTATGTATAATTTTCCTCTGCAGCTGGGAGTGAGAATGATGCTTTCACTGTTGCCTTTCATGATTCGAGACACAATCACACCAATGCTATATTGTGAAGCATCAAAAACCAATTTCATTAGTAAATATAGTTTAAAATGTCTGATTTTTCTTTTTCCTCTTTGAACATTTATAGTTTTATTTATTTCCATATCTTCTCCACATGCAGTAAAGTATTTGAGGGATATAGCATGATAAGTAAATTTGGTAGGAATTATATTATAATAATTAACAAATCTTAAGAAGGATAATTCATGACATGTTCTGTTGCCTGGGGCACTGCTTTAATTTCCTTTGCATACATTTACAATCAGGGGTGGGATCCAAGCAGTGTAACTACCGGTTCGGTGATTTTACATTTTGCTGCGCGTGCATGTGTATCATCATCATCTAGCTGCTTGGACAGCTGAGCAGCACTGCGCCTGGGTGCACAGCAGTTGAAAAAGCATTTCTTTACTGCTTTTTCAACCACAGCTGTGTTGTGCTAAGCAGCTGCAGTTGAAAACGCAGGAAATAAAGGTCAGGTAAGAGCCGGGGCGGGCAGGTGGGCCAAAACAACAGCAAACATAGAACCGGTTCTATATATGTTCTTAGTTTGCTGCTTTTCAGAGCAACCAGTTCTACAGAAGTGGACAGAACCGGTAGAATCCCACCCCTGTTCACAATCCTTCAATATCCATAGTGTGGCCAAAAAATAATAATGCTACTTTTAAAAAATGAAACTTTTTTTGCATTGTGGTTGAAGACCATGATATTGATGATGATGATGTAGTCATCATCAATATCATTTTTAGCAATTGCACCACTAGCCCTTTTCTCACATGATGTGTCCTTATTTGGCCCTTCAGGTTTTCCACTGGTGCACCATCACCACTGAATTCACTTATTCACTTACTCTCCTCATCTTTCCACTTTTCCCAGTGTTGTAGTCTTTTTAACAGTGCTATATTTTGCATAATGTGTCCAAAATAATTTGATAATTTGAATTTAGTTATTTGTGTCTTAATTAAAGCCAGCCTGAATATCATGCATGATCCATCTCCCTTTCCATGCTGGACTCTTAATATGTGTTGGACTTTCTTGGTTTTTTTTCCATTCAAAACATTTTGCTTCTCATCCAAGAAACTTTTTCAGTTCTGTTGGTCATTGTGCTGTCCTCCAGAATTACTGGAATACTTCTGTAATATCTTTACTGATTTTTTTTCTTTTGTTAATTGTCTTATTTTTGTAGATATCCCATTTAATGTTTGCAACCTACCAACTTGAAAAAGAATGAGCTGTTGATTTGAATTTATCTTCTAGTACTAAGAGTTCTTTAAATGGGGAATATCTTCTAAGTTATCTTGAATGTTGACATCTTCATGGTCAGAATTTCTGTATAACCCTTCCATCTTTGTTTGAACTTTGAATCAGTTAGTCACTCTTCATTGGCATCCTTCAGCATATCAGTTTGAGATTGGAAATTCTTCTGAGTTCAGAGATCTTTTGCAAGACTATCTTGTTTTTCTGTATCCATTTCTATCTTTTCAGGTAGCAGGGTTCAAGGCTTGCTTCTGATTATTTTTTTATTTTTTTGGCTTTTGAATATTTTTTTTCCAAAGTCATCTTTTTGGCTCCTTACAGTTGCCCAATACAGATGCCTGGTTCTTGGTGACTCTCTAGGAGTATTTACTTTTGGTGCATATTCCTAACATTCATTGCTTATCCTTTCCAAGCAGATAGGTATGTACTCACAGCTACATTGAAGTTAGCCTAGCAGAACTTGAGAAAAACTGTCTGACTCCAAATGACTTAGTTTGCTTCTATATCTAAGGCAGTTTTCTAAATTCAGTTTTCCCACTCCTAGCTCAGTGCCAAACTGGTTTCCAAAATTTGAATTACCTGGATTGTTGACGACTATATACCAATTTCATGCAGTTTTCTAGGCAACGTTTCTTTGGAAGTAGTTTTCCGTGGCTCTCTTTCTAGAGTTGAGAAAGTGTTACCAATATCACACAGCTCAGGATTAGAACTCACAACTTCTCCTGTTCATCTCTCACCTTGAATAACTACATCAAACTGGCTTTCATACACTTTTGCCTAACGTGACTGAGCTATGAATAAATGTGTATAGAATTATACTGAAAGCATCTTCACATGTTATTTATTTTGATTGCATTATTAGAAAGAAAGTGCACTTCATCTAAGTCCTGTGCAACCAAACCTTGGTCATGCTTTTGATGCTATGAAATAAGCATGAGAATTTAAGAACCAAGACCAAAACAAATATTTCCTTGGAAAGCAAAGACAGTCTTGATAGAGAGTGACATGCTTAACTGACTGACATAGGAGATGCCCAGTTTTTTGCTCTTGCAAGGGCTAACAAGGGCTATCTCATAAATTTACAAAGCTAATTCTCACAAAATGAAACGTAAAAGTTTAGCAACTAATCATAGCAGCTTAGATTTTTCCTCTTTCTTCTATCAGTCTTTGTCTTCCCTTTCACAAAACTTTCTTGACTCAAGTGATAGAACCAGACAGCATAGGTGTTGAGCTTGCTTTGGCAGCAGCAGTTATTTTGTTTTATGCTGTTTGAAAAACAGAGAAATAGAAATAGAAATAAAAATAGGTACCTCTTAATAGAACATATCTCCTATTAGAAGATAACCATTTATACGACTGTTGAGACAGGTTCTCTGTTATTAGTCATGATTTCATTATAACTGCAACTTAATGATAAGCTGATATTTCTCATTGTAAAAATGTAGCTCTTCTGTATCCAAAGTGACATTCAAACCACATAACTATCTGCAACCCTGGTTTGGGCAGAAGAGAACTTGGATGCTTAGAGAACACTTTCAGGCGGAACATTGATTAAAACAGAAGTTGTTATGCTAAAGTAAAGTACTCAGACTTATAATTACAGAAAACAAAATGTGAATATCAAAATAATGTGAGGCAAACACAAACAAAATTCTGGCAAGAAAATGTTTACATGGTCCAAGGTAAAAGAGGATAAAGATAAAATCTGGCATTGGCTTACCACTGAAACTTTAAAAAAGAAGAAGAAAGAAATATTGTGGAATTTCTAAATATAAACCAGAAATATTTACAATAAGGTGTTGACTCATAACACAGCAGATTTAACTGTAGTTGAATAGAAAAAATTGTGGATAATTGATGTGGCAATGCCAGGGGATAATAGAATGAAAGACAAAGACATTGAGAAGATCACAAAATATCAAGATGTGCAAATGGTGGCCCCAGTGGTTACTGGTGCACTGGATGCCATATCAAAAAATATTGGACACACTTAGGAAAAAATCTGTGCATTGACAAAATTTCCATCTGTCAATTGCCAAAAGCCACGTTGTTTGGATCTGCACATATATTGCACCATTGCATTATGACATCCTACATCCTTGGGAAGAACTTGATGCAAATTATTTTCACAGACAAAATGTCTGTCAAAGGGTTAACCCTATATTAATCCATCATTTCAGAAATTTTCTACTTTAAATTGATCCAGCTCACTGTACCTACTCATACTTGTAGGTGGATCATCAATGTTTTTGCCAGATAGAAAGCCACTTGTGAAGCTAGGCAAAAGTATATCTAATATCTGGGCAATTAGCACAGACACTCCTCGGGGCTGTGTGCTCTCTCTGTTGCTTTTTTCTTTATATTCCAATGACTGCACCTCAACCCTATGTTAAAGTTCTGAAGTTTGCAGACAATGCAATGGTCATTTGGCCTCATTCAAGATGGTGATAATCTGAATATAGAAAGGAGGTTGAACAACTGGCCCTGTGATGGAGCCATAACAATCTGGAGCTGAATATGCTTAAAACCGAAGAGATGAAAATGGATTTTAGGAGAAGTGCTTCTTACCATATTCAACAGCACAGTATCAGCAGTAGAGTCCTTCAGGTTTTGAGGCCCTACAATTTCCCAAGGATTTGAAATGGACACTTAATATTAGAATTACAAAGGCACAACAAAGAATATTCTTCCTGTGTCAACTCAGGAAGTTCAGACTGCCCCAGGAACTGTTGATAGTAGCTTTACAGAGGAAGTATTGAGTCTGTCATTTTACTTCTATAACTGTTTGGTTTGGTATAGCAACCAAACAGGATACATACAGACTCCAATGGATAGTTAAGAGTGCAGAAAGAACCAGCCTGTCTTCCATAGAAGACCTGTATATTGCACAAGTCTTCCATGGAAAGGAGAACTGAGAAGATATCTGCAGACCCCTCACATCCTCAAGGTAAACTGTTTCTACTCCTCCACTTAGGATGGAGCTACAAAGCACTGCAGGCCAAAACAACTAGATACAAAGACACTTTTATCCCTCAGGCCATCACTCTGTTCAACACCTAATTCTCACAGTGCTGTCCAATGTCTATGTTGTGTATTTACTATGTAGTATGGCTATAGTATTATTATTAATTATTCTTTTTATTATCTTTCTTACTCCCCCTTCTTATTGATATTATTATTATTCAGAAAAAACAACAGTGTACACAGCAAATGAGGTAACTATGCTGGGTGTCGTATCACAAATCACTAGTCGAACACTTCCCAAGTGTTTAGGACTGTGTGATGTATCAGTGGATTATGCGAGCAGATCCCAAGAAGGTGGCCTTCTGCAGCTGACCAGTGGTGATTCTGTCAGCGCCAATTGTTTTTAAGTCCTTGCCTAGGACAGCACTCAGTGAGCCAAGTACCATTGGAACCACCTGCATTGGTTTATTCCAGAGTCTTTGCTATTATTATTGTTGTTGTTGTTGTTGTTGTTGTTGTTGTTATTGTTGCATGTACACTGGGTAACTGGAGCTTCTGCACCAGAGACAAATTCCTTATGTGCCTAATGACACTTGGCCAAATGAAGTATTCAATTCAAAAATGGGCAGATTGATTTCTTATGTGTAACACGTGTTTTGTAATTTTCTCTTTTTGTTTCTTCTTCCCTCTTCCTTTTTTATATTAAAGCAAAAATCATTGATGTCACTTTGGAATCAGCCACCAGAATGCTGGTGTTAACAATGTCATATACTAATGCTGTTGCAAAGTGTTGCTCCAACTATGACAAATTATCAACATCCCAGCATGGTGGCAGGTACAAACTTCTATAAATAAATTAATTTGCTAAGGCAAATTAATACAAAGCAGACCTTTGTTTGGAGCAGAACTGTGATTTTTATTTACTGTTTCAAATTAGTCCAACTGCACAAGAATGGATACTGCCAACCATGAGAAGATGATGATGGTAGTAGAGGTGGTGGTTGTGGTGACTATGATGGTTTTCAGCAGCACTAAGCAACAATGGCATTTAATAAATACAATACAAATTCCTAAATCCCACCTTTGCCATTACATATATCACTACTACAACTGTCCATGCTCTGTCCAGTCTACTTAGCACATATTGCTTGAGTTTGCATTGAAACTCAAACTGAACTTGCATTGTTACCATTAAGGCCTGCTTGGGAGTTGGGATTTCTGTACATGACTTGCTAATTCTACAAATGTAAATAAACCAAAGTTTATTTCTTACCTCTTGAAATTTCATTATTGTGCTCCGTAAGAAGGAATAACATTCACATGGGCACCCATACAGTGTCTTCAATATTGAATTCTCACACTTTTCCTCATACAGATTAAGGGATAAAACAATCTATACTTAGAAGAGCTAAAATAACAACATTGGTACTTCCTACTAGATTTCCTTCCTTTCCTCTCCTCTCTGCCCCTTTGATCAACTTTGTACACTTACATTTGCAAGACACTTTGGGAAGAGAGAATGCACCACAATAATGTCTAATCCTATTACAAATGCTTATTTTAGAATCTACTTGTCTATAAAGGTATGATAGGGATCTTAATTACCATCTCCGACATGTATTTGCCTGAAATAATTATTATACTTCATTTCTACAGAGACAATGAGATAAAAATCTAATTTGGTTTTATTGGCCATCTCTCTCCTTCGTGAAATACACTGCTTCAGAGGGCTTTGAAGTAGGTCCCCTTCACAGATTAAAACCCTTGAAAATACATGAACAGAAAGGAGGAAGGGTGGGGAGGAGACATACAGAGAGAGAACAGGAGCAATTTACATCCTAGCAGGCATAGAATGGGAATCAACAATGCTATGAGACCTCCATGATGGTTGAGAGAAAATGTTGAGACATGCTGTTCAGGATGAAGTGGGGGGATGGGAAGATTGTCAAACTGCAGCGTTTTGCTCAGGAAACAGCCAAAGGCTGCACTAAGTCAGAGGAAATAAGTAGCAAAGAAGAAAGAGAAAACAGCCAGCTTCCCTAATCATATTTTCCAAATAAAAAAGCCCACTTCATTGAATAAAAGATCACCAGATGCTTAACTGTCAATTGGCCAGCAGCCAAACTTCCACCAGAAGGATTAGAGTTAATGATAAAGAGTGTGGTATAAGCCAACATAGATTTCCCTCCCCCTCTCCACTTCAGGATCTCTTTCTGTTTCTCCTTCTCTGAATCATGGCATTGACACTGTAAGGCAGAAAAGTATCACCACAAGTTGAACAAGCTTGGAATTTCAGGACAGTTTGATTAAAATTTGCTGGATTTTCTTTACAGTTCCACTACCACATCAGCATGGGAACATTCATTCCTAAATTCATTAGGGAGAGTTTATAACTATTCCATTGGGGAGAATTAAAATTATAATTCTCTTTATAGATTATAATTATTATTGGTTTCTTTTTTTCCTGTGTGAATAATTTATTCACTTTATAAATAAAATTACATGGCTGAAGAATATTCAAATTGGAACAATGGTATACATTATAAATACAGTGCAATACACTTGTCCCCCCCCCTTTTGGGGGCGGGGGTTTCTGTGCGCTAGTTAGACAGTATATATGTGCTGGTTAGACAGCATAGTTAGTTTGGGAATGGGAGCTGTCCCCTTAAGGGAATGTCTCATGCGAAATGTAGTTAATGCCTCATGGGAGATGTAGTTCATGTCACGTGGTCACATCTGTAATCCTGATTGGTCACTGAATTGACCTCTGGTTGGGCTGGGGGGAGTTTTGGTCATTCTTACCTGGACCCCAGCATCATGCTGGATTCTTCCTTTGCTGTACCGTTATGGGATGAAGATAACTATCTTTTCACACTATGAAGACGACAATGCAAAGATTGGACATAACATGAATCAAAGCATAACTGTGAGTTATACCTTGAGGATGCCTGATATAATCCAATAAAGTAACTTTGTATGGAAGCCTTTGTAGTGTTGAGCTGCTTATCCCAGGAATTTTGGGAAGATAAGATTACCTGGGATAAGAAAGTCTGTGTATTGTTATTGGTAGCAATGCCCCCAGCCATCCACTTATAAACAAACTCCATAATTGTTAGTAATGTTAGGTAGAGTCATCCTCCCATCTCCCTATGGCTTTATTTATTATTCACCTGTCTCGTGTTGTGTCTTTCTAGCATTATTCGCAGTACATTATCTGTAAATGGAGAAGAGGCAGAAGTAGAAGCAAGTTCCCTGTTTTTAAAATAGCCAATATTTGGTACTAAGAACATTATTACTCTAAGAATGTGTGGAATCATACAGTAAGAGAATTGACTAAGACTAGTTTTAAGAGCAAAAGTTAGTATATATATATATATATATATACTATACACTATACTGAACACTATACAGAAGCCTGATGATGGCAGATGAGATTCTGCCGAAACGTTGCTACAACTTTAAAAGCACAACTACAATGACGTGGGAAAATACCCGAACAAAGCTAAATGCCATACATGTGTGTGTGTGTGTGTGTGTGTGTGTGTGTGTGTGTGTGTGTGTGTGTCTTTGGTTATTCAGGTTTTCTCCTGCGTAAAATTGGAAGTATTTTGGCGACGTTTTCTCATCTTCAGGCTTGTGTCTTCGGCTTTGTGCTTCTCGGAGTAATGTGAGCTTGCAGATGCTTCTTCCTTTTAACTGCCAGTTAAAGACAGAATCTTTAGAAGAATCTAAAGACAGAATCGAGTGAGAAAACCAAGGAGTATATGAAATCCCATGCACTGCCTGCCCCACCACATACATTGGATAAACCAACAGAAGAATTAGTGCACGCATTGAAGAACACAAGAACTCAATCAAAAAAGAAGAACCGACCTCTTCCCTGGTCCAACACCTCAAAGCCACAGGACATGAGACTGACTTTAAAAATACCAGAACTATTGCCAAAACTGAACACTTCAACAACAGAATAATCAGAGAAGCCATAGAGATAGAAAAATGCCCACACAGCATGAATAAACGAGATGATACCTCCTGCCTACCAGCCATTTGGAAACCCGCCCTCATTAACAAATGAATACCTAACATGAAGAATGACACCAGACCCACACCCACGAGGGCCACACAAGATGCTACCACCACACCTCCATGTAGAAAGCAGGCTCACACCCACACAGATGATGAGACACGACCACGGACCAGAATCCATACTGCAGCTGCATCACTACCCACTTCAAACCCCTCCGACCCATACATGAAGCGAACTGGCACCACCATTAAGATGTGGCACGACCAAGAATGCGAAGCCAAATAACAGGATCACAGCTCACCAGCTCAAATCCCCCGGCAACTAAGACTAGCCTGAGCACCAAGCCCCCACCTGAACAGAACACACCCCCAGCCAATCAGAACACAGCCAACCCCCCAACCAATCAGAACACAGCCAGGCCCCCAACCAATGAGAACACACCCCCACCCAATCAGAACACAGCCAAGCCCCCACCCACGTCAAGTCGCACCCTCACTGGCAGTTAAAAGGAAGAAGCAGCTGCAAGCTCACATTACTCCAAGAAGCACAAAGCCGAAGACACAAGCCTGAAGATGACAAATGAGATTTCATCAAAACGTTGCCAAAATACTTCCAATTTTATGTGGGAGAAAACCTGAATAACCAAAGATCCACATACAAATACCCATGAAAACCTCAGAATATATATACATATACACACACACATGTGTGTGTGTGTGTGTTTTATCTAACAGATATATTTTCATGGGACAGGCTCCCCTGCAAACATCTCTGTAAAGCTTCCCTGGGAATGCAGAAGCATTAGTTGTGCCATTATCTGTTGTACTGTGGGCTGAAGCAAATTTTGCCCCAATTGTTGTGTTAGTTAGTTAGTTAGTTGGTCATCTGTACAGCTACTTTGTCTTGATATTGTGGCAAAACAGTTGTGTAGCAATCAATAGTGTTCCTTAAGGAACACAGTCCATTCTTGAAATTGTTCTCTTTGGAAGACAATAAGAGGCTTGCAAGATTGATATCAGCCACCCCAGACACAAAACATGGCTAGATGACTACATTCTACTTCATTGTAAGCCTACATTAACAGAATCTTGCAAGTTTGAAAGTACAATCTTCCCACCAAAATTTTTAACTGCTTGATCCATTAGAGTGTGTATGTCTTCAGTTTCTTCAGATTCTTTCTCTGATGGGACCACTGGGGAATCCTTTGTTTACTTTCTGATTGTTTCCTAGGCAGCATCTCTTCCAGTGGTGGGATCCTCCTGGTTCGGTCTAGTTCTATAGAAGCAGGAGCTCTGAAGAGCACCTGACACTGAACTGGTTCGCTGGCACGAGGTTTTGGCCTGCTGTTTGGCCCACCCTCCTGCCTGGCCTCTAGGTCCTCTTAGTGACTGTGTTTTCCTCCTCAGCTGCTTTGTGCAACACAGCTGAGTGCCACTCATCAGCCGGAGAAGGTAAATGCTTGCCGGAGCTGGTAGCATGCATGTGAGTGCAGCACGCATTTGACACTCCCCAAACCAGTTGTTATGATGGTCGGGTCCCACTACTGATCTCTTCTCCTCATTTCCTGAGGGCATTATACTCACAGATGACCATTACTTTTTTACATTCTGTGCATTCCTGGTTTGAGAATCGCTTGCACGAATGGAATCTTGACAGAAGTTTGTTTTTGGCTGAAGTACCTTTTAGTAGGCCTCCTATGGAAAACACCATAGTTACAGATACGTTGGCAGGAATCAGGCACTTCAGGACTATTGTGTACGTAGCTTTGCACCTGGTGAATTCAAAGGCCCTATATGTTTCTGTGAGATACTTAGAATTGGGCCTCTGAGTTACATCATTCTGTCAAAGACAATTTTAATTTGGAAGAGATAAATTTTGGGAGAAAAGGTTAACTTGTGCTAAAAAGCTAATCAAATTGTCCTCCAATTTTCTTTTAATAAATTGAATTCATGTAGTTTAGAAAGAGAGAGAGAGATCTATTATTTTGCTTCCTTCCCTTTTAGGACTGCACTGTCCCCAGTGAACAATCAGACAGTACTTGCACCTATAAAATATCAGTTTGCAAAGGATCAATAAAGACCAACATCATAATTTAAATAGAGGCTTATCAATTTTTATATACAAATCACATCCCCAATAATCAGAGCAAAACTTCAAAGTAAGGCAACCTTGGGAGAAGATGACAGCTGATAGAAATGAATACACTCATCATTTGGCATTCCCAAAGAATGAGTTTGCATTTGTTGTATTAGGCAATCTTGAGAAAATTGTGTGTTTCACTGCTGTAGAATGCAGCCACATCCTTTATGGGTAAAACCATCAACAGTCACTAAAACAAGTGATGGATAATAATTTGGGTGAAGACTGAACACCCAAAAATGTAAATAGCATTTTGCACATTTATCCTATGTTAAGTCCCATTTAATGTGGTATGATTTCTTCTGAATAAAGATACTCAACAGAAACTATCCTAGAAAAGCTCAAAAAGCGAATGTTCTTCAGACCAAAAAGAGATGTCTGCACTCATAGTATGGCATAGCTTCCTCTTTTTTTTTTTAGCTGACCCTATGTGTCTTTTAAATAAGTCAGGCTACTAAATTCTTGGTTACGATTAGGAAATCATTGCATGACAATATCACACATCCTGCAAGTACGATTAATCTTGATCGGCCCTCTCACACATCCCTGCACTTTTCTCTTCTTTCTCCTCTCAGCTGAATGGCACTGCAGGCCTCAGCTGCTGTGGGGAAAGCTGCATGCAAAGCGCATTAGGCGCGTGCGCATTAGGTGCATGCGCATTAGGTGCACGTGCATGCGCACCAATCACCAAAACGATAGTGGAACAGGTAGGACCCCACTGCTGGTGCATAGCAAAGCTTTCTAAAGTAATATCTACACCAGTGGTGGGATACTACTGGTTCTGTGGGCATGGCTTGGTGGGCATGGCAGGGGAAGGATACTGTAAAATCTCCAGTCAGAGGTGCTATTTGCTGGTTCTCCAAACTACTCAAATTTTCTGCTACCAGTTCTCCAGAACTGGTCAGAACCTGCTGAATGCCATCTCTGATCTCATCACCCTCATCACCCTTTTCAGATGCCATGATATGCCACTGGTTTTCTACTATGGGTGAAAGAAAAATACAACAAGTGTGTAGATTTGCATCCCTTATTTGTTTGTTTGGCATGAATGAAGAACAGAAACACTGTGCTCCCTGTCTATGATTGCCTAACCGGACTCATCCCCTCTGCAAGAAGCAACTTAGACCTTTGATGCCTATTGGCCTTGCTACAAAAATACAATCTGAAGCAAAACTATGATTGCAGTTCTACAGAATGGAAAAAGCAAAAAGACATGTATCAAATGCTGATGGGTACTTAGGGCGTATTCAGTTTTTCAGTTCCTATCAGGATATGAGAAGTGGTCAAATTTCCTGTCCAAGGAACAAGGTAGAATTGTCAAAGGGTAAACAGCTACATTATCTGGGATTCTAAATCCTAAATTTATAATTCTGTCTTTCATAACTACGGAAAGAGGGAATCTTTTCAGTGGTGTTTTCTTAGGGCTGCCCTCATAGTTGCAAATATACTTGAGGAAAAGGGCAAAAGAAAACAGAATAATTTCTTAGGAGTTCCCAAAAGGCGTTGAACAACAAAGCACCTATAATACTGATTGTACTGTTTGATTAAGATTAGTAACACTGCCCTGTTTGACATCCCCGTATCATTTGGAGACTTCACTATTTTTAACTGAGGTTGCTGCCTTCATTACTCAGCATTGGAAATTAGGAAATTTTATTTGTGTGTGTGTGTGTGTGTGCGCGTGTGTATTTATTCATGAGACTTTGAACAGCGCATAAGAAGATATTAAAACAAATTAAAACCCAGTTATATACAGATAGTCCTTTACTTACATCATAATTGAGCCCGAAATTTATGTTGCTAAATGAAGTATTTGTTAAGAGAGTTTTGCCCCATTTTACAACTTTTCTTTACCACAGTTGTTAAGTGAATCATTGCAGGTGTTAGATTAATAACCCATTGTTAAGAGAATTTGGCTTCCCCACTGACTTTGCTTGTCAGAAGGTTGCAAAAAGTCTTCACACTATCTGGGGACACTGCCACGTAAATGTGAATCAGTTGTCAAGTAGCCAAATCTTGGTCACATGACCATGAGGATGCTGCAATGGTCATGAGTGTGATAAATGATCATAAGTCACTTTTTCAGCGAAGTTGTGATTTTGAACAGTTACTGAATGAACAGTTACTGAATGGTCACTGTTGTAAGTCAAGGACTACCTGTATACATGTCAAGAGGAATATTTCCAATTAATCAATTAGGGACTACAGCAAAATTAAATAAAAGATGTTTAAACTGCTGGGCACAACGCAAGGAAAGGTGGTTCTGAAGGAAGAATTTTCTGGCTCTTCCATGAAGGCTTTCATTACATCACCTCTGTCCAGGGGTGGGATTCTGCCAGTTCTAACTGGTTTGGTCAAACCCCTTGCTCCGAAGATCAGCTGGGAGTGAACCAGTTTGCTCCGATGATCATGTGGACCCCCCCTCCCACCCCCTACACTGTACTGACCTTTATTGTCCCAGCTGATCACAGAAGAGCGAATTGCTGCTCCTTAGCTGTGTTACTCCCCTGAAATAACATAGCAAGTAAGAATTTTTGCATTGTGCGTCAGGTGCATGATCACCAAACCGATTGTTATACTGGCAACATCCCACCCCTGACTCTGTCATGCCTCTGTTGCTAATGAGTGAAGATAACCTCCTAAAAATACTATAGGATGCACTTGCTTTACAAAGAGAGTTAGGCTCCCTTGACTGTGAAGCTGAGAGCCTCAAACTCAAGTCATATGGCGAGATCAAAGCCTACCAGATCCCCGAGAGTATAAGTTTGGGCCTTGAAGTGTGATCAGTTGAACAATTGGTAGACCAGTTATTAAATTTCCCTAATTGAATAACATTAAACTAAACATTAATTAAACTCCCCAAAAGAAAGTTGAAGGAGTATTTCTTCCATATCACATTAACTTCTCTCACTTATTTTAGGAATGGAATACAAGGAACCAATAGGCTGTGAGGAGGGGGATTTCCCTGCCTTGCCCAATCTGTTCTATTGTACAGCAATCAATCTGGTAAATATACTGTACTTATATCAGTAAATTAAGCCTATCATTTATAGGCTGAACTACCAGATGTCAATAAAGAGATCCAAAATACTTGTTGCTGATTTGTGGTTGTGTGGAGTTTTGTAGACCAGATATGGCACCTTGGTTATACTGTATATCCTATTACCACAATCTACTCAGTTCTTTGTCACATATGTGAGGTCTGCACACCGATCTCTGATTAAGTCATTAACAGACTCGTCTTTCAGCACTATGACACTAAATAGCAATATGCTTAAACCCAAAGGAAAGCCACAATGGCAAATCTCCAAGTTTGGGCTAAATGATCCACCATATAAGGCAGAGATCTCCAACCTTGGCAACTTTAAGACTTGTGGACTTCAATTCCCAGAATTCTCTAGCCAGCATAGCTGACTGAGGAATTCTGGGAGTTGAAGTCCACAAGTCTTAAAGTTGCCAAGTTTGGGGACTCCTGATACAAGGGAATATATTTTGGATGACAATAGCTCTTATTCTTTTTGTAACTCATGAAATAGGCACCATCATTTGTTTCCATTATGAAATAAGGTGAACGGACATCCAAGTTTTCTCTTTCCAAAATGAAATACAAAAAGCCACTGCAATTCTTTCATTTATCTAATTTTAATAAAACAGGTCCAGAATAATAAAGCCAACACATTGTTGACTTTTGATGATGCAGCCCAGCAGACAAAGTAGGAGCTCACACCATATACCACAATAAACTTCTGGCATTGCCTTCACAGTCATCAGAGTCTGTAGGAAACATTTTTTTCATAAGGGTCCATAAGTACAGTGAACTCTTAAGAAGGAAAGACTATTGACTTTTCTGTTATCTTGTAAGAGGCCCCTACAATAATCTTTGCATCCCAGAAGTTCACCATTACACATCAACTGTTTCTAAACTCCAAGGAAAACAATAATCTCCTTGCCAGGGCAAGCAGTCAAAGGCAAAAGACATATTATTCAATTTTCCCCTTTTTGCAAGATCAGCAACAGTTTAAGAAGTTGGGACTCAATGTCCTGAGAAAAGAATTTATTAGTATACCTTCATTGTTAGTGTCACTGGCTCCAGCTCTTTGCCATCTCTCTGAATGGAAACCACAATCGACCGTTCTTTAGAACCAGGCCACAGAGGCTATGCAAAGCAATAGAAGCACTAGGTGTCAGAGGTGGGGAGTCATTATCTATTGTTCATTAATCTCTCAATGAGACAAATTACTAAATCATACTGAGTTCAATAGTACTTACTTAAGCATGCATAGAATTGCAGTGTTCATCCCTTCTATTGCAGATGTTTTAGGGAAGAGAGAACCAGTCAGCAAGAAATGTTTCTGTGAATTCACTCCTGCCTCTCAGCACTTGGTGGTTGTTGATTTTAATCACTTGGTAGCTGTCACTACTTAGTATGTCACCTGCAACTAATTGGTCTTACCAATAGAATTTAGCAAGTTTCTTTTTCAGGAAATAATTCCTCCAAGCATTTATTTTCCTGTGCCCTGCCTTCAACCACAGCCTTCGTGTCAGAGCTATAAAGGGCATCTTCTGTTCCTTAACATTCTGCAGTGGATTCCATTAACTAATACTAACAGGAAATCCCATGAATCTGCCTCATGGCCTTTTACTGACTTCACAAATCCAATTGATACAGACTGAGCCAATTTCTGAAACTGCAGCTGTCTACCCTTACAAAGCTCTAACTGTTAGATAAGGAAGTGCCAGCTGGAACAAGAAGTTTCCCTTACTACTCTCGATGCCATATTCTTTGCCAAGTGGGCAGCTGTCAGCTTGGTTGGTGGCAAAAATGACATAAATGGGAAACCCCAAGAGCTGATCCTGCACACTCATCCCAAAGCAAGGTTCCCTCAACATCTTTAAACTGAACCACAGAGGATAAAAGCCCAAACCTGGAAGAATTAGAAGACATTTATTTTATGTCTGTAGCTTTGTGTCTCTGCATATCATTAGGTTATTCTTTAAAGGCTAAAAGGGAGAAAACATGAAAGACTAGAACTAAGATATTTAGGTCACTAACCTCTATAATTCTCCTTATAAGTTCTTTCTAAAGTAAGCTATATTTGCATTTGTCTCATTTACATTTCTTTTTCAATTGGACATGCCTTTCACTGTGGCTGTGTTTAAATAGACACATTTTTGTGATATCAAGTGTATTTATTTAATCAAATTGTATTGTGGCCCATCTAACAAGTGACTGAAATGAAATGAAAACAATTACAACTGCAAAAATTAAAATATATAGTAGCCAAGGAACTATCACACTCACTGTCACTAATACAGAATGCAGAAAATACGACTTCAGCAACAGGGTGGTCAACGCCTGGAACGCCCTATCAGACTCCATTGTTATAGCCTCAACCGCTCACAGCTTCAACCTCAAACTGTCTACCATGGACCTCATGGCATTCCTAAGAGGTCCTTAAAGGGGGCATGCGTAAGCACACTAGCGTGCCTACCATCCCTGTCTTACTATCCCCATTTATCTGTATTTTCTTCCTTTGTTCCTGTTTTTGTTCATACTTATACTTGTTATCTTGTACATGTTTGACAAACAAATAAATAATTAAAAAATAAATAAATGCAGCCAAAAGATGGTTATCTTCAGGGTCCCAGGCCCGTAAATAGTACTAGGTCTTTAGGGTCAGCAGAGTCAATGCTATCCTGATCTCCAAAGAGAGAATGTTGCAAAGGATGGGCATTACAACAAAGAAAGCACATTAACCAGCATTCCTTAGCAGATAAGATACACATGGAATGCTGCATGCCATCCTGCCAAACCAGATTGGATGGATTAAAAAAAAAAAGGAGAGGTAATCCTTCATTAACCGGGACCTAATCCATGAAGGGCTTTAAAATTGATAAAGCAGCACCTTGAATTGCATCTGAAAGCTTGCAGGCAAACAAAGCAGTCTTGGTGTTACATGGTCTGAATAACCAACATCATTTACTGCCAGTGCTGCCATATTATGCAGCTGTTGAAGCTTCTAAATGCTGTTAAAGGGCAGTTCCATGCAAAGCTTACCACAGCAGACCAAGTGGGAGGTCAAAAATGCCCAATCAACAATGACCAGGACTTCCAGATGGAAGAATGGATACAACTAAAGATGTATAAAGGCCCTACAAGCCATAAGCAGGAACTGTAATTCCAAGAAAACCTCTGGATTGTTCACTGGGTCCATTTGAGGCTGTTCCACCTCAATGGAAGATTCAGAAGTTCTAAGCACCTAAAATCATTCAGTTTTCTTGAATAAAATCAAACTTTTTGTATCACATCCAGGCCCTTTCAACCTCTAGACACTGGATCAGAACATTCACAATATCACTTAGGCAATATGGATTGGAAATGTGAAACTGGATATTTTCAGGATACCACCAAACTATCAGTTGTCATCCCCCAGAAGCTTCATGTTGATATTGAACAGGAAAGGAGAAATAACAGAACCCTGCAGCAGTCCACAAAATAAGAAATTGTGCCACGGACCTCTATCACCACTGGCTGGAATCAGCCCTGGAGGAAGGAGGTCAGCCCCAATTGCCAGAGCCAGTCCAGAAGGATGCAATGATCAAAGACCTTAAGAGGTCAAGAAGAGCAAGGATGGATACACTACTCTGATCCCACTCCTGCCCACAATCATCCAAGTGCAATCAATTATATCCTAGCTTCATTCCTGATTGGGGCTGCAGGAAAAAATAATTGCTTCAATTTGATAGCGAGAGGAAAAAAATTTGAAAAATGGGGTAATGGATTCTGCTAGGTTGCAAAGAAGAAATGAATGAATAGTGAACATAATCCTGAAGCAAACCCAGTAAGCAATTAAGTAGTCATTTTAAAAATTGAAAATACACTACATAAGAAAACTGAAATATCCTAAACTTTATCTGTTAAGCCTAGAAAGTGGCCATTAGCAGCCACTTTCAAGGCATAAAAACTCAATCAGCCAGAGGCTTACGCTTGATTAAAATATCTTCTTTTTAGTTAATTAAGTCTCCTATTTATAGAATATATATTGAAGAACTTGTCCCAATGTGACATGAGAGGAGAATTTTACCCTGGTACTAAAAACTATGGTGCAGTGTGGGATCAAACCAAGATTTAATGCTCCTTAGACTTTAGATGCTTTATTGTTTCCAGAATGGAATGGAATTGCACCAATTGTTGGTGAGTTCCTCTTCCTTTCCATCTCAGTTCTGGCCCAGTCAAGGTTGCAAGCATGAGCTCACTTCTGTCCACAGTAGAAATCGCCTGGCAACCTCTTCTAAAATTGCTGACTACCACAAAGTTCTGTTTTCCTAATCCGTACATTTACTGTTGTAACTTACGGCCTGGGAAAAAGGTTCTTGAAAGGAACAGTAACTTCTGGTTGACCATTAAGAGCCAAATCTCAAGTTGTAAATACTGTAAAGCACTACATGCGTTCTAATGGAAACTTTATATATGGACCCATACAGGTTGTGTCTGTGGAAAGTAGCTTGTGGCTTTGTGGGATTCCTAATATAAATATCTTTGACATAAAAATTACTATGTTAGAAGGCAATGTGGATGGATTGGAAAATACTTTCTTGTATGCAGACCAATGTAAACTATTTAATGACTAGGGAGAGACTCTGCACATTTTCTGAGAGAAACCCTTCACTTCCCACCCCCACCTTCACTGTTGCCAAGCCTTCTGCCCCATGCAATCTTCCACCTCTTTTTACAAAAATTGATCCTTCCAGCTTAGCAATCAGTTTCATAGCCTGCCTTTGGCTCAATGCAAATTGCCTCTTCTCTTCTCCGATTGCTAGCTTTTATTCCCCGAATTCTTTTCATAATGCCATAATTGCAACATTAGAAGAACAGCTTAAGAGAACTATTTCTAAGTGCCAGGGACGCATAATAACTTAATTAAATAAACAGAAATATAATTAGCATGTAAATATTTCCTTTCTTTAATTCCTAGATATCCTGAGTGTGTGTTAAGTGAGATAAAATGATTGAAGAAACAGCATTCAGCTGTCCCCCCCCATTTTTTTTATTGTACTTCTAACTCTGCTGGCTTCAACTATGGTGAACGTGGTCATTTCCCCTCCCCCTTTTTTTTTTTTTGTAAAGACAAATGTGTCCTTGAACATAAAAGGCTGTAACAGCTAAATGTGTATATCACTGGCAAGGAACCTGCAGAAGTAAAATGTTCTGTCATGTATAACTGCTAAGTTCCTTCCTCAAATTATTTGCAACCAACCGTTTTTTCAGAAAACGTAATGCGCCAGTTTGGTCAAGGAAAAGATGAACAGATTATAGTGTCTTTCGACACGTACACCAGAACAGACACCTCATGTTGCTGCTTGAATGAGGTAGATAAAGTCAGATGCCTTTTTAGCTTTGTCACAAAGACAGCTTTAAATGCATTAAAATTCCAGCTTTCTGTAATTATACAATTATTTACCATGATACAAAGAATGGTTTCCTCCAATCAGGAAATATCAACCTTTGTAGTCTCAGCCATCCTGTGGGAAGGGCTGCTCCAACATTTTGTATATATGGCACTTTAAGAAGCTGGTTGGAAGTATTTTTTTTAATAACTGTTAGGAGGCTGGAAGGCAGATTAGGCCTTGTAAAAAAACATGCTGTGGGTATTTCAAAGATCTCTCTATTTTCTTTAAAAATTAATCAGTGGTAAAGTGGAAGTAGAAAGTAATTCACTGACTCTGTATGTTCCGCTTTCACTATCTTCAACGGTAGTATCTTCCTTGGCCAGCTGCAAGGGTTAGGAGTAGAGAGCACTGTTTAAAATAGTTTTCCTCCTTCCTGATTAACTTGTTCCAGTTGGTGATGGTGTAGAATCACCAAGCTTCATTATGGGGGTGCCACATGCTTGGTCTTTTCCAGAGGTAGTATTCAGCAGGTTCTGACCAGTTCTGGAGAAGGTAGTAGAAATTTTGAGTAGTTCAGAGAACTGGCAAATACCACGTCTGATTGGCCCCACCCCCAGATAACAGATAATCAGAGTTGTAAGGGGCCTTGTAGATCATCTAGTCCAACCCTCCACCCAAGCGGGAGACCCTACACCATTTCTAACAAATGGGAGTCCAATCTCTTCTTGAAAGTCTCAAGTGATGGCGCTCCCACAATTTCTGAGGGCAAGCTGTTCCATTGGTTGATTGTTCTCACTGTCAGAAAGTTTCTCCTTATTTCCAGGTTAAATCTCTCCTTGTTCAGTTTCCATCCATTATTCCTTGTCTGGCCTACAGGCACTTTAGAAAATAGCTTGATCCCTTCCTCTCTGTGGCAGCCCCTCAAATATTGGAACACTGCTGTCATGTCTTCCCTGGTCCTTCTCTTCACTAGACTAGCCATGCCCAGTTCCTGCAGCTGTTCATCATATTTTTGTAGTCTCCAGTCCCCTAATCATCCTGGTTGCTTTTCTCTGCACTTTTTCTAGAGTCTCAACATCTTTTTTATAATGTGGTGAACAAAACTGGATGCAGTACTCTAGGTGTGGTCTTACTAAGGCTTTATAGAGCGGTATTAGTACCTTACTTGATCTTGATTGTATCTCTCTGTTAATGCAACTTAGGATTGCATTAGCTTTTTTGGCGGCTGCTACACACTGCTGGCTCATATTTAACTGGTTGTCCATTAAGACTCCAAGATCCCTCTCACAGTTACTACTATTGAGCCTAGTTTCACCCAGTCTATATGGGTACTTTTGGTTTTTCTTGCCCAAGTGTGGGACTTTACTTTTCTCTACATTGAATTTCATTTTGTTAGATATATATTCTCTGCCTCTTAAGTCCCAGGTGATCAGCTGGATCTTCATGTGGCCCTGCATAGGAGCTGGAAATCAGGTTAATGGGGTAAAGAGAGAATGGGATTTTGCAGTCACCTTCCCCCAGGAATGGGGAGGGAATGGAGATTTTACAGTATCCTTCCGCTGCCATGCCCACCAAGCCACGGTTACCAAGCCACCGCCACCAAGCCACACCATGCCCACCAAGCCATGCCACAGAACAGATAGTAAAAAAAATCTGAATCCCACCACTGTTCTTTTCTATAGTGTTTAAGAGCTACATGAATCTTCTGGGAGATGATATCCACTGACATAGGTTGTAGAATCATCAACATACAAATGATAGTGGTTGTATATTTCTATCCATAGCTGAACAGGATATATAGTGAAAGTCTTGATCCACTGTTTGAAGGATGTTAGGATCCAGATTAGGCTCAGACTAAACCTCAGCAAGATGAAGTTCGTCTAAATCTCAGCAAAATCCATACTTTGGAGAAAATGTTGTGTCTGGAAAGGGTTGTGCTCATTCATGGACCTGGTAATGATGTAAAGATCCTTCAAAACTCTTGCTTCCTGCTTGAACAGCAGGCTAGGGACTATGACCAAAAGGGCCTTTGCACAATTCCAACTTGTGTACCAGTTGTAACTATTTCTGGAACAGGAATCTTCACTCACTGTAACTGTAACTCATACCCTTGCACTTTGGACCCACACCACAACAATCTCCTCTGCGAGAGGATGAAGACCCTTTGGAAGTTTCAGATGATCAAGATGCAGCAGATTGGGTAGTGGACATTCCTAGACATATATGTGCAATATACAAACATGATTATTGGAACTGCAATACCAGGGTGCAATTCAAAGTGTTGCTTGTCACTTTTAAAGCCCTGCCTTGAGATCTCTAATTATGCCCATCCACTAAGATCAGGAAAGAATATTGACTAAGATCCCTTTGTCAAGAGCCGTGGTGGAGCAGTGGTTAGAATGCAGTATGTAGGCTACTGCTGCTGACTGCCGATTGTCAGCTGTTCAGCAGTTCAATTCTCACTGGCTCAAGGTTGACTCAGCCTTCCATCCTTCTGAAGTTGGTAAAATGAGGACCCAGATTGTTGGGGGCAACATACTGACTCTGTAAGCTGCTTAGAAAGGGCTGTAAAGCACTGTGAAATGGTATATAAGTCTACATGCTATTGCTATTGCTATCAGTTACAAAATTCTACTCCTATGGAAGATCTTGCCTCTAGATATCTGGACCAATACTAGACTAGGCTTCAAATGTAGTGCATTGAATGAAGATCATAGGTGTTATTGCCTTTAATTGTGGGTTTGTTAACTAGAGTTGCTGCTACAAGTTATAGTAAATAAATAAAACATATCTCCTTATCATCATCATATGGTTTACCAATGAAGAAATTATTTATTATAAAACTTATTTATTTATCTTTGCTATTGTAATATAAGGTAGCAGCATTAACACTGGAAAAAAAGAAATATAGAAAATACAGAAAAGAGCTACTAGTCTGTAAATAAAAAGTCTTGTGAGAACTTAATGTATAAAAAGAATACATCAGATTGCTATTAAGGTAAATCATAAAATCCAATCAAGTTTGATCAAATTGTGATTGCTGCTTCTACAATCTCATTACTTTAACTTTATCTGTTTTTTTTTCTAATGTGGCAATTGAAGAAGCTTTATTAATGCACCACACAGTTGTTATATTATCTAAAGTTTTTCAGTGTTGTACTACTATTGTTTTGGCTACTGTAATTAAATAGATAATCAATTATTTATACCAATCAGGAAATTATAACCATTTTTTTTTTCATAAGTTGTGACTGATTGAGAGCTTGAGAAAAATGTACTATTTACTTTAAGATTTGTATGCTGCCCTTATATCGAGAACCAACCATTTTGTCTCATCTGAATAACATTGTCATGTTCGGAAGAAGAATCCACATATAGGATGGTGTGTAAATAAATAAATAAATAAATATGCTTTTCCCCCATTAACTGACCATAGGCTTCAAAAGGGAACGATCAGAAACACAAACAAGGTGAAAAAGAAGGAATACGTGTTAGAGATGTTGAAACAAGTTAAAGTGCTAAATATTGTTTCTGATATCTACAATCTTCATTTCATTCATTGGCTTGATAAGTTGAAAACCTTTTCCTACAATGCAAACAAATCTTATTAATCAGGCCTTATTTTTTAATTGAAAATTTGCATAGATTTCAAATGCATGCAATATTTACACTCTAACAGCAACTCACATTTCAATACAACTACTTCAGTTTAAGGTAGCAGGTGCACTCTTGAATAAAGGCATTCAGTGTTTCAGCTTCTTCTAAATTATGGTGGTGCCTTGGAAACCAGCCTTCTTAGTAACTGCTCCTAATCTTTAGAACTCCCAGTAAAGCTTCCCCCCCCACCCCCATCTAGGTTTTAGGAAAACTTATTTGGTCCTGCACAGAGGGAAGATGCTCTGTGATGTGAAGGTAGAGTTGCAGGCACATGACATTTGTATTTGCTGGGGTTTAGACCTTTGATTGTTTTATATTTGGAGTTTGCTGGGGTATTTTTAATGTTTTTATATAGTTATCCACCTAAAGCCTATGGAAATGGATGGCAAACCAACTAAATAATTTTTATTCCTCCAGAAAATTTGATTTATAAAAAGAGAGATGCATATTTTATCCAGTTAATTAGCCAGACCTTCTAAGAGTGACCTAGGCAATTGTTTGTATTTAAAATCAATACCTGGGAAGATACTGAAAAAGATAATTTAAAAAATTCATTTTCCAACATCTAGAAACAAGTAAAGTAATAACTAGCAGTCAGCACAGGTTTGTTAAAAACAGATCATGCCAAACCAATCTTATTTCATTCTTCAACATAGTGACTAAATTAGTAGACCAGCAAAATACTGTGGACATAATATATTTAGATTTCAGCAAGGCATTCAACAAAATAGACCACAAGCTACTTCTTAGTAAGCTAGAAAAAAGTGGAATAGATAGCACCACCACCAGATGGACTTACAACTGGCTGGCAATCCGTACTCAATGAGTAGTCCTTAATGAGTCTAAGTCTACATGGAGGGAAGTAAGCAGTGGGATGCCACAAGGTTCCATCTTAGGCCCAGTACTCTTCAATATCTTCATTAATGACCTAGATGAGGGAATAGAAGGGGAATTTACCAAATTTGCAGATGATACTAAGCTGGCAGGAATAGCTAACACCCTAGAAGATAGGCTCAAGATCCAGATGGATCTTGACAGACTTGAACACTGGGCCCTATCTAACAAAATGAAATTTAATGTAGAGAAAAGTAAAGTCCTACACTTAAGCAAGAAAAACCAAAGTACTACTTTTGATTTATTTCTTTAAATCAAAGAAGCTTGATGGCTCAGCAGTAAAAGATGCTGACCGCTTCAGCTGGAAAGCTGACAGCCTGGTTCAAGACCCAAGCACCACAAGGAGCTTCCATTACTTGCCCCAGCTCCTGCCCACCTAGCAGTCTGAACGCATGCAAATGTAAGTAGATAAATAGGTACCACTTCACTGGGAAGGTAACGGTGTTGGGTGCACCTTGGCCAGAGGTTGGATTCTATCAGTTCGACCCAGTTCTGCTGAACCAGTAGCTCCGGAGAGCAGCTGAGACTGAATCGGTTTGTTGCGACAATCTTCTGGTCTTCTGTTTGGCCTGCCCGCCCACCAGGGCTCTAGTTTGTGTTTTATTCCCTGATTTTTCCACCTCAGCTGCTTTGCGTGGCACTCAGCAGGAGAAGGTGAATGCTTGCCAGAGCTGGTGATTTGTAAACAATGCTCATACATGCACAGCGTGCATTTGTCACCCGCGCCCGCAAAGCACACTCACCGAACCAGTTGTTGTGCTGGTAGGATCCCACCCTTGGCCTTGGCATATAGTCATGCTGGCCGCATGATCATGGAAATGTCCTTGCCTCAGCTAAGAAATGGAGATGAGCATTGCCCCCAAGAGTCAGACAAAACTGGACAGGGGAAATCTTCCCCGTTCCCTGTTATTTCTTTGGTTTTCCATGATCAGTTGTACCACTTGGCACGTGCTTTTAAAAAATATGGACATAAAAAGACTAGATGCCTAAAAGTAACAATGTCTAAAATCAAATAGAGATAAATGCATCTAGAAAAGTAAACCAAGAAAGTTATACAAAACAATCCTCAAATGAACAAGTGTCAAGGCATGCAATACTTAATGAATTTTGAGTATTCTATGTCATGCATGCATACCTAGGAAACTAAATACAGCAACTTCCATGCATAAAAATCCGGGGACAGATGATCATGTGATATTGAAAATGCAAATAGATAAACAGGTACCATTTTGGTGGGAAGGTAACAGTGTTTTGTGCACCTCGGTGTGTAGTCATGCTGGCCACATGACCATGGAAGCATCTTCAGACAATGCTGACTCACATGGCCAGGAAATGGAAATGGTGTAGGGTCTCCTACTTGGGTGGGGGGTTGGACTAGATGACCTACAAGGTCCCTTCCAACTCTGATTATCTGTTATCTGTTATTCCCCTAGAGTTGGACATGACTGGACAGGGGTATTTTTTTTACCTTTTTTATGTTTTTAATGAGAGACTAGCTAATTAGTCACTTGTGGGATGTTCAACAAATGCTTAGTGAAAGGACAATTACAAATGAAAAGTTGAATAGGTTGCATTTGCCATCCTACTTGAATCTAGGTTATCTTTTCAGGGAGATATGGAATACAGGTAGTCCTCAACTTACAACCACAACTGAGCCCAAAATTTCTGTTGCTAAATGAAATACCTGTACACTGAAACCACCATAAATATGAGCCAATTGCCAAGCATCCAAATTTTGACCGTGGGGATGTTGCAATGGTCGTAAGTGTAAAAAAATGATCATAACTCACTTTTTTCAGTCCCATTGTAACTTTGATCACTAAATGAATGATTGTTCAGTCAAAGACTATCTGTAATTGTCATGTTCAATGTACAGATTGCAGAGGCTGCTATCAGGACCAGAAGACTATTTCTAAAATAAACAGTCTGTTCTAAAAGAAAAGAAACATAAAATAAAAACAAAATAAAAAGAAAAAATTAGAATTTTCAAAAGATAATTCATAGATACTACCATAATGTATACATTTATTGCATTGGTAAAACTCAGAAGGATGGTTTGTTAGCACAAAGTTCGGGCACAGATGAGTTATCTGGGGAATCACAACCAGGATTTCTTTCAAAGTGCACAACATTCTAGGTCAGACTATCACAGACATAACCTCAGCATTTGAAGGAGCCCAGGATCTTATTCAGGTATCATTTTCAGCAAAAGGCTCATTGTATAAGCACTCCATTTAGTCCTATCTTCATGCCAACTTGAATGAAATTGCCTCAGGGTCCTACAAGGCCATATACACCATACATTTTACACCATAAATGCTGATATTCTTTCTGCATGCAGAGGCACAGAATGCATAAGGACAATAATTGGGGTTTATCCAAAATACTCCCACATTCAGCATTCTAGCTGACCAGAGCTCATAAAATGTTTCCACCCAAACATTCCTAGTACTCTTTAAATTGAACTGTTGGAAGTTGTTTAAACTGGACAACTTGGAAAAACCAGATTATTTTCCAATAGACTACCACAGATAATAAAAACAATAACAATAACTTAAGCTTGTATGCTGCCCAACTCTGTCATGTTTTCTGCTCTCTACTTTTCCACAGAGGAGGTAATGTTCCTGTAGACTGGATGGTTAAAGACTTGTTTCAAGAGACTTGGCCAAGACTTCAGAGCTAGGTCCTTTCTCCCTGAAACTGATGTCATAATTTTTTTATCCTCCTCCAGCCCATCTTCCTTGTGGCTTGACAGAAGTATTCAGGGTATGCTGAAAGAGGTTTTTTTTTCCCCTTCTTTTCAACTCACTAACCAACTCAGAATGAAAGCTACAAAATCACTACAAGGTTTAGATGACAATGGACAGAACCTATTATAGAATTATTCAACCTGAAAACTTATGGCTATGCTGGAAATTCGGTTTTAGCTACAAAAAAGTTAAAACCAAATTTCTTTTAAATATAGTCTTGTCCTGGAGCAGCTGTTACCTTATAAATGCCCAAGGAAACAGGAATTATAGCATTTACAGAACTCATTAATCATTTAATGAAGACCACAAAATAGAAATGAACCAGCAGAATGATGTAGCCACTAAGGGGACCAATGCGGTTCTAGGTCGATTAGAAAAACTGCAATGACCCAATTCTTATCATGACAAAAGTTCATTCTGATTTTTTTCCCAGTTTCTTGTGGGTGATTTAAAAAAACATAGTGAAATTCTCATTGATAATTTGTAGAGTGATTTCATTTACTGGTTATAAAGAATTGTGTAAGTAATTCTAATTTAGGATCATTCTGTTTGACTTAAATTAACTTCAGTCAGGGTAATATATACAGACATTTAACAATAAAAATATTGATTAACTAGAGCAAATCTACAAAGAGTGAGAAGATTGGTAAGTGAGTTGCAGAAGAAGTGCTTAAGAAGAGATAGTAAAACTAACTTCAAATATCTGAAAGTCTGTTATGTGCATGATGTAACTAATATATGTTTCTGTGCACTAGATGGTTGCATCAAAACTGATAGGTAGGGATCAGAAAAATTTTGAACAATTAAACGCTCAAAAGAACTTCCAGATAGTATCTTGGATAGTAGAGGAATTCTTCTTTGTTAGAAATTTATAAACAGTGGCTAACTGATTGGCCACCTATCAGGATTTTCTACTGAGGATTTCCTTCACTGGCAAGAATTTGGGCTAGTTTACATTGGCTATTTCTTTGAGCTCTGCAAGTCCATTATTCTATCTTCTTTTTTATGCTTTAACCTCACTGTATATGAAGGTCAATATTGATGTACACTGAATGTAAATTTAACAGATCTTGAAGGAGTTTGGCATGTGTAAATAAGGTCACTTGATTGTCCACATACTCATAATATCCATGCTGCTATTCAATCTATTTTGGCAGCTTTGTAGGGGCTGCGCTCAATATTGGTTGAGATGTGTCCCACAGCTTTTCCAGGTGTTAAATTTTGAATCTGATGAAGCTGCACACCAAACTTGTAAAATTTGGCTCAATAATTTGCTTACGCATTTGATTTTCTATTAGGTGTCCGTGGGGCAAATGAAAAATGATTAGTATGATGTAACTGCTAATTGAAAGTAAAACAAAAAATACTGTACAAATTTGAGACTCTTCCTGTGTTCTTTCAAGTTTAAAAGGAGTCTGGGATGTGAAGGGGTTTCTGGGAGAACAGAAGCAACAGGTGCTTACTTAGACACTCAGAATGGCCTCCTTGAGTAACAAAAGAATCAGGACTAACAAGTTATAGAACACTAATTATAGTCAAACACTTTCTTTGGTGCTTCTGGCAATAGCTTCCTTCATTTCACAGTTTAATCCCATTACTTACAGCTGACAGCAGTCTCTCTCTCTCTCTCTCTCTCTCTCTCACACACACACACACACACACACACAGTCAAAAACCTTAATGCCACTTCTAAGCTTCCTAGATTAGCCTGTAAAGTATTTCTTTTATATTTAATAATGTGCATAAATTACTTTCAATAACAGGTTTTTTAGCACAACTCTAACTTGCAGATTGTTTATTCTCCTTGACATTCATAAGACTGAGAGGTTTGTTTCTTCTTCTTCTTCTTCTTCTTCTTCTTCTTCTTCTTCTTCTTCTTCTTCTTCTTCTTCTTCTTCTTCTTCTGGAATCTGGTGTTTCAAAAGAATCCAATGTTGAAATTTCTCACATCATTGTAGATGAAGTAGTGATGTAATCAAGCCCAACACTTAAAATAGATGTAAGGAAGCAACAGCCTTATTCCTCAAAGAGAAGGGAGATCATGTGTTAACACTCAAATTCATATGACTTATTGATAAAGTGCTAGTCTGAATTACTTTACCAGTGGTTCTCTCACATGCATGGAGGCGGGGGAGAGACGGTAAAGAAAATGATCTGCTGGCACCAATTCCAGCTGTCATTTGCACTTGCTGCTTCCTTCAAAGCCTCAGCTTCTTTCCCTCTTTGCATAAACCTGTCAGTTTCCCTTCAGACAATTACATTTCCTAAAAAAATCAAGGGGGGGGGGGACCTCTCTTTCAGAGGATGATTTATATTCTGGCGGGATTTGTATCTCTAGACAAGGCTGAAAGCATTCTTTACGTGTTAGATTCCACTAAAGGAACAAACACCTCAAACCAGATTAAGACTTGAACATTCTCACTGTGATTATTTTGTCTTTTGCAGTAGACTGAATTTGCATACAGAAAGTTATATTTATGGGTGGTTTTATTATGTATTGTTTTACTAGAAAAGTACTTTAGTGTAATTAATTTAATATCTGTGCTACAGAAGTCTGGATGACCACTATATGACAATATCAGGATGGAGGCAAGTTAATTCTTTTCTGCCTCCACATTTTGCTGTCCAGGTCTGATAATTATAGATAACAGTTTTGACTGAATCCAAATATCTAAATTTTGAAAGAAATATGTGGGATATGTTTAAGGCTCTGCTACTATAGCCTCCCTTTCCCCCCACCCTCCCTTTCCTTGAAGCTCCCCATTGAAATTTAACTAGGAAAGCTACAAAAAGAAATTTGTAGCAAAATATCTGAATTATTTTCTGCTGTATGTGTTCACTAGGTTTTGCATTCCAGTCCACAAAGATTAATGGAAGGTATTTTGAAAGGAAAAAATGAGAAATATCTGGTAGTTCTGAAAAATGTTTATGTTCTTCTGAACAAAGTTCGTGGGACAATAATTGCTACTTGTCTCTTGCAGTTGTAGGCAATAATAGGCCCAATTCAGTATTGAAGGAAAAAGTTCTATATCTAGGAGAATGCCTTGTTTTAGAGAACTACCATATAACTTGGTTGCTTTAATTTGCTGGATATATTTCTACTTTTAATATCCTACTACATGATTCTTGTATTGCTACATCATTATCTAGTTTCCTTCTTTCCCTTTTTTATTTAGTTACTAAGTAGGCAGACGAAATGTGAAGTATACTCAGAATTGAATCAATGCCGGTGGTGCTCCATGTACTTTCTAACTGTCTTTCCCCCAGTTAGACAAACACCAGTGCTCCCATCTCTATTTGGTAAAGTCTCTTCCAGAAATTGGGAAGCTTATTATTATGTTCATCACACAGTCAGCCAGATGTTCAGACTTGGTTTGGTATTTTTGTTTACCTAGTGAGTCCTTTCTAAGGACCTGAGATAGGCAAGTCAGGATGTTTGATGGTGTTACAGATACCCTCACAGGATGGAAGCTGTTCTGAGTAAAGCTACCTTTTGCAATTGACTAGTGAAGAATTTGTCAATGCTGATGGTGTTTAGATGGTGCTCCAGTTGTTTTAGGATTGCATTCAAGGCTCCTATTACTATTGGTATTTTGCTTGCTTTTGCTCCAGTTGTTCTTTTTCTGTTTGTAGGTCTTTGTATTTTATTATCTTCTCCAGTTCTTTCTCTTCCATTATGCAGTCTTTAGGCACTACCACATTCACTGTCCGGACTTTTTTTGTCTTTTTTTAATCAACAATTGTTAAATCTAGGGTGTTATGGGGCAGGTGCCTCCCTGTTTGAATTCTAAAGTCTCAGAGCAATCGAACTCCTTCATTTTCTATGACTTTCTCTATTTTATGCCCCCCCTCCCCCAGTTCTTGCTTGCAGGCAAATGATGAATCTTGCAAATTTTCCAGTGTACTATTGCTGCTACATTTGCTATGACTGTTGCTTTTAATCAGTCTGTGTTTAATCAGTCTTCTTGCAGCAACTTACCAGGTGGTCCACTGTTTCTTCAGCTTCTCTGCCTAGGCAGCACTTACTGTCTGTTGCTATCTTCTCAATTTTGGCTTTGTATGCATTTGTTCTTAAGGCTTGATCTATTATTATCATTATTCTTTAAAATCTATTCAGCAGTAAATATTGATTTACAAATTCATTTAATCCACAGCTTCAGTTCCATTTATTGGAAGGAACTGGGATGACCAAAGGGTAAGAGGATCAGGCAACTCTGTGTTTTGTTCTGTATCAGACCCACAAAGAAATAAGATCATAATTTCCTTGTAAAAAAATATTATTTCTATCATGACAAGGAATGTGTAGAATAATTACTTTATCTAAACTTGAAAATTTAGATGTTGTTTCAGTTATATCTATTTGTACTTAATGGGAATAAGTCACCTGGTCACAGGTGGGGCCCATAAAGAAACAGGTGTAAAATTTCAGTGTTAGATAGCAATAGCAATAGCCCTTAGACTTATATGCCGCTTTACACTGCTTTACAGCCCTCTCTAAGCATTTTATGGAGTCAGCATTTCCCCAACAATTTTGGGTCCTCATTTTACCCATCTCGGAAGGATAGAAAGCTGAGTCTACCTTGAGCCTGGTAAGATTTGAACTGTCAAATTGCAGGCAGCCAGCAGGCAGCAGAAGTAGCCTGCAGTACTGCACTCTAACCACTGCACCACTGTGACTAAGATTGGAGGAATGAGGGCAAAAAAAAGGATTGGGGACACTGATGATATTGGAAACACAATCTGAGCAGAGATGGGCTTGAATGAAACATATAAGTACAGCTATAAGGCTGAAATTCCGATACATTAAATATCTGTACTGCAAGGCCACACTTTTCTAGAAATTAAATTAATAAACTGCTTTCTCCCCAAATTAATGGCAATCCTGTAGATAACATTGTGGACTGGTTTGCTGGACTCCTGATGGATTACTTTTAGGTAACTTCCCACACATGGATTGGGTTGTGCATGAGTAAATGAGACCAAGCAAAGAAAGAACCAGAACTGTAATTTCTTTCTGACTATAATTAGCTGTATTTCCTTTTGTAATCTCAAAACCCTAAGAAGTGTGCAACCCTGTCATTGGAGCAATAGGATAATTATTGTAGTACAAACTGTTAAAAGTAAAAATGTCCTTCATTTTTCTTTGATGTCTAAGGAAGAATAATTAATTCAAAGACATACAAAAATTAGGGGAATTTAAAATTCCAAACAAATGCAGTCTAGTCTTGTTGAGATACAGTGCGCCTTTTATAGGCACTTCCTAGCCTCCCAACCACAATGGAGTCCCTGAAGCTTTTCAGATTTACTCTACAGGGTAGTGAGTTTATCCTAGAATACAGCAGCATAATTAAACCAGCCAATTAAAACAGATCTGACTTTAAAGCGCTCTCTCTCTCTCTCTCTCTCCCTCCCTCCCTCCCTCCCTTCGTCCTTCCCCACCCTCCCATTTTGAAATAAGAAATATAAAAGTAACATAAATTCATTCCTTCGTAAAACAGATCCTAAAAGTCAAATCATGCTACAGTACTTCTGCTTTTATAGATATGTAGGAAGAAGTGATAGATACCAGAGATCTGTTCTGAATTTTAATAGAAACTACAGTTGATTTTGTGTGTATGTGTGAAAGGGGAGAGGAGAGAAACATCCACAGAAGAACCAAAGGAAGGTAAATGATGAAACTAGCATTGTGCTGATGTGATATAAGAAACACCCCTTTTGTACACGTACTGTGATGTTGCAATCAAAAGGAGACATCCTGACAGTATGACACTATTTTTATCCTTTTGACAAAAGGGCTGGATTCTGCCTCTATTCTTTCAGTACCAAAGCTAAGTGGAGCTTACAGTCATTTTACACAAACCTTAATTCCTCTGAGCATCTTCTTTTTGTTAATTCAAGTGATAAAAGCCACGTGCTATTACTAAACAACTGAGAACCAGAGTGCCCTGCTATTCTGTACAGAGACTTATCAGTTAAGTTAAATCTGTGTTCTGCCCACTTCCATTTGCTAACACAATTCTTATGATTTTGGTTCATCATTTCAAAGAATCAGTTGCATGAAAACAAATGTCATGGCAAAAAGAAGTATTCAAATATTTGTTCCTTATTAGCACTGGTTTGGCAAATCCCTAGGATGTTTCTTTATTAAAGATTTGATTTTGGATCAACCTACTTTCATTATTTGAACCACAATAGAAGATATCAGTCTATGGTGCTGTTAAATAGAATGGCATTTTTAATTCTATTTCTCATTTTTTTAAATTTTAACTCTATGTTATCTCACAGCTAAATCAACTTAAGTTTACTTTAAAAATTTTTTTTATATTTCTTGTAATAGACAATATATGCCCTTTCTGATCCAATTTTATCCAAATTAGACTATATACAGGTAATCCTCCACTTACAACCATTGTTTTAATGACCATTTGATGTTACCATGACACTGAAAAAGTGACTTACGACTATTTTTCACACTTATGACTGTTACAGCATCTCCATAGTCAGGTGATAAAAATTCAGCTGCACTGTATTTAAGATAATTCAAGTATCCCAGGCATGTGACCACCTTTTGCAATCTTCTATCAAAGTCAAATTCACTTAACAACCATGTTACTAACTGAACAACTGGAGTGACTCACTTAACAACTGTGTCAAGAAAGATCATAAAATGGGGCAAAAATCACTTAATAACTATCTTGTTTAGCAACAGAAATTTTGGGTTCAATTGTGGCTGTATATTGCAAGATCAGATGATGTGGAAAAAGACCTGGTCCATTGAAACACCAAGTTCAGACACGACTGAATGTATATCATTATCATCATCATCATCATCATCATCATCATCATCATCATCATCTTCATGTGGTCCTAAGTCGAGGATTACTTGTAGATATATTTCCCCTGGAGAGTCTTCTAACAATTCTCTGCATTTTTAAATTGGAGAACTACATCACTTGTGAGACTGAAACTAATATTGCCATGACAAGTAGATGGCAGCAAAAAGGTAGAGAAAATCCCTTCGGTGCCATCTAGTGGTCACTGACATTTCTTCAAACCAGATCACGTAGCCCTATATATCAAAATCGAAGGTAAAGTTAAAAGGACAATTTTATTTATCGTTTAAAAGGGAAAAGTTAACTGAATCCATATTAATATGAGGACTGAATTGATATTCCCCTTAACTTAATTTTCAGGTGAAATATTATCTCTGCAAAAAACAGAAAGAACTTCATAAATCATTCTGGTCTTGTAAATGGCTCTATATGTTTTCTCGTATTGACATATATCTGGAGCTCCTTTCCAGAGCCTTCATACTTCATACTTCCGTTCATGTCCACTTTTCCTATGAAGACCTTGGGTGAGCCTTCAAACCAAGAAAAATAAACCCTAGCTAAACACTGCTACACTGATCACATTCCACCATTGTTTATCATCTACTTCTTGGACATCTAGCTGGCTTGATTTCCACTCTTTCCTGCTCTACTCATTTCTCAATGCTTGGAATGTAAACTGTTTGTGGTAAAGATCAGTGGTCACCAACTGGTGGGCTGCAGCCCACTGGTGGACCATGAGAAAATTTTGGTGGTCCAAAGAGAAATGTCACCCCCAAAGCAACCCCCAAAGCAATTAATCCAGACTGCACAGGAACGCAATGTGGCACTCCCCACATGGCTCGCGGGAACACAAGGCTTGCATCACTTGTATTGCAAACAACACGAGGTAGTGAGGGGAGGGGGGAAAGGGCAGAGGGGAAAAACTTGCCCCACACACCCCACATGCCTCGCCTGGTCGCCAGGCTGCTTCTTTTTGCTTCTATCTTCCTCTGTTTTTGGCTGCACGCAAGGAAAGCAGCAAAAGTCTTTCTCTCCCCCAAACTCCACTAGAAATGGGGTGTGTGAGGGACCTCTGTGTGTGAGAAAGAGAGGGGGAGAAGGGGGAGGGAGAGGCAGAGAGAGAGAAAACATAACCACCAGCCTTCCGAGGTTAGATCAGATATCTCTTTCTCTCTCCCACCAACATCAGCAAGCCAACGTCAGTCAAAATTCATATTAGTGGTCCACAGGATTTAAAGTTATGAGTTTGGTGGTCCCTGAGGTCCAAAAGGTTGGCAACCCCTGGTATAGATGGCCTTTTCTTTATGCTTTTGCTTTTGCTAAAGCTTTGTGCTTTAGTCACCAACAAAAAGTAGAAAAGGCCACAGATTCTTTGTAAAAACTTTGCGTGAAAATAGTCCTGATTCCAATTCCTACCATCTTCCATTTTAGGACTGGAAGATCGCTATCTCTCAGGAAATGCTGGACCTGTAGATAGCTTCCCCATCAGTGTGGGGGAAGGAGCCTTGCCTTTCAGGAAGAGCATTTCAATACCGGGTGACTAATATAACCCCTTAACCATTAGCCAGGATATAATATAAATTGTTTAGTTCAAGCTTTGTCCAGCCACATATTTGTGCATCCATGTTGTGTTGGTTTCCTCCATCTTGATTGGTGCTATTTCTTTAGTCTTGCTCCTCACATCCATCTGATTTGCTTCTGATTAAGTTTGCAGTCATGATTACCGCTTGTCTTATGGCTTCTAGTTCTAGTATCTTACTTCATCTCTCTTCAGCTGATGCTCAATCTCTGACATCAACTAAAACTTTGAGGAGTTGCTACCAATTAGTATAGGTGACCATTAAGTCTGATGGTTGAGTGAGTTGACTTGATAGAAGAAAATTTCCTACATGTCAAAAACCATGTCCTTGTAGAATTAGAAATGTGCTGTGAACACCTGGTATTGCATTCACATTACAATTCAACATACAGCATCCTAATATTGTTTTGTGAGGTGGAAAAGACATCTGTAAAAAAAAAATTAAAAAAGCAAAAACTCTTAGGAACTCTTTGCAGTGAGCTACAGAGATTAATGGTCTGACATAGTATAAGTCAGTGGTGCCTGAACAGTTCCTTAACACAGACCACTACATCATCATTAAAAGCTTTTGTGGACCACCATGTAGGCAGGTCATTTTAAACACTCTCTGTCTCTTGAATATACCAGATAAAAGGCTACTGAGGTAATCTGGATTTCTACATTCTACCAGTTAAATGTACAAAAAAATATCGAGTCACTTCAGTGTGAGGGCCAAATATGCTATTATTTAAATTCAGCAAGTATTATATTATACAAGGATATTTGTAAAAGAAATTACATTGCAAGCAATGGCATAAGATAAAACATCATACATAAGCAACAGCAGGGTTATATTACTATTGTATTATCTCTCTTCCCAATCCACAGCCTATACTCCCTAAAGTATTCTTGAGATCCACTATCTCTTTACAAACCATATGTGGGAACCATTGGTGTACTTATTTCTTATGCTCTGATTGTAGCTATTAGAGTGAAATTATTCTTGAGGTTAAAACTAAACCCAAACAGACTGTTTGTGCTATTTATGAATGGCATGTACTGAATTTCTTTTTGATTATGGTGTTCAGCTAATAATTGCAATTCTTTAGAGTTATAGTTATTTTCAATGGCATTTCTCTGGAATAAATTAATAAACATCTCTCTCTAACCTAAACCTATAATTTGCACACTATCTCTAAGAGTATACTAAAGTAGCTTTTAATATAACAATATGGAACTGCTTATGGTAAAACATATTGTATATAACTACCAATAACTTAGTGATATTAGTACTTTCAAAGCCAAAGGTAAAATACCCACAAATGCAATGGCTTATGCACATGCTTCTGTTCTTTTATATTACAATTGTTCATCGTGCAAATCATGATATCCCCTGTGATATGTTATGCAAGCAAAAGTTGGAATTTATAGAAATGAAATAGGAAGAATATTGACATCTTTGAATTTTGGTGTGGAAGACTCTTGAGAATAATGTAGACAGCTGAGAAAACAAATGGAAAAATTATCAAACAAATCAACTCAGAGTTCTCACTTAAGGAACAAATGACCAGTTAAAATTATCCTATTTCAGACATATTATGTGAAGATGGAGCTCTCTGGAAATGGCTGTATTGCTGAGAAAAATGGAAGAAAAGAGGATGACTAACAGCGAGATGAATGGAGTCAGTTATAGTAATAATGTATGCACTACTGGGAGACTTGAAAAAATAGGGATAGACTGTCATAGAGAAAATGTAGTTACTAGGAGTAAAAAAGCAATGTTATGGCACATAATCAATTCAAACAACTGTGTGGTGTTTTCTTTTTTTAAATAAAAAATTATTTCCTCAGAACAGCTTTAGATGAAAAATAAAACTTAGTATTTGGGTACAATCTAGTTTGAATGTCATGAGGCATCCATTTGAATCTCATGAATTCTGTAGGGAGCATGCATAAGCGCACCAACTTGCCTACCGTCCCTGTCCTATTGTTTCTTTTATCTTTCTTATATGTACCTATTTCATGTATTCATAACTATGTATATATTTATACCTATTATCTTGTAAGCGATTGACAAATCAAAATAAATAAAATAAAAATCCAGCAGGATGGGAGGAGGGGAGGAAATGGGGAAATAAGCCCTGTGATGTTGCAAGGTAAACAATGTGACTTAGGAAATTGTGTCTCATGTCAGGTATCAAGTATGAAAGATTATGTCACAACATCATGACACCCTTTTCCTCATTCCCTTGGGTTGCAGTTTGTATCAGAGCAGCTGAGTCTCATTTTCTGTCTCAGAGGAAAAATACAATACTACTTGTTAAATGTTTAGCACGGGTCTCCATTTTATGCTAATTTAAGCCCATGCTAATATTGTATCCATAAAAAGGAACTTAATACTTCCTCTCACTTTTCAATCAGATATAGAAACAAACCATGCATATGCAAAGGGAAGAAGAATTTCACTTCACATGAAGGATTAAGTCCCTTCCCACTCTATTCCTCCCTAATACTATGGGCATACCATGAACACATCTTACTGGGGGGTAAACCAGGGGTGGGCTTCAAAATTTTTAGCAACTGGTTCTCTGCCTGGTTGCTAGGGGTGTGGCCATGGTGAGTGTGGCCTAGTTGGCCTCCTGCACCATAGTGGTGGGGGGCATGTTTGCCCTTCCTGGGCTTCAGAGGCTTTTCTCAAACCTCTGGGAGAGTGAAAATTCCCCCCCACCCCCACCCCCCCAGGCTCCAGAGCTCTCTGGAAGCTGCAAACAGGCCCATTTCTGGCCTTTCCGAACTTCCGTGAGGCCTGTTTTTCACCCTCTCCGAGCCTCTACATGCACCCTCCACTTACCTGCATCCAAAATGGGCCATGTGGGAACTCCTTAGAGGGGCAGAGTGGGGTGGGTGGGCTGGGCGGGGCGGGGTGGGGCCAGCCAGGAATGGGATTTGGGGGTTCTCTGAACTGTGCAGAATCTTAGCTAGAGGATCTCCCGAACCCCTGCAAAGCCCTAGCAGCCCACCCCTGGGGTAAACACAACCAATGATGGATAACTGCAAATTATGAATTTAATGTTTTCTCCTAATCTTTTACTGGAATTCAGTTTCTTGACTTGCACATCAGCCACTTTCCCTCCCTCTCCTCCCTTCTGTCCATCTTTTCAGTTTATCATCTTGCCTGATGAAGAATTATTGAACTGTCTATAGCTTGAATACTATTTCAAATCCCTTAGTTGGGAGTAATCAAGAAATTGCCTTCATGTGGACTTTGGAATGTTTCCAGCATTTATACATAGTATGACATAGAATTAGGACATGATAGCTTACAAGTTGTAGACATCATTTATAGGTGATGTTGAATATTCCTTAAGACAAGGAGTTCCCTGCCGCTCATAATATTCAATTGTTTCTATAAACAGAAGAAAGGCAAAGAAAAAACCATGATCTCTGCACATTTCACTCTTTCAGGAAGCTGGTGCAAATTGTTCATCTCACCAAAACAAAGAGACAAGTAAATAGGCAGCAGCAACAGCAGTGAGGTTGCTCCAAAATCTTGTCCAGGAGACCAAAGCAGTATGCAATTCAACTGAAATTGAGTCACTTTGTATAGTGAGATGAGTGCTACATAAGTTTTAATAATAAATAAAATAATAATAAATAAAGTAATACGTGACTTGTGTTTTCACATAAAGTTCACTATGTAATAATTTGAGTTGTTACAAGTACAGCTGCATATGACCTTCTGTGATATGAAAAGTCTTTCTTTCAAAGGAGGCAAGGAACTATATACACTGATTCCCACCATCATCACTGTTGCTCATATGTTTGAGCAGACTGTTGCAATAAGCTCTTCCCTTAATTAGGAATTCTATAGGATCGGGACTTCTGTGATCATGGATTATGAATTGGGAAAAGATTTCCCCCTAAAGATCAATAGCAAAGAATGCTTATTACCTTTCTTTCCATCCTGCCAATTGTTATCCACACTCTGTGTGTGTGTGTGTGTGTGTGTGTGTGTGTGTGTGTGTGTGTAAGAGAGAGAGAGAGGAAGGGCTCAGATGGGGGAGGGGGAGAATGCCTTTTAAAAGTTTAAACTACTTATGTAAATCTCAGTTCCACTCCCTTTTGAGCTTGTCACTTGACTACTGCTTTGGATGGCTAAAAGGAAGCCATACCTTGTCTATTGTTGGGAAGACTAAAGTGGTGAGACTCTTTCCTTTATAATTTGGCTTTGCTTTGTGTCCACGGCAGCAGAAAAAGAAAAGAAAAGAAACGAAAAGAAGGAAGGAAGGAAGGAAGGAAGGAAGGAAGGAAGGAAGGAAGGAGAAAGAGAGAGAGAGAGAGAGAGAGAGAGAGAGAGAGAGAGAGAGAAAGAAAGAAAGAAAGAAAGAAAGAAAGAAAGAAAGAAAGAAAGAAAGAAAGAAAGAAAGAAAGAAAGAAAGAAAGAAAGAAAGAAAGATTCCATATAATTTAAATTTTGTTCTTGGTGTTGTCTGTCTCCTGTTTCCTTTTTGGGCAAATATTTCATTGCCAGACTATCAATATATAAGGAAGTGGAGCTTGCCAGCTCTTTATATGTGGTAGTTTGTCCAACCAGGAATCATTGGGGTGCTGGTGCTGGTTTAGCCAGCTCCATAACAGAATAACAGAGTTGAAAGAGACCTTGGAGATCTTCTAGTGTAATCCATCTGTGAAACATCTTTAAAGCATTCAAGAAAGGAAAGGGGTGTGTGTGTGTGTGTGTGTGTGTGTGTGAGAGAGAGAGAGAGAGAGAGAGAGAGAGAGAGAGAGAGAGAGAGAGAGAGAGAGACCTAAATACATCCTTTCTGATCAACAGCTAATAACCAATTTCCAGATAAGGAGAAACCAGCATCAGATGAAGATGAAGATGGAGGAGGAGGAGGAGGAGGAGGAGAAGGAGAGGAAACAAGGCCTCTCACAAAAACCAACTAAGAAAGAAAATGACCCAATCAGGTTAATAGGACAGCTACCACTTAAAAAACAACCATCAAACTCCTTTCCCCTATTCATTGAAGGTTACCTAGCTTGGTAATAAAACTCCTGCAAGAAGAAGAACCAAGCTCAGACAACATCAATCCAATTCAACTCTGAGCTGTGTACATTCAATACTGTGGCATAATTCAATGTATCAGGCTGATAAATAATCACAATCGGGATTTGATTTGATAATTCAATGTAGATAGCAAGTAAAATACATTTCAAACAATATATAAAGCTATAAAGCAAACCATGAAATAAATATAAGCCACCAGGAGATGGAAACGTATATTTCATTGGCAATGAAATATGCAAAATCTATATATCATTAATTTGGCTGATACAACATACAGTACATGAAAGCGATATCAATATTGCTCAGAGATCAAATCATTTCTTCTAAAATCTATTAAAAATCATCTCAAAATACATAGGAAAAAAGTATATTGTACTGACTACCTCAAAACTTTATTTCTAGAATTTAAATAAATATCCGGTAAACAAAGAATCCAGAGGTAACACCGTATAAATTCTTTAACATTTGTATTGTAGCCCTTTTTCTTTCAGCTTAACTAAATTTATTGCTGTTTCTAAGCCATGTGAAATGCCCTCCATTTGCTTTAGTTGCTGCATTGATTTGCAATTGAATTCCATTGACCTTCATAAATGAAACAGCATGTCTATAATGGAGGTACATCTGATGCATATTACGAATATGTAGAGCACAGCAAATTTTTCTTTGTTGGAGGATAACAAATACAGCATTTTAGTAATTTCAAAGAGGAATTTTTAAAATTTACTCTGCAGGGCTCTCTAAATTAAACATCAGATGGGAGAGTTGTTTTTATGATCTTCATCGGTCTAGAAAATTGTTTTATTGTGTTATAAGTTAACTCTAGAAGAATGTTCAACAGTCCATTCACTTTAGTATTCTTTCCTACTTGTTGCAAACGGATTACACATGCTACAAAATGGTACAAATGCATGGGAATAGAACAGCATTCTCCCTCAAAGCTTTTTTTTTTTTTTAAGTTAAGGCTTATTGGTGTAACATATTCATTTAGTAATGCAAGCTGTTTAAGCATGGGAATATCAGATAAATACTAAAATTCAATTTTATTTCACAAGTTATTTAAGAGAAGAATAACTGAGATGAAAATTAGAACCTTCTAATGAGTAATTATTATACATGAAAAACAACTGATCTGGGTCATATATATATATATTGCAACACAGACCTAAGACATTGTGTACCCATTAAAATAATTTCTAATTCCCAGGGACTCTTTTTATGGGGACAGAAAACAATCCAAGATATTAAAGAAACTCCAGTGTTAATGGTAGAGTTCACATGTTCACTTAGTAACACCAGTGTCATTTTAAAAGTTTATATTTGTGAAGTTCAGACAGATTGACATGAACCTTACTGAAGATGTTTCTCTTGTACAAGTCAACTTGTAGAAGGGCCTGTTAAACTATTGCCTTTCATATGTAATACCTTTGCTTCCATGTGTAGAAATCCCATTTGTTCAAGAGGGGAACCCAAACTTTTCTAAAAACTTCAGGTAAATGTCATGTATGTGGCTATCATAAATCTCACCTCTCCCCCAAGTGAAGATAAAAGCAATCCTTCAAGACATAGGTTAAAAATAATGAAATAAAGCCTAAGGTGGAAACTATTTTTCCCAAGACGGAACAAACCTATTTTTCAACAACTTTTTTTCCCAGATTTGTTTCAAAGCCACACCCACCCACAAACACATACGCACAAAAAAAGACCTTCAAATCAAACAAAACCCACTAGCCTGAGGCTGCTTTTTCTACTTCTCTCATGTCAGGAGAACCTTGTACCCTACAAATAATGTAACAGAGATTCCATTCAAAGAATCTGTGTACTCTTCTGCTTACATGGAACATCTGGTTCTGATTCAATCACTTTCATTGAGAAAAGTGTAGTTTAAAAGAAGAACTGCAGCAAGAAATGTGGCGGCCCCCTGCAAGAGAATTTATGGGACATTTTTCAAGACATCAAACCATTTGAAGAGTTTATTTACAGAGATGTCTGTAGTGATCATTTGTTTTCTAGTGAGATGTCATATAATAAAGATACACTTTCCAATAGTATTTGTGTATTATGTTAATACATTTATGTAGTGTACAGACCAAAGCTTTTAAAACGAAGAGACAAATGACCTAAGATATATTTTTTTTCTAACTGCCTTGATCTTTTGCCCTAAGACTATTTAACGATGGGCTAACTGCAGGGCTATATTTCAGATTAATCTGAGTAAACTAGTCTGTTTTTCTGAAATATTAGAAAACTTGTAAATCTCCTTTGATATTTGTAATCCCAAAGGTGCTTTTTTCAAAAGGCACCTGGACTTTCTGGTTTTTCTTTGAAGGCATTTTGCTTCTTATCCAAGAAGCTTCTTCAACATGGCTGGATTGTGGGGAATGGAAGGATTTACATTCCTTGCAGACAGCTGGTCATATGCATTATTTTAGAGAGTCATTGAGTCCACCTGGAGGTTTATTTGTGTCATCAGGGTCACCTGAGTAGTGCAAATGGGCATGGAGTCTTCTTGGAATTGTTGAAATGACCATGTTGTAGACTGGAGATAGATGATGTCATAAGCTAGGTTGAAAGAGAAGTCAAAGAGGCCATCTATATCAAAATTAAACAGCCCTCTCTCAACAGAGCGGTAGGGATACGACATCATCTCTCTCCAATCTACAGTGAAGAAAAAAAACAGAAAGTCCAGCTGCCTCTTGAAAAAGCATCTTTGGGACCACTGTGACCTGGATGACTGAGAAGCTTCATAGATATTTGTAATGGCACCATCAGGAGTATAATAGAGCTGTATACTACTAAAACTCTCAGTGGGCAAAACGGTGCATTGTAAGTCAACAATTCTTAAACCAAGGTACCACAAATAGGTTACTTTACAGAATGTGTCCAAAAATCCATGGCACTATGATTCCTGAGGGAACTAAGTTTGAAGAAGTTCTGGCTGTTTCAATACTATTGGCTGCTGCTGAGCTATTGGATTGCTGCTGTGATCACATGATCTTCCTTTTCAACATGACAGTTTCTTAGCTTCTTGTGCCATTTAACTGCCTACTGGGAAGGGAAGAAGGAAGAAGGAAAGAGGAAGAGGAAAGGAAGGAAGATTTTTGATGCTCCCTACCAGGTTCCCACAAGGAAACTCAGTGAGGAAGACAGCAGGAAGTCGCTTCTATTTACACTGCATTTTTTTGTCCACCCTTAGTCATTCTGTTTCTCTATTTAAGTAAAGAAGTGATGACTTAATGTGGGAAGAAGTGATCACTCAATATCTTCCTTCCTTGATCCCCAGAAAACTATACACTATCTTATTTTGTAACAGTTGCAGCAACAATGGTTATCTGGAAGCCCTCATCTTATATCACAGGTCTGTTTTTTTGTTGTACTTGTGTTTTGTTGCTTTCTGTCATTTTTCACATGTGGTTCTATGTTTTATACAGGAGCATGGGAATGTATGAAAGAGACCATTGATCTATCTAATTCACTGTGACTAGTAGCAGATTTCCAAGGTTTCAAAATGCATTCCCGGAGAAGGCTTTTCTGCAGAGATATAATTTTTCTTAGAAAATCAAAAGAATAAGGACTAGCTCCTTTAAAACATGTACATTGGAAATATGGCAAAATGCTTGAGGCTTCAAACTGTCTCTGACAGTTACCATTAAGCCATGACAAATAAACATTCTGAAGAAGATTTAAGTTTTAAGTTAATGAAATGATGTAACTGAAAAATCCAGCAAAAGTTATAAATGCTCTTTCTAAAAAATACTGCAATTAAAGATACTGTGGCCAAATCACTGAAAGATGTCATCAAAACATTTTCTCTTACTCATGCAAAGAAGGAAAGAAAGAGATTGTGTATGTGCTGGCCCTCTCCTAATATCATAGTATATATAGGCAACAGAATTGGAAAAACCAATTGAAAAGCAATGCTCTCTGTCTAAACTATCTTAATGAATGTTCAAGGAATATTCAGAATTTCTCTAAATCACTCAGGACAGGACAATATGCTAGGGCCATATCTCTAATGTGGGCAAATCATCAGCAGTCCAAATTTCATTAGACAATGGTCTGATCATGTCAATAGTATTGAAGTAGGAAAATCAGAGCACTGAGCAACTTCCCATTCAGACATGCAATCTAGAAAAAAGATATATTCTGCAAAGTATACTGGGAAGATCAAGTATTAAGAGTTTCCTGGTTGTTATAACATTTCCAAGTGAAGCCCTTGGAAAAGCTCACAAATGTATTGCAATGAATGTAATTAAACTCATTGGGATTTGTAAAATCCTTCACAGCCAATGTATAGATTTTGGAGGAAATGAAATGCAAAATGGAGCATTGTTGGAATATCATTAAATAAACTTCAGGTGGGCAATATAGTATTTGTTGAAAATTAAATATGCTTGAATATGTGTGCTACAATGGTTGTCAATCTTGTCTTTATACGGACTACAGGACAAAAAGAAAAAAGAAAGAAAGAAAGGGGGGAAGGCAGCATGGAGACTGCTAGCAAGAAAACTGAGTGTATGACTTAGAAGGAGGGAGGCATAGAAAATCCCCCATTTTTTTTTTAAAGAGCCATATGGAATCCACACTCAGATGCCTTTAAAACAACCACAAACATTCTTGCTGCCTAAAGCTGCAAATGTCGTGAAACAATTACTGTGCTGGGGGACTTCAAAGGTTCACCGAGAGCAGCAGATTTATTTTCCAATCAAACACAGGAATGGTCTTTTTCTTTTTTTTTTCTCAATGAAACTGCAGCCAGGCTTCCTGATTTCAAAAAACTGTGTTCCGCTTCACTTGACCATTCTATAACCCTGAGAGAAGCTCAGAAACTTCAAAACAAAAACTGTGAGTCATTTTGAAGGGGAAAGACATATTCATAAATTCCATGAAAGTTTGAAACTGCCACATTCCCCTTCTTGAGATTGCAGGAAAAAATAAAGATCCTTGGGGCTTGTAACAGCTTATGTGTTGAGTCATTTTGTCAGTATAATTCTATATTTTTACTTAATAATTGATATAGTAATTAATGATCAACTTAATAGTTCCCCCCAATCATTCATTGGGCACGATAATCAATGTGTCTTGCCTTATTCCATTATTTGGAGGGAAAATCATGGAGCCAGCTATAGCATTGAACTGATATGTGATTGACATCAGTCTGAGGGTTAACTGTACATACAGGCATGTACACAAGGCTTTCAAGCCAAGGTCAGAAACTTGATAGACAAATCCCTGTCTCCATGGAAAGAGACAACCATTTTCAGTCCAAGGGACAGCATGCATTGGTTGAAGAGTAACTGAACCATTCATTCCTAAGAGCTCAATCATGCGTTTGTGCGAACAACCTGAAGGAAGTTTCTGGGTTACATCAATCTCCCTGGAGATGGGGGATAAATTCAGATATAACTGTGGGTTTACATGAAAAAAAGCTAGAAGGGAACATACTTCAACATATTTGAGCCTTTTCAAATATGCAGTGGCTTAGAGGTCTGAAGACATATTCTCATCTGAATATGATGAAGGTTGTTTATGGGTAGTTTTCTTGCTAGTTTTCAACAACCAGTAATGTTTTCCTCTTTCTTTGTAATTAATCATTTTTATATCCTCACTTTGCTATATTTTGTTATATCTAAAAGTAGATATGAAAAAACCCCTACTGTCATCATCATTTGTTCATGTCCTGTCATTCTCCTAACTACAAAGCCAAGTTTATTGCAATCAGTTAGACTGAAAGGGAGAGTAGTCCAAAATCACTGAAGGACTTGTGTGGGTCTGCCTAAGCAAAGCATATTGGGCTGGATCCAATTGCATCATTCTCTTGCTAGGTGGTATTGTGCCATCATCATTGATGGGTGATGTGATGTACCACAATCCATCCCATTCTGCGACTCTGCTCCACGGTTGGGATATCAGAAGAATGAAGGCGTGCTGGGAGAAGAATGGTGGGAAATCCCATTTCACAAGCTGGAATGCATTGGTCCAGAGCCAAATGTCGTCATGCAACCCAAAGCAAGAATGTTTCCAAAAGGTGACCTTTGCTTATTTTTTTTGTTCACCTCGGCACTCCTGAAAATGCAAGACTGTGTTTGCTTCATCCTTTACAGATGTAGCTGTTTCATACTGCTGCCATTTCTTGAAGGCAGGATCTTCACAGTTGGCAGGATCCCAATGGGTTAACGTTTGTTTTGACCCTCTGTAAAAGTCAGCCATACAAGAATCATGTTGGAATAACTTTCCTCCTTCCTTCTGTGCCTCCCCCTCCTCCCACTGTCTTTTTCTTATTTTTTAGAAGGACTGAATCAGATTGTTAAAAATGAAACTGACTCATTGTAGAAGAAGTGGTCACTGGAATGGCATCTCCATAACTGCTGTGGCAAGAAAGGAAACGGGCTGACCGCAACTGCCTTTTGTGCTTGTTCTAGCTATTTAGGTTCTAAAAGCCACAAAACCCTATTTGGAATTCCACCATTTAGCTGGGTTTGTGTAATGAGGTTATAATTCATAATAGGACCATTGAAAAACTGAAAACAGGCAGCAGAAGACTATGTGGACTGCTTTGCAAAGTGCTAGCAGAAACTTGATGATGTCATTTTTAATTAAAAGTTCACCCCTGCTCCTCATGCATTAATAAATAGGAAGGACCCAAATTAAGGAATATGTACCGAGCACGACTTCTTTCAGCTGCAGAAAAAGCACGCCAACAAACACAGATAACCCTCTTGTGTGTACTACAACATAAGACATATGGCCTGGCTTTAATGGAACTAATTCACAAGTATTATGCCTGGGTCATGCATGTCTGCATTTTGTTCCCATACTGAAAAGGAATTAATCAGAAAAGGATAAGAGCGAAACGATAATTCGGTGACAGCTTCTTGATCATGTTCAATGCAGCAAACAAAGCTTTCCTGTAGAGAAATTGGAATTGTTGCTCTATCTATCAGATGCTACCTGGCACAGTTTGAGCAGCTTGGTGTCACTGATTATTTACCACAGACAGGATCACACTGCGTTTATTTTTCATTAAATTATTATGACTTATTCACTTAATTTTCTTTTCTATTTCCCATCTCTTTTACTGTTTGGTAGGTACTAATTAAACCCTTTTCTTAGAGAGTTCATGCCATTAAAAGTGAATGCATAAAGCGAACTATCTGCTCAACAAATGGCCATTTATTGAATAGATATAGCAAAGTAATGTTTTAGTTTTGTATTCCCAGGCATCTGTAATTGGGGAAATCTGCTCTAAAAGGCTGGTTGGTTTTCAGTTTTGCTTCCTGGATCATATATGCCTGTGTGTAGGCTGCTGATGAAGATCATGCACAAAGCATTTGCAGAACCACATTGCCCATCACATCCGTGCATCTTCCCCTCTTCTGTAAAATGTTGTTTTGTTTGGAAGCTCTGCACGCTCTCGGGTTTCCGCTCTTTCTTGGAGGGTCTTTACTAAACTCGTGCTACTGCCATAACTTAAGAAAATACAACATCAGCGTACAGAGCAAGATAGTTTGGGGTTGGTTTTTTTCACCTCCTAACAGGATGGTGGGGCAGCCTCCTCCATATAAACATAAACAAAAGAAACAATTAGTCAAGAGAGTGATGTAGTTCCAGCAATCAAGAATAAAGGAACGCCTATGAATGTTTAACAAAGCAATGGATCATATAACTTCTGAGCAATCCATAAGATATTCATCAGGAAAACAAGATGTCAAAAGACTTCCACTTATTTCACTGCAGCTCTTCAAGCAGGCAACCACACATGTCGAGTTGATCTATAACTATTCTCAGGAATATGCATGAGAAAAAGAGATACAATACCTCTGCCTCTTCCCTAGGCAGATTCTTCTCACAGCTAAGAAGATAACTAACTATGATTTCCTCTCCCCACTCATCCATCCTGTTTTATTAAGGGATGGGTGGAGAGGGAGGGCTATGATATAATGTAGTCACTAGGAAAAAAAACAAATGTTTCCTTTTTCCTATTTATTTTTGAGAGCGAGGGGAGTAAAAATACCCCAAATTCCAAAGGAAAAAGCTACAAAAGTGAATTACTGATGATTCCTAGTTTCTCACTGAATTTGACTAGCATCATCTCAGGGGGCATGGGCTACCCCAGAAGAAAAGACTGGGGAAATTTCACAAAACTCTTCTGCTTTAAAATACATTTCTAAGTTAGTGTTTTCAATAAAATATTAGTTCCCATTTTTAAATTTTTTAATAATATTAGTATTATTGGTAATGCAGAATACTCAAAATCAGCGCAAGAATTTTACAACGAAGATGGGAAAAATTGCCGTACAATATATTAATTACACGGATAAGATCTTTTAGTGCAAATATATATTAGGAATATTACCAAACAACATTGTTCACACAATATGGGTAGAAAATTACTTTTTTATTAACCAAAACCAGAGTAAAAAAAAAAATTGAAGATAAAAATTGATGTGATGTGACTAATGATGATGGGGTTTTTTTGTCACTTTGTGGAAACATCATGAAAACATCCTTTGAATAAGTGCCTATAACTACCTCGTATATCTAATAATAAATATTCTGAAAATTAGGGGTGTGTTATCAAAAACATGTGTATCAAATTAGTGATATCTTGATAGTGTGTATTTCAAAAAAAAAGAAAAGAAGGAAAAGGGAGACCTATTTTACTTTAGGTTTCACTGCAGGTTGATTTTCAAAGTCTTTAAACCATGCTTGTAAAAGGAAGAAATTAGGTCTCACGTGATCCTCAAAAATAGGGAATTATTGTCTCCTATGATGTACCATCTCAGAATATGCATAACATGAGTAGAGCTCACAGAGATTCTCCACTATAATCAAACTCTACAGTGCAGAAGATGAAAAAAACCGATGTCCTTACTCAACTTTTGCAGCTATAGAAACTACATGCTTTTAAGTCTTCTGAGGAAGAGAGAGATAATACTTTGTCCATTTGTTTCAACACTGTCTAGTCTGTCTAGTAATACCTATCCTGTGTCTGAGAAGATGTCTTATGACTTATTTAGCCCTTAAACTGAAGATGCTGGAGAATGAAAGTGTCCTATGATCTCTCAATCATCAAGAAGGAAGCAGTTCAGAGAGACATACCAATTACACCAGGGGTCCCCAACCACCGGTCCGTGGAACATTTTCTACCGGGCCGCCGGTTTGCTGGGCGCCACCATCTTGTTTTGATGAGAAAGTGCTTCCGGTGAGCTTTTCCGGTTGGAAAGCGGCGTTTGGGTCCTGAAGGAATCCTCGCGCCTTAGTTTCATCGAAGGGGGGGGGGCAGCTTCGAACAAAACTAACGTGCGAGGATTCTTTCAGCACCCAAGGCAAGGCGAGCCGAGCGACTGTCCCGAAGCCGTCCCGAAGCCCATCGACAAAGGTACAAAGGAGGAGTTGAAGGTGGCGGGGAGAAGCAGGGGACAGCTGGCTGGCCGGTTGCTCGGCTCGCCTTGCCATGCGTGCTGATGCCGGTACCGGGCCGTGGATCATTTTGTTATGCCGGTACCAGGCCGTGGCACAAAAAAAGTTGGGGGCCACTGAGTTACACAATGTGTTTGTATGTTGGTGTAATTTGTCTTTATATGCTAAGACTCTGTTATATGCATACAGCACAGCTGCCCAATTATTAATGCTGATAACAGCTGTGAAATCAATTTAAATTTGAATATTGGTACTTGGGAATGAGTTTCCCTGTGCATTTTCCTCCCATCAAAACCCATGGTTTGGCCAGTCTGACAAAGGGTTGTTTAGCAGAATAATCATGATTGGAGCAACAGTGTACAAAAATACTTGAGAAACAGTTGAATGGTAGGGTAACTGCCTGATAGACATCTGGATCCAAGACAAGGTTATCTGCACAGTGTCACACACCAAAAGACACAAAATACCATAAGCTACAAAACTAACTTCAATGTTTAGGGGAGGCGGTGGGAGTAATCCCTTTTTACAACCTATTTTTAATTACATAAATTATCTGTACATATGTGTATCTATGTCTATAGTTGCTGGATTGTTCTGTATTCTGTCTTGTTCAACTTTGTCATTCCCCCCCCCCCCAATTAAGTCCACTCAGGCCCAGGTTACATTAGCTTTAGTGAGACTATTTTGATACAACGGTATCAAAGGATTTTGAACCTACAAGGCTTGAGGGCACAAAGCAATGCAATAAGGACTTCTGTGCCAGGGAGAAGGAAAACAAAATAGCAGAAGTGTGTGGTAACAGTGAAAGAATGTTAGCTCAAAAAGGGGGGAAAGATTTTTAAATGTATAATTGCAAACACATACCTTCAGCAGCTAGTCCAAAGCCTTTTCAGAGTGGAAAGTTAAGAGTCTGGAAAACATCCAGAGTATCAGTTTTATATGACACATCAAAGCTTTAAGAAAACGAGAACAGAATCAAATATGATTGATAAAATGACTTCTCTGCTCAATTGGCTTCTATTCTCTTCCCTCAGTTCCTCCTCCCCAAGTCTTTGGATGGAATACCAGATCTGTGCTATGTCTACTAACACGTACTTGACTCTTCAGACGCAGCTACAGAAGAACACCTGCACATACCTGCTGAAAGTCATCATAGCTGTTCAGCTTGCACTCACTGCAGGTTATCGTGATTCAGTTCCCTGAACTCCTTAAAATATGCTTTGGGGGTTGAATGGGGTCATTTATCTTGTTCGTAGTATGTGTACTCACAAACAAGACCCAGTTGATTTGACATACTTCCCAGTGCACAGGTTTTATCATTTAAGGTCCACTGTTTTGCGGCATTCCAGAAATGATCTGCAAATTTCTGACCCTTTGAGGTCATTACGTAGATCATTCAGTTTCTAAAATGCAGCCTGATTTCTTTTAATGTGCCTCTCCAAGCCATATATAAAGAATAATCAGATTTCTCCTTATATGCATAATTATTCATATTAAATCCAGCAAGCAGAGTGAGATCTTAGAATTTCTCAGCACATTATGAAGGTAACGTAACATGTATCACACAAACACAAACGAAGACAAATACTTATTTTGAAGCAGAATGTATAAACCATAGTTTATTTATTTATTTATTTTATTTGTTTTGTCAAACAATTATTAGATAACAGGTATAAGTATAAACATGGTTATAAATACATGAAATGGATACAAATAAGAAAAAAAAAGAAATAATAGGATGGGGACGGTAGGCACGTTTTGGTGCACTTATGCACGCCATAGTTCTAATACCATAACTTCAAATTACAAATTTGCAGGTTTCAATCCTAAAATTATAGGGGCAACAGTCAAGCTTTTTAAAGATGTCCCTATACAAACAATTTTTTAGAAACAGATCAGTGAGCTGGGATTTTAAGTGTATTATGTAATATTATATCTTATTTGTTAAACTCTTTTACCTAATGTTAAGTAAAGATTTTATTTGTAATTAGATTTTGGGGCTTTTAATCATAAATAAAATTGATTATTCATTATTAACTCCTGATTATAACTATTTGGAGAAGTAAGCTTTTAACCTTCCTTTCTCTTTTTCTTCTTTCTCCTTTCCTTAGCTCTTTTCTAATACACTCCTGCCTTCTTATTGATCATATACTCCTTTCAACAGCCTCTTCCAATTGCTTTTTACCACAGCCGTCATGTTGAATACACTCAATATATTATTCTAGAGGAGTCAATCTTTGGGCAGTTTTCAGACATGCAATGTCATTTACTTCCACCTGTTTCTAGGTTTCATTTGTGTAGATTGCAATTGTGAGAGTATGAGCAAAGTAAAGGCAACAAGGGAGTCTTACTGACACTTTAAAACAAAATTCAGCTCAGCATTTCCTTGACTCACCTTGACTCTTTTCATATCCTTAATTTGTATAAAATAAAGGTGACAAAGTTCTTGCAGTTTTTACTCCATTAGTTGTTGCCAACTATAAGGGGAGATGCTCATCTCCCCTTTCTACCCTGGTGGTACCTATTTATCTACTTGCATTTGCATGCTTTTGAACTGCTAGGTTGGCAGGAGCTGGGGAAAAGATGAGAACTTACCCCACGTAGTCCCCCATGTCACGTAGTGCTCAGGCCTTGAACCTGAGCTGTTGGTTTCCTAGCCAACAAGTCCAGCATCTTAACCACTGAGCCACCACATCCACCCCATTTATTTTGTATATTCTCCTCAATTTACTGTTCTGAGATTTTCATTTAAAGCTCCATAATTTTGAAACACTTTGCCCAAATACGTTATGCTTACTATATATGATAAAATGTGGTCTGAAACCATAGCAATGGAGGAATTAAGGAACAAAATGTTTTCTATAACACAGAAATGTATGTGGTTCAAATAATTCACAAATGATATTTAGCAATAGCATTTAGACTTATATACTGCTTTAGAGTGCTTTACAGCCCTCTCTAAGTGGTTTGCAGAGTCAGCATATTGCCCCCAATAATTTGGGTCCTAATTTTACCCACTTTGGAAGGATGAAAGGCTGGGTCAACCTTGAGCCTGGTAAGATTTGAACTGGCAAATTGCAGGCAGCTATCAGTCAACAAAAGTAGCCTGCACCACTGCACTCTTAACCACTGTGCCACCACAGATCATTTACCTGAAACTGCTGCTGCCAAATGATGGTTCTGCATTATATGGTTTGCTCACTCACTGTATATCAAATTGCCTGCTCAGGTGAAGTGTGTGAATACTCAATCATATGTTGGCTATGACTCACAACTATGGAATTAAGGTCAGACATGTGTTGATTTCTTTTTTGAATTTCTTAAAAAGATTTCTGCTAAATTCTGGAAGACATCCGTGTTTTGATTGCTTCCTATTTCCCTCCCCCCCAAATTTATTAAATGTTTTGCATACAGGCTCTGAATCCAAGGAATATTCAAACATTGGAGCAGATATAACATCTCCTCTAAACATTCTTCACAGTTAAACTTTAAAACTGAAGGCAGCTGATTTTCCATAAATCTTTCATAAGATTGTTTCAGGTAGAGCAGCTGGATCATGGATCAACATCTGCAGTAGCTACTTTATATTCTTCTGTGGACTCCTGTGCCAAAAATTGGGCTCCTGTGCCAAAAATTGTGCATCCGCTTGCACGCTCACTCTCACGTGCCGGCACCCGGAAGGCAATGCACACCCCCCCACCTGCACGCATGCCAGCACTCTATGCTTGTGCGTGCAATCCCCCCTACCCACCCCACCCCCCACCCACCCCTTACCTGTACTGTGCTTCACAGACGATTTTTTGCCACTTTGAGGCCTTTTTCAGCTTCCCAAAGGCTTGAGAAAGGCTTCTTTAGGCTTGTACAAGCTTTGTAGGCCGAAATCTAGCACCCTTTCATCACTTCCTGTTTTTCTGAAAATACTGGAAGTGATGAAACGGGGCTAGATTTTGGTCTACAAAGCTTGTACAAGCCTGTAGAAGCCTTCCTCAAGCCTTTGGGAGGCCAAAAGAGGCCTCAAACTGGCCAAAAATCAGCTGTGAGGTGTGCACATCCGCAATGAGGTAAGTTTGTCTGCAGCTCGCATGCCAGCACAAACAGCTCTGCATGCTACCTGTGGCACACGTGCCATAGGTTCACCATCACGGTTCTATTCTGTGACTACCACAATGAATAGATCGAATGATATGATATTGCAAGATAATGTAGGATGTCAGAATTTGATTAAACTATTGGCATTTAAATCAGTGGAGGGCAGTTGATTACAAATGCACAACATAAATGGAGACCATCTTCAACATTGTCCTCTAATGAGTAACAGCCCTTAGCAATAAACAATGTTATATGGATTTGGTGATAACAGTTACCTACCTATATCTGTGTATGGAATGTTGGCAGGAGAACAATAGAGTATTTAATTTAAACTTGGGCAGTTTATATAATATAAGCAATAGTATCTGAAGACCAGCAATACCCTCTTTTTATACTTCTTTATTATTATTAGTCATCTCCACTTGGAAGTGACATGTATTCTGTCTTACAGTATATAGGTAATTGGGAATTGAGATAGTTAAGTTAGAATTAGGAGCTGTCCCCTTAAGGGAATGCTTCATGGTAAATGTAGTTAATGCATCATGGGAAATGTAGTTCATGTCATGTGGTCACATCTGTAGTCTTGACTGGTCACTGAATTGACCCTTGCTTGGTTGGGGAGTTTCCTTTATTCTTGCTCAGACTCCAGCATTGTGCTGGTGTTTCAGCCTCTCTGCTCCATCATTATGGGATGAAAGATCACTATAATTTTACACTATGAAGTCATCTGTGCAAAGAGTTGGACATTAGATGAATCTCGACATAACTGTGAGTTATACCTTGAGAATGCCTTGTGGCAATAAAGAAACTTTGTATGGAAGCCTTTGTAGAGTTGCCTGTCTGTCTTTATATGCACAACATGGCTTCAGGTAAATGGGTTTTTAAGATGTGTTATACTAATATAGATTTAACATGTGGCTAACATTTAGTAGATTATTTGGCAATAATATATACAACAAGAAAGCTAAAAATTGCTGGATAATCAAGGAATAGACCTACCTTGGCAAACTGTAACATGTGTGGACTTCAACTCCTAGAATACCTCTTGCTATCTAATTCCTATCAATAATTCTTACAAGTAATTGATATATACCTTAACATTACTCCAATGATTTCTGTATCAACGTTACAGTAAATAGAGGGCATTCTTGACAGGTTTCAGACATGGTTCGACAAGTAGAGAAATAATTCCATTGTGAATAAAACCTAATTAAAGATTAAAGTTCCACACAGTAATCCAATTAATCAAAAGAAGAAGGAAATGAGCATTTGCCAGAAGTTGCTCTAAATATTTTAATTGTATCATATCAAAGGCCTTTTCTGCACCAACAAAATCAACAAAACAAAATCAACAAAATCATCACTGCCAATTCTCGCTCCCCCCACCTTCCCATAGATATATGTTTGTGTGTGTAAATATCAGCTGGTAATGGGCATTACATTCCTTAAGGCTTATGTGTCTTGTACAGGATCAATGATCAGAATTACTTTGTTATGACCAAGGCACAGATATTATAAAAGTTTTGTATTACAATTAATAAGGAAATTGGATGATAGCTCGCACAATCAACAGAATATTTACCAATCAAAATTAATTCCTTCAAAATTAAAGGAAGCTGGAAAAACACTCAGAAATACAGACTTGTAAATCAGAAACTTTTCCTGCTTCCAGTTTAAGGAATAAAGGTGCTGTTAGACAAATATGTAGCACCTTGTTCCTGTATAAAATCTATTTCTTTGTTTAAAAAATCATATTATAAATCTGCTTTGATTATCTTTCATAGAGCAAAACCATCATATTACTACTGTGGTTTCAACAAAGAAGCCAAAAAATTACCAGTTTTTTTCTCCATGTTTCTGCAATCTTCACTTTATTCATTACATATTCGAGATCAAGACTTTATATGCAATTAAGTTAATATTTAGCATACATTTCATAATTCCAGGCAATTTGTCCTGCATATCTACTCAAAAGCCTTTTTAACATTTCTTTTTCCACAACCATATGCATATTATTAGGTTGAACATATGCCTTAAAATATTCCTAAAACCATTAAGTTTATATATATATATAAAAGCACAACTATAATGACGTGGGAAAATACCTGAACAAAGCTGAATACCATATACATACATACATACATACATACATACATACATACATACATACATACATGTTATTCAGCTTTGTTCGGGTATTTTCCCACGTCATTGTAGTTGTGCTTTTAAAGTTGTAGCAACATTTCGGCAGAATCTCATCTGCCATCATCAGGCTTCTGTATTGTGTTCGTCTGTGAGTCAGCCATCATCAGGCATCTGTATTGTGTTCGTCTATGAGTCAGACTTTTACAGTTGTTTCAGTTTTAAATTTGCGGCTAGCCTACTGCTGTGCCAGAATGGTTTTTTCTTCATCCTGATTGGTTGGGAGTCTTGGTCTGTGTTTATTGGTTTTGGAGTTTGCTGTGTTCTGCTTGATTGGTGTATCTTCTGTCTGCTTTGTGGCTTTTTTTGTGTGTCTTGATTGGCTGGCAACATTGTGTTCCTATATTGGAGGCTTTTAGTGCAGCTTGGCTCCAAGTAAATGGACGGCTATACAGATGAACACTATACAGAAGCTGGATGAACACTATACAGAAGCCTGATGATGGCAGATGAGATTCTGCCGAAACGTTGCTACACTTTAAAAGCACAACTACAATGACATGGGAAAATACCTGAACAAAGCCGAATGCCATGTATGTATGTATGTATGTATGTATGTATGTATGTGTATGTGTGTGTGTGTGTGTATGTATGTGTATAGATAGATAGATAGATAGATAGATAGATAGATAGATAGAGAGATAGAGAGATAGATAGATATATTCTGAGGAATTTGTATGTGGATCTTTGGTTATTCGGGTTTTCTCCCGCGTAGAATTGGAAGTATCTAGGCAACATTTCGATGAAGTCTCATTCATCATCTTCAGGCTTGTGTCTTCAGCTCTGTGCTTCTCAGAGGCTCAGAGGCTCCTGAGCCTGCATTGTTAGAGGAAGAGGACTCGGAAGATGAGGAGGAATTGGGAATGCCTTCCTCCCTAGTAATACCTCAGGTTTCAGCAGATAACCGAGAGGGACAGCCTGAGACTAAGCAGGAGGAGGAGGGCATATCGGAGCAGCCTCTGACAGGGAATCAAGTAGACGAAGGTTGGCTTGATCCGAGGCAGCGTCGCAGGAAGAAGTGTGAGCTGCAACCCAGGAGGCGTGGGCGAATCAGAGAGTGAGATGAATTATTGAGACACACCCCACAGGGGATAAAAGTGGGTGTGTTTTCTCTGAAAACTCCGTACGGGACAAAGTGTTACTTTCTGTCAGGCTCCGGTGTGTTTTGTGGTCTGCGTTGAAAACTTTAGTGATTAATCATTCTGGTTATCTTGTCGGACTTGGCAGGCAGCGTTGGTTATAATGCCAAGAGCATTGTCTGTATAAAGGAATTAACCCTGTAAATACTGAATCTTCTTGCCTGCCTGTATTTGTCGGATTTTTGAACTCTTCATCTTCCTTGGAAAGGTGAGACAGAATATATATATATATATATATATATATATATATATATATATATATATATATATATATATATATATATATATATATATATATATATATTTGTTTTCTGAGGTTCTCGGGTATTTGTATGTGGATCTTTGGTTGTTCGGGTTTTCTCCCGCGTAAGATTGAAGTATCTAGGCAACGTTTCGATGAAGTCTCATTCATCATCTTCAGGCTTCTGTCTTCGGCTCTTGCTTCTCAGAGTGATTCTGATTCTGATTCGGAGAAAACCCGAACAACCAAAGATCCACATATATATATATATTCCTTCAAATCCAACCTTCTGTTTTATAAAATGGATAATTTACAAATGAACTTGAGTATCATCATGAAAAATTAAATGACTTTTCTCTTATAATAATGTTACGCCAGAATAAATATTCCCATTTTTCTATGTGATAATCTAAGAATCATGATACTGATAGTAAAAAGAATCCATTTGGAAATTAATCCCGTCTGGATTTTTAAAGAGTACATTCTTAGAGTAAACACTAACCACAACCATTTTGTTGGAAAATGGCCTTCTGGATCAATTGTTCCATTGTTCACTACATATTTTTAAGATTTGTTAATCATACTTCCCTGGCATAGACTGAGTTCTCACTGGTGTGTGTGTGTGTGTGTGTGGTGTGTGTGTGTGTGTGTGTGTGTGTGTGTGTGTGGTGTGCTTGTGGATATATATATATATATATATATATATATATATGTAAGTATGTATAAAACAAATCAACACATTTGATAGATAAAATGTTTCTCATATAGGAGGATATGTTTCCCCCCCAAAATGAAACCCTTTTCAAGTTTTGCATTGCCCAGTTTTCAGATCTGTCTTCTCTTGAAAGAACATCTAAGGCCTCTCACTTTACAGGAACTAAGTAAAGATGACATAAGTGAAAAAGCTGCACATAGAAAATTCAGCATTTTGCAGGTTAAATAAAAATAAGAGGAATAAACTTTCATTTAAATGAGACAAAGCTTTTCTTTAAATAATAAAAGCATGAAATAGTAAAGAAAAATGAAAACTGAGTAAAAAATTGAAAAAAATAATATCAATAAAAGCACCTCAAAGAACAAAGAAAAGAACTCAAAAAGAAGCAGCAATTTTTTTAAAAAAAAATAAACCAACAATCCTATATTAGTATAGGGAACTCATTTACAATGCTCATCATTCAGGAAGCTAGGATGCCTATCTAGAAATTAATCTTTAAATATTAAATGTAAGAAAGGGTGCTATTTCTTTATTTTCAGTAATCTTAGCTCAGTAAGCTTTCTGCAAATTAGTACCAAAACCTTACACCAGAAACCAAGCATGGTGAAAAAAAATCACTGGAAAAATAAACTTTTTTTTTTATCCACTTGTGTTTTGTTACTAAGTGAGCAGATTTGTAGAAGCAAAAATAGTTGCTTCTTTTTCTATTATTTTTCTTTTTGTGGTTCCAGCAGTTCTTACTTGAAATTAAGTGGTATTTCTTACAAATATGCCATCATTTTAGATGGAGTTTTCCCATACAGTTTAAATTCATCATTATTACCACATAGAACAATAGAAAATCACACAGCTGCCAGTTTGGCATTAGTCTTCATACACATCCAGTTCTTCTCAAGAAATTAGGATACAATGTAGCAGCATAATATATTTGCAGATCCAAGCAATGTGGCCTTTTGTAATTGACAGATGGAAATTTTGTCTATGCATAGATTTTCTAAATATCATGCAAGATTATGTCATAATCTTTCAACTTTGTTTTTCATGTGTTGACACATTGTAGTCTTCTCCAATTCTTTGTCTTTTATTCGACTGTCTCTTGGTATTGCCACATGAATTATCCACAATTTCTTCTATTCAACCACAGTTAAATCTGGTGAATTGTGTGCCAGAACTCCATCAGTTTGTATTTGGAAATCCCACAATATTTTCACCTGCTCATTTTCAGCTATTTTTCAATGCTGTGTTTCCACCAATTTTTCATTACTTGCACATGATAATTTTTACAAATGTTCTATTTATTAACTTTAGCAACTGTGTTATGTCATTGTTGGTACGTCAAACAATGTAATTCTGCTTCTTTGCAGAATCTGCACTTTGAATCATATTAATATGTTTGATTCTGCCTTGATTGCATTAGTTCAAAGAGTTGCTGTTGACTAGCCAAAATCAAGCCTTCAGTTTCTTTTTTTTAATGTTCCAGTTGTAAGTCATTGATTGGATTTATCTTTTTAATCTGCATCAGTGCTTATTTTTGGCTCTCTTCTACATAATCAACCAGTGTATATTTTCATTCTTCAACAGTCAACCAGTTTCTTCAATATGATGTTGGGGATGTAATCACCATTTTCAACTGAACATCAGTAATCCCTTTGAAATTCTGAATCTCATTAACTGAAAATAGGGAAACTATGAATCAGATCAAATAAATTATTAAAGATGAATATGAAAAGGGCCTGACGAAGTTCAAGAAATACAAGATAGCAAGCTGGATGTTAATTTCTCTTCTTGTGAAGTTAATGAAGAGAAGAGAAGAGAAGAGAAGAGAAGAGAAGAGAAGAGAAGAGAAGAGAAGAGAAAGGCAAAAGCCTCCCAATGATCTCAGGAAGGTACAAGAGGCAAATACCTTTGATACTGGTAAAGATATCAAAGATGTAAATTGATATTTAAAAAAAAACAAAGAAAATATTTCAAAACATTTTTGAACTCATAAAGAAGATTCAAATTGGTATTGTAAAAGATAGCTGAGGACAGATGCTAATTCCAAGATGTTCAGGCAAAGATGATAGAAATAAAATGAAATTATATACAGTAGATACGTCAAGAATCACTATTAATAGAAAACAATGCTAGCATGCCTATCATCAAGTTTGAAGGTGACAGGAATTGATGGAATATCCTCAGAAAGATGATGAACAGTAAATTTTCTAATGGAATCATGCCAGCAAATCTGGATTTTGGATCTAAGAAAGGGGATTTACAAAATGTCTAAACCATTGTACAAAATAAAGCTTAGAATCAACCAATACAGGTAAGATTACACAGAAAAGAAGATAACATGAGGTTTTAGAAAAGGCTGAAGAACAAGAGATATTATTATTGATGCATGATAGATAATTGAGATAGCCAGAGAATATCCCCTTCTTCCAAATATTTTCTTCACTGATTATAGAAAGCCTTTGATAGTGTCAACCATGTCCTTAGTAAGAGAGCCCCAAAACATCTCATTGTCCTCATGAGAAACCTTCTACTGGAAAGTAATGAAAAAGAAGGTCTCCAGATTGGAACTACTATTGAAGCATGATTAAATCTAAAGAAGACCAAACAGCAATTCTTCAAATTGATAAGGAAGATATTGAAGTGCTAAATAGCTTCTGCAGTTCAGAATCTACTATCAACAGTAAATCAACCAGCAGTAAAGAAATGCACTACAGAACTAGTAGACTACAGAACTAGTAGGCTAAGATAGTACTGAAGACATTGGATAAGATATTCAGATGCCATGAGGTTTTTGTACCTACAAAAATTAGAATCACATATGCTATGGTTTTAACTGGGACACTCTATGGAAATGAAAGTTGGGCTTTTATTTCCATAGACTTTCATTTTGCAGAAGCATGCTAAAAAGAGGACAATGCTTTTGGAGTTTGGTGTTGGATAAAATTCCTGAATATATTATGAATAACCAAGAAAGCAAGTAAATGGATCATAGAACAAAATATTTCAGAGTTCTCTTCCAAGACACAAGTGGCCAGACACAGATTATCATGTTTTTGACACGTTATGCAAAAATCTAGTTGTCTTGAAAAATCTGTAACATTGAGAAAGATAGAAAGAATGAGAGGAGGAGAAATACCAGCAAGATGAGCTGGTTGGACTTGATTGGCGTGGTGATGGGTAAGCTGCTGGAACACCTGGAGGAACAGATTGGGAACAGAACATCCTGGAAAAAGTCAATCTATGTGATTACTAATCAATACTGACTTGATAGTATGCAATCAATCAATGAATTAAATAAAGCCTATTGGGAAAATTGTCCAAGGCATTTGGTAGAGTTATTTACAAATCTGAACTCCTTGTCAAACTGAATATTTTTCTTAAATTCGAATATCCCAACGTTTTTTAAACATGAATGCTAATAACTTCCTATATTATATCAAAATTTATATAAGATCTTTTTAATATTATGGTTCTATCATGAAAGATCAGCATGTTGATGTGGACATTTTAGATGACAGTAAAATACCTATTCAAAAGTAATTCCCCTCTCCCTCCCTACATTGATCATAATTTATTTCTCGTTATCTCTAATATGACCAAGAAATAAATTACAATATATCCTTTATATATCTGTGGACTTTCACAAATCTGGAAAGATTAAAAAGAAATGTGTGGACTCTTGCTCCCGGTTTAAAACCAACCTTATGACCAGATTATTCAGTCTTGGTTTAAAAGACACAATGGCACCACCTAAAGGCAGAATTATGTATAATTAACTTTAACAATGTTCATGTGCCTTCCACTGTATTAGGGATATAATATAAGATATTAACGTGTGTGTCTATGAGGTTGTATTATTTGCAGTGGGACTTTTTTGAAAGATCACATCCAAAGAAATAGGTCTTCTTGGAAATCAAAACAGAGTGTGCTTATTATAATTATAAATACAAAAGCTTGAAAAAGCAATGGTGCCAAATAAAAATGGAAAGATTTGTTATGCAATTGCTTATTTTAAGCCATGCATTTTTTAAAATTCTCTTATAGGTGACATATAGGTCTTTTGAGATTTTATGTCTCAAATACTACAGTCTAATGGAGCCACTAGATTAGCAAAATCAAGTAAAATACCAAAGCTTCAGAAGCCTTATTCGTCTACATTCCTATACAGTGATTTGTTTTAAAGCAAATCCTCAGACAGCTTAGAGGGGTTAACATGGGTATATTCTGCTTTAGCAAGCTAATTCTATATACATCAGCTGTGATGGCACCCCATGTGGGTAAACCATAATGTGGTTGTTTATTGCTTTAGCTAACTTAGCATGGTATGAACATCAGCCATTGTATATGCAATCTATGGCTTAAAAACTTAACATGTTGAGCAAACTCTGCCAATTATGGTTTATTCAAGTTATCAAATGATAAATGAACCTTGCTTTTAAACAAAAGTACACTGCTTTTCAGTGGCTTTGTATTTAGGTATCATAACTGCGTTGGAATCCAAAGTACATTAGACTGGTCCAGACAATATGTATGTAGATGGTGGAAACTATTGGAGAATGCATTCATAGGATGGTGACACCATCTGATATAAATCACCAGGCTGTTGCAAATGTGCCGTTCATGTCTGAGTAAACAATGCCCAGTGCAGACCAGTAGTTCCCAAACTTTTTTGTAGCCCCTTTGGTGCTACAAACTCATCCTCAGTCCCCCTCACCCAGAGGTGGGATTCAAATTTCTATGGCATGGCTTGCTGGTCACATGACTGGATAGGTGTGGTTTGGTGGTCATGTGACTGGGTGGGCATGGTCAGGTGATTGGCAAACCAAATACAAATGATCCTTACTTAATGGTCAGTTGTTTAACAAGTGTTCTAATTTATGACTGGCCTCCCCATAGCTACTTGACCTGTTTTGGGATTTTTGACAGCCATGCACACTCACACACTCCCTTCTAACCCTGCTGGAGCACATCATTGGACTAGAATCGGCAAAGCATCTCTGATTAGATTCTAGTAGTGAATAGACTCTAATCAGAGATGCTTTGCCAATTCTTGTTGATTTGTTTTATTTGTATTTCTTTATTTTACTTTGCTGAATTGCATTGACATGTGTGTCCCTTCTTGTGCACAGCCCAGAAGCTTTTGTGCTTCTTTGCAGCAAAAATTACTGACCTCTGGCTTTGCTCTACTTTTCAAACAAGCCGCCACTGTCGTGTTCTAGGTGCTGGCCCTGCAGGTCCACCCCATTGAGCCCGCTGCACCAGAGGGACCTGCCCAAGCAAGTCCGAGTGGAGCATCAGGGAAAGGGTGCAAGCCATTTCTCCCACACCCACACCCCCTAACTCCAATTGTGCCTCCATGCACATATGCCCTTTACCAAGTTACAGAAGGCTGCAGGTGTGTGTGTCCCAGTGGGTGGGTGGGTGGGTGGGTGGGTGCAGGAAGACTCCTTAATCCGGATTGCAACTGGGGAAAGGATGCAAGCCTGTTCTGTTTTTCCCCCACCCACCTACCCTCTCCCCAATTTTCCCAGCTTGGGGAAAAAAACCCAGTGCTGCTTCCCCACCACCACCACTGCCGGCCGTTCCCGTGCACGGGCCTGCATGCTCCCGCTCACACACCCACTCATCCACTTTGCACTGACAGGGCATCCTTCCCCCCGCCTCCCCCCTTCACTCCCACCCTCCATCGTGCAGGCACCCTTCTCCATTCATTTTACCTGCTCCCGGCCGGCGGAGGTGCAGCGCGCCTGGCCTTGCCATGCATCCATCCCAATAATCCCAAAAATGTACTAATATACGTACTTTTTATAGATTTAAATGTATGGGAACTAACTTACAAAACAAACAAAAATATACTTTCAGAATTTTATAGATGGATGGGTGGATGGGTGGACCGACAGACAGAATGTGTGTGGGGAATAATTAAATCTGCATGAAGTTTTTTTTTAAGTATCAAATTCACACAGAAACAGGATAGTAAGTGCAAATATTCTGAATTTGAAACAGCTGTTCTGACCTTACCAGAAATTTCCTGGTGCTATTCTGAGCATTCCAGAAGCATCCAGAGGTCAAAACAACTAATTTTGAGTTTAGACCACTTCCAGAATGGCTGGAATAGCATATTGGTCAGAATAGCATGATTCACACGGTTGGAATTTCAACACCTATAGTAAGGTTGTAATAACCCATTTCAAACACCAAGCAATTGTTCAAGCTTAAAACTGGAGGCAGAACATAGCAAGAAGGGACATCCATAATGCAGGTCAGTAATGTTAAGATTAAAACCATATAATCAAAACTCATCCCTTTCTAATGTACATGATTTGCATTGCACATTTATAGAAATAGGCTGGGATATGATGACTGAAGTACTGTTTTCTCTCTTTCTCTCTGTCTCTGTCTCTGTCTCTCTCACACACACACACACCATGATAAAAGCCTTTGAGCAATGTTAGGGTTTATCATTTAAAAGGGAAAGATAGAAGAGAATATTTGTAGCATATTTGAACTGAGGGATCTTTGGTGTAGCAATAAATCATGGATGAAATACAGAGTTTGCATCTTGGATGTTCTATATCTCACTTATGAGAAAATACCCAGAGATATGGAAGAGTTGTGAAATACAAAACCATGTCATTTGATTCTTTAACTGTTTTATGTTTTATTCAGCAATATAAGTAGCATGTACAAATGTATATTCTCCCCAGTTACTGGGTTTTTTTTTTTTGCATTGAATGAGAAAATTGCCCATAGTGGTCACCATTAAAAATCAGTTAAGTCAATCACTTCCTCCCAGCGATGTAATCAAAACATGATGTTAAATGTCAACAGATGTGATCTCAAACATTTGTGCTAAACTATGAGTTGACCAAAGAAATATAAACATATTATACTGGCATGCATGTGTATAGCGGTCTGACAATATATGTCACCTGTCTCATACAATGATCCTAGGTCACTTACAGCAACCAATTAAAGTAGCAAGATAAACAATTGAACCTTTCATCCCACCAACATGCCAAACATCCCTACAGTTGACCCTCCTGTCCAATCTCATTCTAACCCAATTTTGGGGGGATAGCTAAAAGTTTAGAGACCCCCAGAATCTCAGGCAGTAGGCTATTCCAAAGGAGTAGGTGAGAATTCACTAGGTGACAACATTTGAAGAGAGACACCTGAAGTGCACCTACACTATCTAAACAAATGGGATGGGCAGATAACCTCAGGGAGAGGCAGTCCTGCAAATAACCCGGCCCTGTGCCATGCTGTGTCTTAAAGGTGACAACCAGCACCTTAAATTGCATCCAGAAATTGCATTTGGAAGCCATTGAAGCTCAAGCAATAGTAATATAACATGAGCAAACTTCATGGCATCCAAAATCATGCACATCACTACATTCTGGAACAATGACAGCTTCCTGATAATTTTTTTTTTTTAAATATAGTTTATTAATTTTTACAATTAAAACCAGTCACAATACATACACAAATAAGCAAAAGAAAGAAGGAAAGAAAAGAAAGAAAAGAGAAGAGGAAGAGAGGGAAAGAATTTTAAGAAAAGAAAGAAAGAAAGAGGTTACAGGATTAAAAGTATTCTTATTTTAACAGTTTGCAAGATCTTCTTTTGTTTTCATCACCTTAACTTGTGTCATATAACCACACCTGTTTTTAACTTATATCGCTACCTCGTTGTTATGTATTGATACTTTTCTTTTATGCCTTATAATATATTATTTATCTTTGGTCAATCCAATTATACCAACAATTCCAGCTGTCATAGTATAGTGAAGTGTCTTTGTTTTTTAGCGCCAAAGTCAATTTATCCATTTCTGCGCATTTTGAGATTTTTCAATAATCATTTCTTCTGATGGAATTTGGTGTTGTTTCCAATGTTGAGCGAAGGCTAATCTGGCCGCTGTTAAAATGTGTATTGTTATGTATTTGGTTTTTTTGGAAATTTGCTTATCAAAAATCCCTAGTAGGAAGGACTCTGGTTTGTATTCGATCTGCTCTTTGGTGATTTCTTCCAACCAAGTTTTGATTTTCTTCCAATACTTTTGGGTTTCTGCACAGGACCACCACATATGGAAAAAGGTTCCTTCTTTTTCCTACACTTCCAGCAATGCGGACTCATGTTGGGGTGCATCTTCGCTAACCTCGAAGGGGGAGATGCCATCTATAAAACATTTTATAAAGATTTTCCTTGTATGCTGCCGATTTGGTAATCTTATTGTTTCTGCCCCAAACTTTCTCCCATTCCGCTAATGTGATGCTGCGCCCTACGTTCTTACTCCAAGCAATCATATTTCCTTTTACGATTTCTTCTTCTAGTTCTGTTTCTAATAAGTAGTTATAAAATTTTGTTATGTTTTTTTTATTTGATCCTAATAAAATTTTATCTAACTGTTGCAGTTTGTTATTAATTCGAATTCTTTTTTGTCTTGTTTATATCTGCTTTGAATCTGAAGATAAACCCATTGATCAATTTTATGTCCTTGCTCTTGAAGATCCAGCCTCGGTTTCAGATTTCCTTGTGGGTCTAATAAGTCTTTATATTTAATCATTTTGGTAAGCTCCAAATTGTTTGGGTGAATCATTGCCTCCATTGTTGAAATCCATACTGGTACTTTTGTATAATGTTTTTCCTTATTTTCCTCCAAATTGTTAATAGTGCGTCTCTAATTAAATGTCTATGGAAATATTTTTGACTGGTTTTCCCTACGTCCCATAGAAAGGCGTGCCACCCCCTTTGTAAATCATGGCCTTCTAGAAATAGTATTCTTTTATTGGTTAAACTCACCCAATCCTTCAACCAAACTAATGAGGTGGCCATATGGTATAACTCCCAGTTTGGAAATGCTAACCCTCCCCTGCTCTTCATATCCTGCATTGCTTTTACATTTATTCTGGGTTTTTTCCTTGCCAAATAAATTTCAGGGTTGTTCTATTGAGTTCTTCAAAAACTTTTTATGTAATTTAATTGGGATCGTTTGGAATAAATACAAAAATTTAGGGAGAATATTCATTTTAATAGTAGCAATTCGGCCTAGTAGTGAAATTTGAAGTTTCCCCCACGTTTCTAAATCTTTCTTTACCTGATGTATCAGTTTATCATAATTGTTTTCTTTAAGTGTCTTACAGTGTGGGGTTAGCCAAATTCCTAAATATTTCACTTTCTTTGTCACTTGTATCTGCATTATTTCTTCTAGTTCTATTTTCTGTTTTTCTGTTAGGTTTTTGGTCATTAATTTGGTTTTTTTTTTGTTTATTTTAAGTCCCGCTACTGCTCCAAATTTCTCTAATTCACTCATCAATTTTGGTCCCCTGTCTTTTGGTTCTTCAAGGAAGAAAATCATGTAATCCATAAACGCTTGCAATTTATATTCCTCTTTCTTAACTGTTAATCCCTTTATATCTGAATTCCGCCTAATTCGTGTTAATAATGTCTCTAATGCTAATATGAAGAGCAGGGGAGAGAGTGGGCAACCCTGTCTCACTCCTTTTCTATCTTTATTGGCGGGTGCATTCCCCATTCACTATTATATTAGCTTGTTGTGTGTCATATATAGTTGTTATAATATTTTCAAATTTGGTACCCAGATTCAAATTATAAATTTTTGAATTAAAAATTGCCAATTCAAATTATCGAAAGCTTTTTCTGCATCTAGAAACATAAGTGCTACTTGTCTCTCTGGGTGGGCTTCATAAAATTCTAGTACGTCTAATACTATTCTTAGATTATTCTTTATTTGCCTAGTTGGAAGGAATCCATTTTGATCTTCATGTATATACAAGTTTAGCAATCTTTTTAATCTGTTTGCTATAATAGAAGTGAATATTTTATAATCAGTATTTAAGAGTGAAATCGGCCTGTAATTGTTTATATATCTGGGATCTGTATCCTCCTTCGGGATCAGCGAGATCAGTGCCCCCTCCATGAGTCCGGCATCCTAGCTGCTAGTAAAACGTCATTAAAAACTTCCACCATAAGTGGTCCGATTTGATCTGCTATCGCCTTGTACAGCTCCCTGGGATCCCGTCTGGGCCGGGTTTTATTATTTTTCTGGCTCTCTATTGCTGATTTCAATTCCGATTCAGTAATGTCTTTATTTAATAGTTCAGCCATTTCTTCCCCAATTGCCTTATCCTTTACTTCATCTAGATAATTCCTTATTCTATCTTCACTGACATCCTCTCTTTTGTATAAATCTTCAAAGTATTTATGAATGATTTCTTTTTTCTGTTCTATTTCCTGGTATGTATCTCCTTTGCTATCTATTAACTGGTATATCAGTCTCTTCTCTTTCTTTTTTTTCAATTTATAAGATAGCCATCTTCCTGGCTTGTTGGCATGTTCAAAATAGATTTGTCTAGTTAAGTTCAAATTCATAGTCATTTTCTCTTGATCAATTAAATTCAGTTTGTGTTTGACTATACTTATCTGAATTTGCAGTTTGGATTCTTTTGGGTTATTTTGTAGAAGGGTTTCTAGCTCCTTAATTCTCCATGGCACAAAAAACAATAGAGGAAACACTACCAACAGAGAAGTCAACTAGCATCTCGAATGCGAATATCCAAGCAATGTTCCTAACTTTACAGGACTCATTGACAAGATTGCAAGAAACAATGATTAAAAACCACAGTGAAACAAGGGCAGATATCAATGAATTGAAGGAAGAAATGGGGAAACTAAAGACAGAAATGAAAGCGGACATTTCCAAAGTAGAGGATAAAGTGGGGGTGTTGCAGCAGGCCTTGGAGAAAAACGAAGTTATAATAAAAGAAGTAGAGAAAAGAACCGAACGAACAGAAAGGGAATTAGAAAGGGTGGATGAAGATCTCAAAAGCATGAGCAAAGAAATGGAGGACTCCCTTGTCCTCCTAGAAATGGACAAGGCAGCAACTTACCTAAGATTCCAAAATGTGACAGAATCAAAAGAAGAAGACTTGGAATACTTGATGGCAGAAATACTGGCCGGTTTATTGAAGATGGATAAAGATGAAATTCAAAAAGAGTTTGATGAAGTCTACCGGGTCAATACAAATTATGCAAGACGCCACAATTGTTCTAGGGAAGTACATATACGATTCACTAGAAGATGTGTTCAAGACATGATATATAGAACCTCAAGAGATAAAACTATAACCTACAAAGAGAAAGAAATTGTGATTCTTAAACAGATACCGAGGAGAATAAGGGAACAAAGGCGTGACTATAAATTTCTGGCAGCATATTTAAATAAAAAAAGAATCACATTTAAATGGCTTATTCCAGAAGGAATGTTAGTGTCGTGGAAAGAGAGGAAAATCAAAATAGATACTATGGAAAAAGCCCAGGATTTTTACGAACGGATGGTGGGCCCACAGGAGCAAAGTAGTAGGGAGAAATTGGACACAAAGTTTCAAGAAGAATACAGTGGACATAAAAATAGAACTGGAACGGTAGGAAACCAAGAAAATACCCATCCACAACAAAAGACAGAAGGAACTACATCAATACAAGCGCAAGAAGAGAGAGGAATTGTTACACGACAAAGAGCAAAACAAAGCTAAATAGATGGGAGAAGAAAAAAAATTATTATCAATAAACATAAATGGTTTAAATTCAACAATTAAGAGAAAAAGGATATTATCTAAATTAATTAAACATAATGCAGATATAACGTGCCTGCAAGAAACCCATATAAAGAAGAAGGATGAAAAATATTTAGAATGCCCGAAATTAGGAAAATTATTTACCACACCAGCAGATGAGGAGAAAAAGAAGGGAATCGCAGTATATGTGAAAGAGGATTTGAAATCTGAGCTAATATGGTCGGACTTAGAAGGAAGGACTCTGGGTTTGCAGATCTGGATTAATGATATTCCAATTCTTTTAGTAGTAATATATGCCCCAAATGGAGACCAAAAAGAGTTTTTTAAACACCTATATGGAAAATTGGTTGAATTGCAAAAAAGAAATATTTGTATGGTAGGGGACTTCAACTCCATTGCTGATTTCCAAAAGGATCACAGTAATGCCGGGAAGAATAAAAAGGGGAAGAGAGAGCTCCCCAAGATTTGTAGGGAAATGATGAAAGAGCTAAATTTGACAGATATATGGAGAAGATTACATCCTGAAAAAAGACAATTTACATTTTATTCAAATCCCCACCAAACATGGACACGGATTGATATGGCATGGATGAGTGGAGAGATAGCAAATGAGACAAAAGAAGTGGAAATTTTGCCTAATGAATGGGCAGACCATAATCCAATACAGGTAATATGGAAGGGCAGGGCAAAACCAAAGAAAAGATGGACCTTAAACACTCAATTAATAAGAGAGAAAGAATATATTAATAAATTAAAGGAGGAATTGATTTTTTTTATTAAAGAAAATGATAACGGAGAAACCACGAAACAAAATGTCTGGGATACGATGAAGGCGATTATAAGAGGCACAACAATCTCTTATAATGCTAAGAGAAACAAGCTTCCTGATAATTTTTAATGCAACCCTGTATAGAGTGTGTTTTGCAGTAATCTAACCAGAATAAGGCATGAATGATTACAAGTAATATTTTTAATATAGCTGTCAAGTATTACAAAGCTGAAGGCAAGACCTTTACTTTTGTGATTCATGACGAAAAGCTTTTTCTATAATTACTAAGCCTCTAATAGCACTTCAGAGGGCTGGAGAAAAGGGTCCACCTAGAATCTTGCACAACTTTTGCTACTCAATGGAAAATACTGACTAAATAAGCCAATGTGCAAGCAATTTCTCGTGTTTTTTATTTTATATAGAGAAACATTTGATTTGTACACATTTACACGCAAGGGACAGACAGCTCTCTTAATATGCCAAGCATAAATTTCCAAATTTGTAATGTCAGCTACCATTTCTCTACCACTAATTTGTGTCCAACTTTTCACATATTAGTTTCCTTTGAGGTTGGAAGTATCATCAATTTTCCAGCTGCCAACTTCTAGTTGATCTGTGTCTGCAGGCAAAAACTGTGCTTCATGAGTTTAATGTTATAATTGCTTAGATATCTGGGAAGACCAAAAAAATCAGTTCTTTTATCTATAAACTGGGATGTGTTGTCTGTATAATTACATAAATCAAGCCTTTCAAAATGGCTGTAATAATCTATTGATTTTGGAACTAAATAATTTTATGAAACTTCCAATTGCATTATATCAACTAATCTGTTTTTTTTCTATGTTTAATTATAGTTGCAATATGTCTGTGCATTTTGCAGTACATGACAAAACAAAATTGAATTTTTTTTTTTAAGTAAAAATCCATTTTTATAAGACAAGCACTAATATGCTTATACGGTATTAAAATAATGCTTATTTTTGATTCACACTTGTAAATCAAAGGCTAATTTACAAAGGATTTACGTATACCTTTGAGGACAGTTAATACATTAACAGGGAGTTTCATGTTCCCATGTAACTCCTCAATTCTGTAAATGCTGTTGAAAACCTGATTTTTTTAAAAAAAGAATTTCATGGATATGATAGCACATGAGTACACTTACTGTGTGTATTTTTGCTTCCATAAACATTGTCAAATGTACCTAATGGATCAATGGGTGTGAGAGAATCATATCATTCAACAGTCTTTTTGATCTCAACCTTTTAAATATGAATTGCAAAACAGTGTATGTATCAATCACATAGAAAAGTAGTTTGCTTTTTTTTAATACATATAATCTTTTTTTTTTAATCCTGCCAACAATTTCTTGTTAGTGGAGGCACTGGTGTCCTTCTGCAATGTATTGGATAATGGGAAATAATATGTACGTAGTCCATCCAGATCACCTAACAGGAATAAAATTGGGTAAATTATTAAAACCAAGATTTCTTTAACACAGTTAAGAGAATGAACAAAAAGGATAATGTAGATGGATATATTATTTATATTCTGAAGCATCTGAGGTGCTATGAATTTTGAGTTTAGCATACATATCTGAATGCAGTATTAAGGCTCCCCAGATAAAAGTTCATAGATCCGACTGAAATGGTTTCATTTTGGGCATTCCTTGGAATTGCTGCAAGAATAGAATATTCCTACTGTTGTCATCTTCTCTGTTGGGTTCTCTGGTAGCTGTTTCTAGTCTCTCTTCACTAGCCCTTGTGGCCTCCAGTTTTCCATTCTTGACTTAGATAATTAGCTTTCCATCTTGTTTGGTCTATTAAAGAGAAACAGTGTGTGAATTCTGCACTTTGAACAGACCCTAAAATGTGTCTTTACCTGGCACTGGTAAATAATAAGCAGCAGTTTCCACTATATATATAATTATGTTTTAGAGTTTTCTGCTATATATTCCCCAAAAGCCCAAGCACATATTCAGTTATTTCCATTCAAATTATCTGGACTAGTAGTCACAATCAAATTTAATTTATGTTACAGGTGTGTATGTGTATGTGTGTTTTATAATGTCAACTTCATTGTGAAAGAAACTGCCATTTCAAGGAAAGAAAGAGGGCACATTGACATGTATAATATAATTTCAGTGCAATGTATCAACAATATATATTATACTGCAATATTTATTGTATTTGAAACAGAGATTAAGTTAATAGGCTTTTAGCATGGGGGAATTAATAACTATGTTACACAATTTTATTATAACAACTGAAATACTAAAAAACTGGTTATGAAAGTAATATCTGAGATATGAAAGCTTTGCAATATTGCAGAGAAATTGAATGCAAGTACTTAGCTATTCAACAATGCTAGGATTAATGATATATACAGCATTTATGTTTCATATGAGAATAATTCCTAAATTGGGTGTGGCTCTCCCTTTATTAAAACCTTTGATTAATTTCTCTATTATACCTCATATATTGCCATGAAACTGTCATTTATGCAATTAGTTTTCTTAAAGGACCCCAAGGATATTTCTATTTATTATGTAGATGTTGTCAGTATAATGGTTGATGTACAGATTTTGTTTACGATTAGGAGTACTGTAGGTAGGCTTTCCTATCAAGCCAATCTAAGCAGATAATGCATGATTAAGATGAGGATCGAATTCAGAGGGATTGAAAGATTTCTATATTTTAAAATATTCTATATTTGTCTTGAGAGAGAAATTTCAAGTATCTCAGGGAGAGAAGGGACCATCATATAGCATCAATATTACATGAGCTGCGTTGGTTTCCAAAAAGAATTCAAAGATACTGATGATCGCCTTTGAAGTGCTACATGGCTTTGCCCATCCAAGGCAAACCTGTTCAAAGGTCTTGCTGAGAGTCCTCACTCCTCATGAAGTGTGACTTGAATTTACCTTATGTAACAAATCCTCTAAGAGATGAAAAGAACAGGAAGCAATTGAGAGGCAGTAGCAAAGCAAAGGAAATCTCTCTATGCTTTTTACAGTATAAAAACTGCATGGTTATGTTAATTTGCACATTGGTGGGGGTAGGCATGCTTAAAATTACTCACATTATCCATTTGAATATAGTTTCATATGAATATGAATAAGAGGCAAAGCATATAATATCTCATTCCTTTGGGCACACAAGGGACAGCATGAATAAAAGCCAACCACTGCAACCCAGGGTAACAAAACAAATTTGAATGTAAGATTCCTTAATGGCTGGAAACTATTACATCTAGGTTACCGTTCAAGAGCTCCCTGAAGGCCAGCAACAAGTAGTTTCTATATGTGCAACCTTCACAGGATCATAGGCTTGCTGGACTGACCATTTTCTGCTTTTTGCCACTTATGACAAAATACTTCCTCCTGGATACTGGGGAGAAAGGATGCTTGCTATGTTGCCATTGGCCCATAGCAGAATTACAAGCTTGTAAGTAATTCCGCTCCCTCTCAACACCACCATGCCACCAGGAATTCTCAGGCAGACATAATGTAAAAATGTTCATGCTTCCTTGGAATGAAAATAAACATGATTATGATGTCCACCTTGGGACATGAAGGTATGTCTTTATGTGTTATTTTGGTCCACTCCCAGATGTGGGAGTTTAGTGGGAGGTAAGGAATGTGATCACTATAAGATTTGGTTGGATTGCTTTGTTTCATGTTGTTAAGGATTTTAATTATGTAAGAATGCCTACCTCCCCCACCCCACCCCCTTCGTAGAGTTATTGGGATGGGAATAAAAATGGCTTTAGATAACAAAATAGTAGCAAACTAGAAAAGTCTGTCCCTTAAGATATATAAGAGGTTGTTGGAAGCAGTTGCCACAAATAAATTACCACGAAGGAACTGTGATATAATTTCACCAAGATGAGATCTGTTTCCAAATTTATCCTTACACCCATACTTTGTATTGTCTCTGAAGAAAGAAAGTATTTTGATTTTTTTCTCACACCACATGTCACGTATTATATCCTCCCTTATTGATCCATAGGAAGAGGAAGAGATTCAGGTAGAACAGCAGAGAAAGTTGAACATTTGTTTTCAAATATTTTTATTGAAGCATTTGTGTCCTTTTGGCAGCTGCAGCTATCATTTTTTGAGCAATAGCTTGACAAATAAATATAGCAGAAAAGGGATATTCTGATACAGAAATCAACCATGAGAAAAGGTACAATTAAAAATCAACATCTAATAATTTATGTTTTTGTTGTTTTATTTGTATTGTTTGCCAAAATGTGAGATGGGCAGCTGTATAAATTGAATGAATGAATGAATATCTTAATTGTGTTAAGAAAGAATAATTTAGTATAAAATTAGCAAATCATTCACTTAACTAAGAATAAGTTTCTAGCAAAATGATATCATTTTGTCTAGGCTCAGGAGAAATCAAAGAATTCTCTGACTCAGAAAGCCAGAGAATTTCAGCTGACTACACTGGGAAGTCAAAGCATCATGCCAGGAAAAGACAATAGTAAAACACTTCCATAGTGTTGCCCAGAAGACTGGAATGAAACTTCACAAGGAAGCTAGTAGGAGTTGAACTTGACTTAAAGGAAACTTACCTTCGTATAGCTGAATTGATGTCCTAGAAAATGCATGTTCAATTCAGCTAGCCAGCCTTTAGTGATGTTTTTATGAGTCCAACTAAGTTGTTATTTATGTCAATGAGATTAAAATGTGATATTGCTGGATTTATGCATAGAGCTTTCCTCAATACAGTTTTTTTAATTATTTATTTCTAGTATCATTGTTACCATTTTATAAATTACTTTATGTTGTCCTATGAATAGAACCCTAAAACACAAACAAATAAGTAAATAATCCTTGCTGATCAATTAAAATAACATTAATTGCAATCTATCAAATTGTTAATACAATACAATTAATGATGACTCAGGGGCAAAATAATAATAGTGAAACTGTATTAAGTGGGTACAGTATGCATACTAAAAGACAAGTAAATGGAAATATTTTATATTACTCACAATAGTGGAATGGATAGTGAAGATGATGGAAGTTGCTGAGATGGCAAAACAGCGTTTTGAGCAGAGACATCATCTAAATTTATTGCCACCTTGGAACCCCTTATTAGGTCCCCTATGATGCATAGTTTTAATTATCAGAAAAAAAAAGATTGTAGAAAAAAATGAAAGTTATAAACATAGACTAAGAGGTAAACATGTACTTATAATAGCTGCAAAGAAATCAGAACCTGGTTCTTTACATTTTTTTTCCTTCACTTTTGGCTTCGTTTTTCTTTCGTTCTTTTCTTCTTTCCTTTCATTATACTTAATATTACTTTTTATTTTTATTGATTAAAATCTTAATAAAGTTATATGTAAAAAGAGAATATATTAAACAGACAATATATTGAAATGTATATTGTCGGATTTAAAAACTCTTGATATAAAAGGCTATTACATCAATGATAATAAATATAACTAGAAGCAAAGGCTAACACAGGCAATAGATAAGATTACAAAATTTGAGGGAAATTGCACATTATATTGTTAATATTTCCTGATGGATGGGCTGGTTGCATAGGTGGAGTAAGAAATGTATTGGATGAAACAGAATTCTGTAGACACATGGTGAAACATAGGAACTTATTTTGGAATTGTGGGAAGGAAGGGAAAATGTATTGATGGCAGATCTATTGAAGCCCCAGATTTTTTTTATATTTTGTACATAAGACACATGTTTTTACACGTACACACACACCATAATCATGAATCAGGAGTCAGGAGGGAAGGAATACAGTTCTTTTTTCCTGGTAGGATAAAAGGAGATACATCCAAATTCTGTATTTGTTTGGCTATTCTGCGTTATACAAACAGTTCATGTATTATGGTATGATTAGACCTGTCCAAATATCTATATCTTACCTACACACATAAATATATCTTCTACTCAGAAATAAGTCCTATGAAGCTTAGTGATATTGATTCTCTATCAAATGATATTCAGAAGGCTAACCCATCTCTTTCTTAAAGCCTAACTTACCTTAACTTACAATAGCAAGCAAGCAAGCAACTTCTTTAAAGTATGTGTTATGTCTTTGGGACTGGTTGGAGTCCCCAACCAGGTCCGCTGTTTGAGCTGAAGCCGCCGATGCTCACAAAGAGCGCGAAATTCAAAAAGCCTCCGGGTTTGAGCTGTAGTCACTAGAGCGAAGTCACGGGCGCTGAAGCCGCAGCCGCCGGCGCTCACAAAGGGCGCGAAATTCAAAAAAGCCTCCGTAGCCGGAGAGACAGACACCGCCTGATAAGCGCAGCCGCAAGCGCTCTTCTAAGAGCGCGAATTTTGAATCAAGACTGAAGGGACGAGCCCTGCTGTTTCCAAAATGAATGCCAATCCGACATTCCCGCCATTCAAGCCAGCCGAGGAAACGTGAGACTCATACAAAAACCGTTTCAGCTACTTCCTCGATGCCATCGGTTTAGCAGATGCTGCTGAGCACAGGAAAAAAATCCTATTTCCTCAGCTACTGTGGGGCTGTGGTTTTTGACACTGCTACAGCACTAGTTGCTCCTCGCGCTATCAGGAGCATTCCGTGGGATGAACTCCAAGAGATCCTCTCCAACCACTACTCACCTAAGCCATCCCAGATAGCCAGGAGATATGCTTTCCGAACCAGAAAACAGGCTGAGGGAGAGTCAATTAATGAGTATGTGGCAGCTCTGAGGACAGCTGCCTTACAGTGTGGTTTCAGAGACTACCTAGAAGACATGTTATTAGACCAGATCGTCTGTGGGGTTAGAGACCTTAGGCTTCAAAGACGTTTGCTAGCAAAAAAGGACTTAAACCTAGCTTTAGCCGTGGAGGAAGCCCAAGCTGCTGAGATCTCTGCCCAACCAGCAGCTGAAATTCAAGGAACTCCTGTAAAACCCAGCACTTCCACCATCCATTCAGAGGAAGTTTTCCTTGAAGAAGACCCCATAGACTCAACAGACATTAACCGCCTTAAGCAACAAAAGCCTTCACAGGTAGGAGCAGGACAGAGAAACAACTTCGCCCCCAAGCAACCTCCCATTTGCCTAGCTTGCGTGGGCTCCCACTCTAGGGCATCCTGCAGGTTTAAGAACGCCACCTGCCTGAATTGTCAAAAGAAAGGCCACCTCGCTAGAATCTGCCAAGCAGGGCGAACCTTTCCTCAAAGACCTCCACCACCTAATACTTTCCAAAGGCAAGTGGAGGACTGCTATACCTGCTACCACACTAACCAAACTTCCCAGACTCCTAATAAAATCAGTATTTCTGTTTCTTTAGAAGGTAAGCCCTGCAGGATGGAAGTAGACACGGGATCTGCACTTTCAATCATCTCCTGGGAAACCCTAAAGAAGATTCATCCCAGATTGGCAAAGAAGAAGCTGCAGAGATGCCACCTGACACTGCGGGACTACCAGGGCAAGAACATTCCTGTCCTCGGAAAGGCAAGTTTTTAGTTCAATTCCAAGCCTTTAAAGGCCGTTTGCCTTTGGTGGTTGTTAATGGTGCCCTCCCAGTCTGTTGGGGCTAGATTGGTTCCCTCCTCGGCCTTAGTGTAACTGGGATCCATGCTGTCTCAACTTCTGACGTGAGACGCCCTATTCTCAGATTACTCTGATGTTTTTAGCAGCGAGCTGGGTTGTTATTCTGGCACCCCCATCTCCTTCTCTGTGGACCCCCAGGCAATTCCTCTTCGCCTTAAGCCACGCAGAGTGCCTTTCGCCATCCGTCCCAAGTTAGATTTAGAATTAGATAAGTTACTAAAGCAAGGGGTGTTAGAACCAACTGACTTTGCCAAATGGGAGACCCCCATAGTCACCCCACTCAAGAAAGATGGCAGTTTAAGAATCTGCGCAGACTATAAGACCACCCTCAATCGTTATCTACAGGTCAGCGCCTACCCTGTCCCTGTTATTCAACACCTGTTACACACCTTCGAACCCGGCACCATCTTTGCCAAATTAGATATGTCCCAGGCATACCAACAGTTCCCTGTGGATGATCAGACAGCTGAGTTACAAACCATAGTCACACATAGAGGGGCATTCAAGTGCAAACGCCTCCAATTCGACGTAAGTGTAGCCCCGGGTATATTCCAATCCCTCATGGAAAGGATTCTCCAAGGTCTCCCAGGGGTTGTCCCTTACTTCGATGACATTTTAGTCTCAGCAATTGACCGACCTCAGCTCATACAGAGGGTCAGAGCAGTCCTAGAGAAGTTTAGGCAGCATGGCCTCAAACTTAAAAGGGAGAAGTGCGCCATCGCCACTAGGCAAGTGGACTTTCTGGGGTATAGGATAGATGCCTCTGGCATTCACCCAGTCGAATCCAAAGTAAAGGCTATCCATGAGGCGCCTACACCAACTAACAAGACGGAGCTCCAAGCCTTTCTGGGGCTACTAAACTTTTACGCCTCATTTCTCCCGCACAAAGCATCTATTGCTGAACCCTTACACAGACTGTTAGACAAAGAATCCCCCTGGCATTGGGGACCCAAAGAAGCCCATGCCTTCAAGTCAGTCAAATCCTTATTCACATCTGATGCAGTCTTAATCCAATTTGATCAACGACTTCCCCTAGTCCTAGCTGCTGATGCATCCCCCTTCGGGATTGGGGCTGTTCTGAGCACAGGCTTCCCAACGGTTCCGAGGCACCAATTGCTTTCTTCTCTAGGACCTTCTCTACTGCAGAAAGGAACTACAGCCAAATTGATAAGGAGGCCTTGGCTGCAGTAGCTGCAGTAAAAAAGTTTCATGAATTTTTGTTTGGGCACCATTTTGAACTTATAACCAACCATAAACCACTCCTGGGGCTGTTATCAGGGGATAAGCAAACCCCACAGGTACTATCACCTAGAATGACCAGGTGGACTTTGTTCCTGGCCGCTTATTCATTCAAGTTGGTGCATCGCCCTGGAAAAAACTTGAGTCACGCCGATGCCCTTAGTCGCTGCCCCCTACCAGTCCCAGTCGAAGACCCAGCACCTGTTCATGCCATTTTTGAAGTTAACGAACTTAAATTGCCTGTTACAGCCGAGGACATTGCTGCGCACTCAAAAAAAGACAGAATAATTGCCCAAGTTATGGACTGGGTGGGAAGGGGGTGGCCGGAAACACAATACACCGCTGACTTTGCTCCTTTCAAAACCCGTAAGCAGGAATTGTCGAAACTACAAGGATGTCTGTTGTGGGGGACAAGGGTAGTCATCCCAGCCTCTCTTCGTGTACCCATCCTGAAGGTACTTCACGAGGGCCACCCGGGCATCGTAAGGATGAAGGCTCTGGCCCGCAGCTACGTTTGGTGGCCCGGCATGGATGCCCAAATCTTCAACTGGGTAAGCTCATGCCAACCTTGCCAAGAAACCAGGGCTGCCCCACCAGCAGCCACGCCTACCAAGTGGGAGAGTGCTAGTGGTCCTTGGTCTCGCCTGCACATCGACCTGGCTGGACCAGTACATGGCAGGACCTTCTTGGTTGTAGTAGACTCTTATTCCAAATGGATAGACTTGGCCCTACTACCCTCGACAACCACTCAAGCAATTGTTAAGGCCCTGACCCGCTTCTTCGTTACCCATGGGCTCCCTGACACACTGGTGTCTGACAATGGCCCCCAGTTCACGTCATGTGAGTTTAGCATGTACGTTGCCAACTTGGGCATCAGACACATCCTTACAGCCCCCTTTCACCCCGCTAGTAATGGGATGGCTGAGAGGGCAGTCAGGTCAGCAAAAGAGGCACTTGCCAGGTTTGGCCAGGAAAACTGGCATTCCAAACTGTCACGTTACCTCCTGAGCCAACATACGACGCCATGCACCGCTACAAATAAATCCCCTGCCGAGCTCTTGATGGGGAGACGCCTTAGGACCACCCTGGACAGGTTGCACCCCACTATTGCCCGGACACCCCTTTAGGATCTGACAGTTTGGTCAGGGACTTTGCCTTGCATGACCTGGTGTACGCCAGGAATTATGCAGGGGATCCTCTGTGGGTACCAGGTCAAGTTGTGTCAGTCACAGGTCCTAGATCCTACAGGGTCCTCCTGGAAGATGGACGCCTGTGGCGTAGGTACGTGGACCAGCTCAGAAGGCGATGGAGAAGCACAACTGATACCAACCCAGCCCAACCTCCTAGCACCGAGGACTCCCTGCCGGTACCAGCCTACCCAGACGGGAGCTCCCTGCAGGATCCGATCTACCCCATCGACCAGGAGAGTTTGCTGGAGGGCCCGAGCTGTCAACAAGGGACACCGAACCAACAGCCAAGCGAACCTGTCTGCCGGCCGGACCAAGCGACTCGCCAAGGTCAGCCCGAACATGGGGACTTACTTAATTCACAGAGCACCACACCTGACCGAACCCATTTCCCAACAACCTCCGAGACGATTCCCGGGGGCAAGGACTTGACGCCAGCCAGCAGCTTGCCCGGGTTGCGACGTTCTGGCCGCCAGCGCAGACAACCAACTTACCTGAAGGACTACGCATGCTCCCAGCTGGGGGAAAGGAGTGTTATGTCTTTGGGACTGGTTGGAGTCCCCAACCAGGTCCGCTGTTTGAGCGGGAGCACCAGCCGCTCCCATTGGCTGGCACCGTTTGACAGCCGGCTATAAAAGGCGGCTGTCGAGCAGTGCCAGCTCCGTTGCCGCCAGCTAGCCTGCCTAGCGAGAAGGCAGACGCAGCAACCCTTTATTCATTGCAATAAAGCCTTTTACGTTTCACTCTGGTTCAGCCTCGTTTCTCCGCTGCTCCACAACAGTATGACAATTTGAAAAGATCCTAAGTGAAGGATTACCAAATAAACCAATCTTTCATTCCTCTGAAGTTGCTGTACAAGTGCCTCAAAGGGATAAAAGAACATACATTTTATCTTAATTTTAATGATAGGACACAAAATCTGTTCAGCATTCCCTTTCTGGTATAAAACCCTATTGATTGATTGATTATGTGCCATCAAGTTATTGTTGAATCTTAGTGACTACATAGGCACAAGAACTTAACGATACATAATCAAACAACACTGCACCTCCCAAATTTTCTTTTTCATCTTTTGTATCTTTCCAATCAGATTTTTGCCAATTATCTTCCCAGGTACACTTTTAAAAAGTATCCTCTTGAAGTTTCTCCATCACTTTTGCTACCTTTTCTTTCATCCACATGTTAATCATCTTCATCCACAGCTCTTTCACTTCACATTTCTATCAAGCATCCTTTTCTACATTTCCCACTAGGGCTAACTGCCATACTCTTTGACGTAATTCTTTTATTCTGTTCTATTCAGTTTCTACATCTTTTTTCATTTCTTTCACTTTCCATTAATTCTGTTCAAAGTTAACTATAATATCTTACAGGTGGCCCTCGAGTTACAACCACTTGTTTAGTAACTATTCAGACTTGCAACAGCTCTGAATGAGAGGTACCTACAATTGGTCTTCAGAGTTCTGGCCATTGTCATATGGTGACGATCCAAGCACTCACTGGCTGATTCGTATTATAATATTGCAGCAAGCCACAGCCAAATGAATACAACTTATATCCTACTGATTTCCACAAGCAAAGTCAATGGGGAAACCAGCAGGAAATCAGAACATGCAACCACCTGATGTCCAGTGTGGTCCTCAGTGATGGTAACCATGACTGCCAGAATTTCTGTCATTAAGCAATGGAATCACATGACATTGCACTTTATGAACATATTGTTTAGCAATGGCATTTCCTGTCCCAACTGCTGCCATTGTCTGAGGACTATCTGTGTATAGGATTTGTTTTGTTTTGTTTTTTTGCAGTTGTTTTATTTGTACTGTCTTCATTTTCCATCAGTGTACATTTTTTCCTCAAACCCACTTTTTTACTACCAAAAATAGTCTCTCTCATATTCAGGATATCTTGTCATCTTTACATCCTTCATTACTTCTCTTAATGTTTCATCATAAACAAATCAATGATCAATTGATCAATAATATTAATCTCATACAGAAATATCAACTCCTCTTTGTCCTATGCAGCTTTACCAGATTACAAAGTGGCTATTAATAAAAAAAATCCATGTAGAATCAACACTTATAAATGCTATGTATGACAAAAAATATGAAACCATGGATTATATTTAGAAAATCAGGTCTTAAACACCAATTTTTATGGCATTTCTTTTCTGTTTAACAACAAAATCGTTATTTGGGCAGTTATCATACATATAAAATTTAGGAGGAAAGTAATTTTGTTAAATATGAGTTAGATATTTATTTCTGATGACAAAACTAGCAATCTAAGAGCATCTTTAGATAAAAATTATTTGTATAGCATTATATAACCCTTTTACATCTGTATCAGTTAAATGAATAATGAGAGAGAAGACATTGCTAAGTAAGACTGCAAAACAATTTGACATGGCTCATGTTGCAAGTGAAATTAGGATTTTTATTCCCAGACAATCCAAGGTTGGATTAAAGTTGGCAGGTGCAAAATCTGCCTAACATTTATCTTTCTTTGAGGCAGGGAGCAAGGGGAACACTTATTTTTGAAAACTCAGAAAAATATTAAGGATTCTTATTTCCTTTTTTATTCTACTCCACAGATTTATAAAAACTGCTTCTCTTCTATATAACTTCCTAGATTGGCTTTGCAATATTATGTTTATTCCATAAGGTTTTGTGCAAATTAGCAGTCTGTGCAGAGATCACCAAGCTTTGAATACATGGTCATTTTGCCATAACAATGCCAACTACTTTAAACATATATCAAAGTAATTTGATTTTGTCCAGAAATCAATCTCCCTCCCTCCCTCCCTCCCTCCCCCCTGTCTCTTCTATCTATGTAAATCAAATAACAAAATAATAAAATACGTGTCATTCTCTGATTTGTACATCCTTACTGCACAGTTAAGTAAATTATAGGTTCAAAATTATTTTGCTAGAGCCTTCCCCCAAAGTTGCAGAAAAGATAACAGGGATTGGCTCTACCCATTTGTATGTAATATGTAGTGTAGCCTGAGGTATCTCAGCATGACAGAAATCTATAATAAATTTTAAATATTATTCTTTTAAAGATGTTAGTATTTCCAGATGGCCAAACCCACCAGTACCAATCAAAGGGCTTTGTGCATCTCTTGTCAGCCTAACTCTCTTAAAAGAGATTCTCTGAAAAGACAGATTGTGAGGAATGTGATGAGAAAAGAGTGAGATGTTGTCAGTGGAGAATGCTACTATCTGGATCTCTTGTCCAGTTTTGCGATTGAGGTTGCAAATGCACGATAAAAGCTTCATGTGGAAGCACCTATAGTCTGCCGGCTTTCAAGAAATAGTAGCCATCTTTGCAAATAATGCAAAGGAATAATAGTTACCTTTGCAATCTTTTCAAATTTCCTTTCCAACTTTTAATGCACAGGAATGTAAGCAAAAGCAAAGACGTAATAATGCTTCATAATACAACAATAATATTCTTTTCAACTTGCCATGAATGAATTATTCAGTGTTTAATCTTTAGATCAGAATAAAATTAATATTTTGGACAAAATGTAAGAAAGACTGTGGATGGGCAGGTTTATGAAAGATATAAAATGAATGTCACGCATCCAAAATAGAATTCCAAATCTTAGGATTTTCTTTTTAAAAAATAGTTTAGGATTATTGTTGTTATTATTACTATAGTTCATTGCAGTCAGTCAGATGTTCAGACTTCATTTGACTTTTTTATCCACCCATTGAGTATTATTATTTTGCTGATTTCCCACTCAAAGTACATTGGATTTATTTTAGAGCTTAAATTAGAGTCTTTTTGTATTTTATGCCTATATAGGATCAGAGCGTCTTTGGGGGAACATAGCAAAAAAGCATTTGGGTACAAGTTGGTTTACTGTACAGAAGTTGAATAGAGAAGTCTATCTTTGAAGCCAATTTAGAAACTGCAACAGCACAAAATTTAGCAGCTCAGTTCCTGATAAGAATAAGGTGAAGGAAATAATTGCTAGTTAAATTTTAGCTATTGGCTAGAAAGCCACCACACCAGAAGGAGCCTCTCTTGTTTATATACTTCCTTTGTTTCTTGACAAGATTCTGCTCTAGAGGTCATCTAGAAGAAGGCAAACTGCAAAACATGGGAAAAGGCCCTTGGGGCTTTTCTCAAAGGAATCTTGTCTTCCTTCATTTCTGTCTAGATACCTGCTTTTGAAACTTTTCCTTGAGAACCGACATCTGTCATATTTACTCTGCTTGGCAAAATATTTCAGTACTGCACAAGAATGTGCATAGAATTTCCTTGTATGTATCTTTTATATTTGCTTGTTTGTCACTTTAAAAGAAAAGTTTCCTGTGTGCTAGGTTTTATTATTTCTCCTGGCGTGGGTACCGGTGATGAAGTTTATGCTTGCTCAGACACTGCCATTCAATGCTGGCTGATTTCCTAAATCCCTCATCTGTCAAGTTGAAGCTTTCATGATTCGGAAGGTAGCAGGCATTAACATTTTTAAGAGGAACAAGGAACTATTTCCTTAACCTTTAAAAAGCCATGTATATTTGTTTGAGGACAATTTTGGCCTGCAGCCTAGTCCTGTTGTTAAAGACTTTGGTAATGAGGGCCCTGAACAAATATAAGTCTACTGTGAAAGACTACTGAATAAAATGGGGGTTTAAATTTTATACATAGTGCAAATTACTACAATGTTCTGGGAATAAAATTTTCAACATTTATTTATTTAATGCTGCCTTATTCCAGAGGCATTGTTGGTTATTACAGATAGTAAAAATAAAATAAAACAATAATTTTAACTATAATAAATAACTCAAAATTTCCTAATGACTAAAAAATTAGATCAATGTGAATGTTGGGAGCTCCACAGCTAATCTCTAAAGGACCCACAGAAAAGCCAGTTTAAACCAGCTTCTAGAAAGTCATGAGATTGAAAAACAGCCTTGTTTTGTGGGGTAACTTGTTCCATGGGAGACAACATCCACTGAGACTCAATGCCAGCAGACTCCATTCCACTTAATCTCTTGGTAGTTAAAGAGCCTTAGTAAGTATTACTTTACCATTTAGATTAGAATCTAAAAGTCTGGGCTCATCTAATACAGTATCTTATATATTCCAAGTAATATATATTGAAGAGTGCACCAGAACTGCACTCAAAATCACAATTATATAGTGTGGCAGCATTATGACTGACAAGTAAGTTCACGTCTCCCACATTCTTAACTAGCTTCACAAGCTAGCTTTACTAGCTTGAATGGCTGGGTGGACTAGACATTAACATTTGAGCCACTATAAGTCCATGCATTTGCCATACACTAAATAAATATAATTTATTATCTGTAGCTCTGGATGACCTTGAAGGACAGCCCAATGTATAGCAAAATAATATAATCAAACAACTGCTAGGATATTAGCAGCCATTCTCAGAGCATCTTCTTGTAGTTAAGATCCCAATGGGTAACCCAATGAAAGATGGGCAAAGATATTCTCATCACAGCTTCCAGCTAATCAGGGTCTTTTTGTCCAGGAGTCCAAGAGGATCTTTAAGTTATGAATCTGCTGTGTCTAGTAAAAATTATTACTTTAAAAGTTAATGAGAAGTTTTAGGACAAACAGCACTTTATGTTGTACTTGGGCCTATTTTTCTTCATCCAGACCCTAATAGCACACAATACCTAATCAGAGATTCTATCCTCCTAAGAAGCCCATAATGGACACATATAAGTGAGACTTGCTGGCAATTTGATGATATCGACCCTGAACTGAACCATAACTTTACTGAATGTCTTTATGTTTATAACAGACCTTTCTCATCTATTCTAATAGACAACTAGATGGCTCATAGTATGTATCACATAGAAAATAAGTTGGTGAGTCCAATATCATATCTAACTTCCACATAAGAAAGCCCTGGGGTCACCTTTCTTGTTCTAATCCATCCCAAAGGAGAGCAAATCCTGAAGCTTCTAAAATAATCGGGAAGAGTGGGAAATAGCCCTTGTTTTCTTCTTACCAGTAATGAAACAAATCTTGCACACATTCATTTTGGCCAAGCAAAATCCTAATTTTGATTATTATCTTTAATTTTGTCATTAGGGCTGAAGGATTCTTCACCTGCACAAATTAATAAAAAGTATAGAGTAAATCTTGTCTAGAATGACATAGACAATTTAAAAGATACAGACTGTCTTTGTCAAGGAAAAGGAGGATGAAAGTGGCCTAGATGAGCAGCATGGACACGAAATAGTCCAAATTTCAGAGCAGAAAATATTTTTACTGTGAACAGTAGGATAGCAAATTCTAGGTATGAGGTTGTATGTATCCCAACACAATATTTTTGCTGCCCTAAAAGCCCCTTCTAATTGTGACAGCTGGAAACTACAATTTTATGCCATTTTCAGATGGGAAATTGATGAAAATATGTGGCCTAGGCCTAAATTAGGCATGGTATAGTTTAGAAACATACAAAACATGCAACTATTTCTCCTCAGATTCAAACCATCCACTTGTCATGGTGAATAGTCAGTACAGGAACCCAGAAAAGACTCCAGGACATTTTATATCAAAGCAGGAAGGGTAGTAACTAATCTGTGAACAATCAGAAAAAGAATACAGAAAAAGAAAAGGACAGACCTCAGAAATACGAGCCCCGGTGGCACAGTGGTTAGAATGCAGTGCTTCAGGCTACTTCTGCTGACTCCCGGTTGCCTGTAATTTGGCACTTTGATTCTCATCATATCAAGGTTGACTCAGCCTTCCATCCTTCCAAAGTGGGTAAAATGAGGGCCCAGATTGTTGGGGCAATATGCTGACTCTGTAAACCGCTTAGAGAGGGCTGTAAAGCACTGTGAAGTAATATATAATTTTAAGTGCTATTGCTAATTGGAGGAAATATAATTGTAGACAGCATGGTTTGGGGCCTTTTTGGGTGGGGGAGAATAAGCAACTGAAGCAGAAACTTAAATACTGGGAGGATTTAGTTTTGGCTGGAATACACACAATAATATTATATTCATCTTTATTTTCCAACAACTTAATCCTATGCACATTTGCCTAGAAACCACCACCCTTGATTTCTTTATAAATTACTTCCAATGAAAATGCTCAGGAGGTTATTGCCCAACAGCTCCAACTCATAACCTTGATTCCACCGACTTTCTTGGTGAACAGTCCCATCACAGAGTGACATTTCCCCCATTTGTACATGCCTGTGCAAGCTCAGTCATTATTCTTATTCCGAATAGCCAAACTGGCATGTTATAATGCATTAACTAAGGTGTGTCCCTGATATCCTTTTCAAGGCCCTGCTGGAATCTAGGAGGAAATTGAGAACTCTGATACAACAAATAAGGGAGACTAACAATAGCTTGGGT